>NC_136501.1:50855567-51310567 GCF_053919585.1 Euprymna scolopes | reverse complement strand
TTTTTAAATTTTTATGTTATTACACTTATTTCATCACTTCTATGTGTACTCTTATTTGCACGCTTAAACCCAAATATTATCCTTTTCACAATTAATTATTCATTTGTATAATTTTAAATATATTTCTGCGGAGTAAAAATGCTGGATTCATTTTTCTTTAATCGTCACATAACAGTGCAAAACCTCTTCTCTTGTGTTAAAACAGATGCAAAAAAACACTGTTGATTATCGACGTGTTCTAATTTTTTTTATCTAATATGAGCAAATAAATATGAGCCTACTTTGAGCAGATTTTTTTTCATTGACAAATGTTCACGCAAAATGGTGAATACGCTGTCTTCTGATATCCTTTAACTTCTGTTATTTGCCGCATCATCAATTTATTATTGAACAAAATAATTTATCGATTCCTTTTATGTTTTTCGAACAACTGCCAGATTTGGGCGACCTTACCTATTTTTTTTCCGTCTTTCCGTATTAAAAAAATAACCATACCATACTTTAACCATTGTTTGTGACGAACTAGAGCCTGAATAATACTAATGAAGCAATTACTACACCTGAACAGTATTTTTCATATCATGAAGTAATCATAAAGCACCAAATGAAATTCAGATTTGTACCATTGCTTTGAAAATACGCAACAGTAGATAAAATTAAATATAATTTACAAACAAATACTACGAATTAGCTCGATTGTAAAATTTTTGCTAGATTTATAGGAACATGTCATTTTAATGTAACATGCATTTAAGCAATCCGCACACACATCCATGCATACACCTCTTAACCAACGCATCAGTTGTCGCCCCTGTGGTAACCTCCACTTTGCCCAACAGGTGACGCTCTCCATTTCCTCTTCCGTGTTCTCTCTCTCTATCTTCTTTCTCTTCCCACTCGAGACATGGAGCTGACAACACGTGTTTGCCTTCAATTCAAAGCTCAAATGTGAGTGGCACGCAGATTACGTCCATGCCTCGACGGAGCGTTTATCTTTTCTCAAGATAGGTGTGAAATTCATGCACACACACTCTTACACACAGAATGAACTTCCAGCGTATGCTTCAACAAACTCTCGTGTACATTCACGCACGCATAAACGCAACGAACGTTTATCTACATGCATGCTAGTTATAAACACACACACACTCTGTAACGTTCGTAACCTTTCTGTGTAAATAAATATTCCTTGTACATGTGATCCTCTTTCAGCGTGTTTCATTTCGATGTCTTAAATGTACTCGTAACACGTGCCCTCATTGTTGATTGTTTTTTTTTTTATTATGCTGTCCTAGTAACGACGACCTCCAACTATCCAGCTTATCGAACACGCAACCTATTCACGTAACCGGTTCATACACACAGCCTACAAAGAGGGGATCAAGCCATACAACCAGTATATAAACCGCACACCACGTATCCTACGGATTGTCTTGCATTATTTTGTAAATAAAACTTTCGGTCTGTCAGGTTAACTTGTAAATAAAAGTACCATCGTTTAGTAAGGCTATCCGTTCGAAATAACATGTTTTTATCTATCGTGCTCTTTAAACTAATATTTAAGCTAATTCCCCAGATTTAAGTTTTTAACATTTTGTTAGTTTATTTAATTAGTTTAAATAGCATTTTCTAGTATCTGTCATGTATAATCTTAAATATCAATGCTGCCGATCATGTTCAAAATATGGTGAATCTTGGTCTGTCACATTCCGTTTGAAATAAAATTATCGTTAATCAGTCAGGCAACATTTTGGACTAACATATTCGTCCAATTATCACGTTTATATTGAAATAGATACGTCATCACTTAAAAAAGTTTAATTTCGCAATCGCGGTTTCCGTGGTCTGCTCCTTTCAAGGTATAAATTTAGTGCACCACTAGGTGTAAGCTTGGAATAACGTGTGCGTATTTCGACCACGTTTAGTTTTAAATAATGATTTAGCTGGTCTGTCGCGTTCAACTTTAAAATGGCATCGTTAAATACAAAGTTTGAACGGATGCATTTTCGCATATATGGTCTTAATTCATTTGCAAATATTTTGCATCGACTCAAATACCAAGTCGGAAATATATATTGAACACTCACAATAAATAGAATGAAGTGTCAGTAAGTCTATCTGTGTCTCTTCACGGTTCTGCAGACTGAAAAGTTTAAAATGCGATATTAAAAGATATCGCCTAAAATCTTTGATCCCAAGCAACATCGTTACTTATTTTTTTTCATAATCAGAAGTTTTACCACGCTCCGTTATTGTTTTAAACCACCATGATTCAGAATTATATACGGCATGATCACGTTGGCACATCGGGTCACATTTGATCACCGAAGTTAAGCAAGGCTGAGCCTAGTCACTACTAAAAGTGGTGACCATCTGGGAATTCCAGGTGCTGTATTTCCTCTCCCTTTATCTCGACATTGTTTAAAGTCGTCCTGAACTTCTCCTGGCCACTGGACTCCACCAGGAGAGGTGTGCTTGGAGACTGCGCAACCCTTGCGTCACAATTACGCGCACATCTACCCTTACAGGGAGTATCCATTGTCTCTTAAGACTGAACGGAAGCATTTGTTTTTTAATTCAGAATTTAGCTTATCCTTTCCTATTATGAATCTGGTAAAAATCACATCTCTCTGTCTATCAGTCTAGATATATTTCTACTTTACTGATCAGGAACAAAAATAATGAAGCGTAGTGCTGAGTTTTCATGAACAGAATTTGTAGAACATCGGAAATATTTTCATTACGGATTCTAAAAGTTTCTCCTCGCCAAAGGGTCAAAGCAAAGTCTGCCCGTCTTTATTATGGTCTTCCAGACTACCACTTATATGTTATGTTTCTGGATATTTTAGATGGGGATGGATGAGTTGTATTATTTATATAATTCGGACTACTGTTTTCATCTGAAGAGTTATATTAATACAATATGGGAATCATTAAGTATAAATAATAGATAAAGTCACAAGATATATGTATAATATAAAGCTGAACGTCTGTGTGTGTGTCTGGTCACGAATAGGCTCCTATATGGTTGACTATTTTAAAAAACTGATCACATATGATGATAGAAGATGTATCGAGACACAGAAATGGGTATGCTTGATCTGGCAGAACGGTGGTTGATTAAAATTGTGGAGTCTGCATACGCGCCTGGTCCACAAAGTATGGAAATAAAAATAAAAAAAATTAAAAAAAAACGTTTACACGTGTTTTTGATATAGATGTAAATATTAATACTTTGATAAGTATGTTTTAACTTAAATAGGGATGTTATAATAAAATTGTGGGGTCTACGTTCGCGCCTGGCCCCCCATAGAATGGAAATAGGCACAAACTTTAATAAAGACTTTTTTTATATCTATCTGCGTAAATATACTTTGATAATTATGTTTCAGTTTGAAGAAATATGGTATAATAAGATTATGGGATGTTCGTGCCAGCCTGACCTCCATAGAATGGAAATATATCACAAAGTTTAACAAGGTTTTTTGATATAGATTCACAGAATATTGTGATACGTGTTTGAGTGTGAACAGGTATGGTATAATAAATTATGGTGTTTATCTATTTTATTTTTACTTTCATCATATTTTGCTTTGGTTTTGATATCCCCAAATTCGAAGCTATCACTTTACAACCATTCCTTTTCATAACCTATCATAATTTCATAAATCAGAGTCGATTTTTTGTAGGCTGTTTTTGAACACATTCAACGACGGGTACTTTTGCTATATATATATATATATATATATATATATATATATATATATATATATATATATATATATATATATATATATATATACAGAGAAAGGGTGGAGATAGAGAAAAAGAGGGAGAATAAGTTAAAAGGATAAGGAGTAAAGTTACATAGGAACTTTATATTAGTGGTTGATGGGCAGAAATCAGAGGCCCACAGTACTAATGCTGGAGTCCCTCAGGGGTCCATCCTGGGCCCAACTCTCTTCCTGATCTATATCAATGATCTCCCAAAACACATACTTACATCATTCGTTGGCATCTATGCTGATGACACGACCATCTATGGCAACACATCAAAGGCCGTAAATGACAAAGTTCTCTCTAATTCTCTCTCCGCTGATCTTGAGCACGTGGTACAATGGTGGAAGAGGTGGCTGGTCACTTGTAATGCATCCAAAACCAAGCTTCTATCTTTACATCATCAACGCTCTGATCCCCATCTGGCATCAAATTGAATGAATGGCTTTCGTCTTGGAGAGACTCCATGTTTTGACAAGCTTCTGGGTTTGACCTTTACTCCTGATCTGAAATGGAACACCGACATCAAATCTGTTGCCACGGACGCTGGGAAAATGGTGGGATCCTTCTACCGCCTCATAAGATATATCACTACAGATGCAATTCTCTATTTGTTCAATGAAAATTACAATATATTGTGGACTAAGTCAGAGTGAGAAGGCCCGGGATGCTTCTCCTGGAGTACTGTGGTGAGTCTCGGCTTAGAACAAGATCTTGTGCCCCCTTCGACGTAAACACTCCAGACAAACACGACAAGCAGCAAAGTCCCACCCCTAAACAGTAAATATCTCTAGATGTAAGAAAGCCTTCTACTCTAATAGTTTCTTCCCCAGAACTGCTAGACTTTGAAATTTCCTTTCCGGGTTCCTGCTTCCCTAATAATACTTGCATACAGAAGTTTAAGTGTAATGTGAACAAACATCTTGCTGGTAAATTCCCTACATAGTATCCCTGTAACCTATGTCCTACATCAAAGTGAAACTGTGTCTTGTTTGGAATAAAAATGTAATAAACATTAACATTTTTTCACCTCGATTCAACTCGTATAAAACTAACATTTATTTGTGAGTGTTCTAAAAGATAAGATCTACTGTCCTGTAAAAGGACTCACTATTTTCAAATTATGAGAAATTTGTATAATATATGTTTTTTCACCTTACTCACACTTCTTATCTTTTCTTTGTTATCTAATATAGTTAATGTGAAAACCTACGTCTGTGTGTGTGTCTGTGTGTGTTTGTGTGTGTGTCCGCTAAAAACTTTCGTCAATCGCACCGGACCAGATTGAAACCGGTATCATCTGAAAAAGCGATCTCTCGGACCTATAATATGTGAAAATTAGAGAAAAAAAAAGATGAATTCTGTGGTGGTCAAGCGAACTCTTTCTTGCAAGGAGGGTAACTTCTCGCGTCGTCATTTTTGCAAGTCACGCACGCGTATCAAACTGAAGCGATATATTTTTTGCAGCGTCATGACGTCATAAGTTGTCATGGTCTCATGTGTAAAAACATTTACCAGTAACCTTTTCCCCTCTTTCGCTTTTCAGGTTCGAGCCTGCCTATCGCGGCAATTTTTTTTTTCTTTTTGCGGTCGGACACGCACTCGTTGCTATTTTGATAGAATGAAAATTTGTCTTCATTCGTTTACTTTTTAGTAGTGGTGGTGGTGGTGGTGGGGGTTAGACGCACGGACTGCCGAGATATCTGGTGGGGAAGTTGGCACTTACTTCTTTTTTCTAGGTGTTGTTCAATATCCTTAGTATACGAGTTGTGTCCAAACCGAACCTCATGTCCACCCGTGGATGTGTATATTGAATTATCTACCTACATTCTATCGATATCTGCTTGGGTTTCAGTGTTACTTAATTTTCTTTTTACCCTGATATTGGCGACAATTATTTTTTTTTTGTTGTTGTCAGCAAATATGTCCATTTCAGAGACTATGTTAGATGGGAGGTCATTTATGAATATCAGAAATAATAAAAATCTAAAGATCGACACTTGAGGTACACCCGCATTTATACCATATTAGACACACCGCCATCGAGGACAACCTGGATTCTTCTCTTATTTAATTTCGTCCAGTAATACCATAGGATCTGACTTTCATGAGAAGACGATCGTGACATACTCTGATAAAAGACTTAGATATATCTAGGGCTACTAGCCGCCCATCCTTTGTCTTATCCAGTGTATGATATATACGTTCAGAGATTACAGTTAGTATATCTGCAGTAGAACGAGCTTGCCTAAATCCATATTGATGGTCAGACAGAAGTTAAGCAAGTGTAAGTTGATTTATTATGGACTCAAATATTTTGGCGAAAAGAGGGAGGGGATAATACATAAGAATGTTTTGCGAATTGTTATACCATTTCTTTCAAATGGAATACATTGTGTTGTATCTAACACAGTGTGATGAACGAACATAAAATAATAGAAAATATTCATTCGAAATATCAGTATTCTTGAAATTAACATTTAAGATGACGCCATGTTCTTGAGTGTATGTTTGGATAAATAATTGTATCCAAAGCTGCAGTTGTCGTTTGAATGTTTTTTTATTGTTAAAGTCGGATTGCTGACAGGTTATTATATGAGAAACCGTGAATGTCTGAAGTAGGTAGTTGGAATAAAAGTGCATAAATGGTTGTTTTATTACATTGGCAGATTTTTAACCTCTACTTATATATAAAAGGCGCTTTATCTGCGTGTCGGTTTGAGTGTGTGTATGCGTGTATATGTGTGTGGGAGTTCGTTTCCTATAGACTCCGAAACGGGTGATCTGAATTTTTTTCAGTTGCACATAAATGTACTTTATGTGTCTGGCAGTGTTCTTAGATAGTTTTTTTATCGAAATATATACGATAAGCATCGGAAATTACTCACAAAAAAACAACTTATGGTAGGAACAGCTCGCGTGACTAAAGTTAACACCTTTTTACAGCCTAACATCACAAATGCTTTCGAGAAGTTTTACCGCGGCACAAGCAAAAAAGCCAGGCGTATAAAATCAACAAATGGTTCTTTGATAAGACAGGGGCGCGTCTGAAATGAATGTTTCTTCTTAGAGCACGACTGAACCATGATACCTGACTTTTGCCATTTACTCTTTAATTTAAGCCATTATAAAAAAATATTTATATGAAAACAATCAGAACGTTCTCTACAGTTCAATAAAAATCACAATATATTGTGGACTAAGTCACAGTGAGAAGGCCCGTGATGCTTTCTCCCGGAGTACTGTGGTGAGTCTTCGGTTAGAACAATCGATTTGACTGAAAAATGGCCGATTTTACCTACTTCAATGAAAATAACAATATTGGAGATGTGAAATAGTCAGCCATCCCCATTAAATCCCAGAAAACGTCGAGTGTCTCTGCTAGTAAGGGAAAATTCATTCTGAAACAGTAAAAGTGGTTGATGATGATAAACACTTATTAGAATTGACGTGTTAGCGATTTGAAAGCTAAGAAAGAATAGGTTTATCAATGAAAAGCAAATGGTTAAACTTATCCATTGCCGGTGTGAACTGTAAAAGTTTGATAGCTTATGGAGTCGGTTTGCATATAATATATACATACAAGTTAAAAAAGCATTTCATCCAAGGCATGAAAATTGTTAAACAAAATGTTTTTACTATGGGCTTTAAAAAATAAAGCTACAAGATTCAATTTGAAATTTATTTATCTTCAAAGTGCACTTTTGTAAATTAAAAAAAAATCATTGAAAATTTTATATCTATGTCATTAATTGCTAGATGAAAGATAATGTTTTTTTTTTAATTGCAACAAAATGTACATTACATAAAATAAATCCAAGGTAATTTTTTTATTCAATTTAAATTAAATTTTTATACCTTACTTTGTAAAATCTATAAAAGTGCACTTTGGAGATAAATAAATTTTTAATTGAATCTTGCACCTTTATTTTTAAAGCCGATAGTAAAAACATTTTGTTTAACAATTTTCATGCCTTGGATGAAATGCTTTTCTAACGTGTATCTTATCTTTTTAAGATTATATTTTAAAACTCTCCTTTTCTCTATTTCAGTTTGTATTTTTCCTCACACCACAACTCATTTTTGCAACCCCCTCTTTGTATTATTACATATCTGAATATTCTTTCTGTTTCAGTTTGTATTTCTCCTCACACCACAACTCATTTCTGCAACCCCCTCTTTGTATTATTACAGGTCTGAATATTCTCTCTGTTTCAGTTTGTATACCTCCTCACACAACAACTCATTTTTTGCAACTCCCTCTTTGTAATACAGATCTGAATAATAGGAAAATCTGAATTTTTTTAACAAAAACTGTAAAATAACATTTTTATATTAAATTTTTTAAAACTTCTTTCGGAATAGAAAATCTTTAAAATTTAATAAAAAACATATTTCATATAGGTTTCATTAACAAATATTCAGTACATAACGAGAAAAATAGAGATGAAAATTTCAAAAGGACTGTATAACTGGTTAAGGTCAATAGTAGTCCTCGCCAGCGAAAGTCTTTGTTATTGTTATTCAATTATTCTATTATTATTATTTAAAACATTTTGTGTTGGGCTCTTTCGCGCGAGGACTAATATATATATATATATATAAAATATATTTGTAGTCATCGACATACCGTCCTGTTTCGTTGTATCACAACTCATCAGTGCCGCTAGACCAGCATCTCTCCCAAGCCAAGGGTTGAACCTAGAACCGTCGTGTTGACAGTCGGCGGTGGATGATTCTAAATATTTTCTCGATTCCAATAAATTACCATACCAAATTTCGTACTAAATTCCCAATTCCGCTACAATCACCGATTCCGATTCTTTATAAATCTCTAAATATTTCACTATGGAATTTTTATCTTTCCTAATTACCGTAAAAACACAGTGATAAGAAACGAGTTCCTTTTCCGCTTTTATTGAGTAGCTCTTCTCGTATTTTAAAGGATTTCAAACTGTATAGCATGAGTACTTACCAACCGTTCGAAAATTCAAGTATCTAGAATTTGCATGGACTTCGAGCCATAGTCATAGGACACCAATTAAACAAGATTCCTTGTATTTAAATTTCTTCTTAAAACTTTACATTTAATCCTTATATTTTAGACACTTTTTAGAATCAAAATCTTGATCAAAATTGAATTAAGGATTCTAGACATAAGACTTACTAGCATTATATGTAGGTTTTAATCTTTTTGAAGGAGACACAAAAGTGCAGTCGAACTGTTCTGTTCTGAAAATTCATTTTACTTGTCATAGTTCGGGTATTTTTCTAGTATCTCTGGAAGAGATCCTTAAAGTCTGTCTGTTACACATAAGTATTAGAGAACACTTTATCTTTCCGTCTCAGTTCGAAATCGCCTTTCCATTGTTAAACGATTTGATAGTGGATTTTTGGTTTGATGGTGAGCAATATAATGAGAGCAATGAACATGATTAACAGACTGAACAAAGTATTTGTGAGATTGGGTTTGAAGACGACCGTGCGGCAGTTGGCGAAAGCGCAGTACCGCGATAATGTGTTCCACAGAGGCGAAATTCTTAGAAAAGGACTCTGTTGATAGAAATTCTACCTGATATTAGGCACACAAAAAGAAAAAAAAAAAGAAAAAGTAATTTCCCGACGTCAATATACTGGATGATTTTGTAGTTAAATTCAATCATTGAGGGTCTGAATGCCAGAAACAAATCGAATAAGAACGAGAAATAAACATTTAATGAAGGAAAAGATGATTTAGCATATCAGAGTATATTAAATGACACCCCCCGTCGATTTCGACGTATGAAATCCGCCAAAATAAATTAAGTTGATCGGAAATCCGCACCAACTGTTTGTTTAGAGTGGTGAAAACTTTATTAAGAGTCAACCACACTTTTTGATACAACTGCTAATATCAGTCGGTTCAATTGCTCTCACAAGACAGAACAGACAGTCACCATCAGGTTTTACATCAGAGTTTTCCTTCTAGATGCATGTCTTAACGAAGACTGAGGGTGCATCTCTCCCAGTGGATTAAACGCGCATCCAGATATCAATCTGGAAATTTTTACGTCCTGACACTGTATATACAGCGCCTAACATTCACAAATGGTCACCCATGTGGTACTGGCCAGGCTCATTGTTGCTTAACTTTTGTGATCTAGCGAGAACTTGTGTGTGAATGTAATTATGTCGTATATAGATATATGTTAGGTAACTCCAAAAACATTGTATCAAGGAAAAATGCTTTCCAACCTTTTTGAGAGCTTCATTAGTCTACCCCGTATTTAAAAATTTGGGGATCGTTTATCTGCTTCTGAGTGAATCAGTCTCCTGTGCATCGCGAGTAACTTGCTAGAAGTTGTGATGAATAGAGAAGTGGTCAACGACATCATTAAAATAACCTACTCAGTGCCATATTAATATGGTTTCCGTTCTGCTAGATCTACATATGCTTTGCTAACTGTAATATCACAAAGAATTGGTGAATCTCTTGACGGGGTATTCGTTTCGACAACAAGTTTTCTTGTCATATCAAAGACTTTGGATAGTGTATGGCATAAAGATCTACTTTACAAGATTTCCTGCTACGGAATAACTGGAAATTTCCTCTCAGTTTTTAAAGGCTTTTTTTCTGATATGTTTACAAGAGTAATCGTTGATGCGCAGAAATCAGAATCTCATAGTATCAACACTGGTGTCCCTCAGCCCAACTCCCTTCTTGATCTTCACCAATAATCTCCTAAATCACATTCTTAGATCATTTGTAGACATTTATACAGACGACATTACCATCTATGACAACTCTTCATAGGTCAGTAATTACCAAGATCTTTCTAATTTTCTCTCTTCTGACTTTGAGCACATAGGGCAATAAGGAAAAAAAAAGCGGCTGATAAATTTAATGCATCTAAAATCAATATTCTCTCTTTTCGTAATCAACGTTCTGACCCACATGTGACCCAATACTGAAATGAATGAGTTTCGTCTTGGAGAAGAGCAATGTTTCGACAAACTTCTGGGTCTGACATTTACTCCTGATCTGAAATAGAACACATACATCGAAACCATTGCTAAGATCGCTACGAAAATGGTTGGATCATTCTACCGCTCCAGTAAATACCTTACTGCCGATTCATTCCTCTACCTGTATAAGAGACAAGTACATCCTAGGATGAAGTTGCCACATCTGAGCAGGAGTTGGTCGGATCCTCCTATCCTGGCTTGATAAAGTTCAAAACAGGCTTCGAAACCTAGTAGGTAGTGTTCTTTTCTGTTTCTTGCAATATCTTACCCACAGAAGAAACGTTGCGAGCCTGCATTTGCTGTATCGTTATTTTTATGCATAACATGCAACCATTATCAACAACTTTCATCTTTCTATATCTATGCCTAAATTTAAATATAGATTCCATGAACAAAGATTTTTCCTAGAACCACCTGCTCGTGGAACTGCTTACTGGCCTACCTTCTAGCTGACTACATAGTCATGTTCAACTCTAATGTAAACAATTTTTTGTTGAACCATCTCCTGTAATAATCAAATCATACCGAATTTCCATCAATAACGACCACTACGCTATTATACCGATAACTATCATACGTTCGTTAGCCTTTATCCTCAGGGCCTTGAGAAATGGTGACATCATATATAAAAAATAAAAATGATTACCGATTTTCGCCCGTATTCTTTTTTTTAATGATTTAATTTAGTTAATATATTTTTCAGCGTTTTATGTACAATTCAATGTGTTTATAATTGGTTTGTCGGATTTAATCGAAGCGTTTAATAACGAAAATGAAAAAATGTCTTAATACTTTTTTTACATGGAGGTCACCACTTATCAAGGCCCGAAGGCCACTCAGGGATAAGGGTTATTGCGTGTACAGTAATCAATGAGATAGTATTGCAGTAATCATTAGTATTGGAGGTTTAATAGGGTGTCTTACTTAAGGGGGCGGTTTGTCAGGAGTTTGTTTATGTTGGACTTGAAGACATCCAAGTTGTAGTCAGGTGGGAAACAGGCAAGCGACAGAGAGTTCCACTGGCGTGCAGTTCTAAGAAAGAAGCTTTGCTCATGGAATCTACGTTTGGATTTAGGCACAGATAAAGAATGGGGAAAATCATTCACAGTAGTTTCAGCCAGACGGGTGTTTCTTGTAAAAGATTGGCGAGGAGGGTCGAGAGATTGGAGCTCAGACGAGCACCTGCCATGGAAATAACGATAAAACAAAAAAAGACTCGCAACGTCTATTCTGTGGGAGAGAGGTTGCAGGGAAGAGAAAAGGACACCCCCCACTAAACCACGAAGTCTATTTTGTACTCTGTCAAGGCAGGATAGGCTGTTTTTAGCAGCTCCTGCCCAGATGTGGCAGCAGTATTCCATCCTTAGACGTACTTTTCTTTTATACTTCTTGCATGAATTCAAATTCGGTAACACTGTTTTCAAAAGCAAGAATTTCTACGTTTGCACAAACACTACGTGGATCGTGTTGTAGCGAGGTCCTGTTTTTTGTACAAGAGTGTCCCTATTTACTTGGCTGTTTCCCACAAATGGTCACCTTTATAGTACTGACCAGACTCAGTGTTGCTTAACATCGGTATGCCTTATCAGAGTAAACTGCATTGAAAAGAGATGTTGTCAATAAAATTTCTCCTCTGTCGTTTGGGTCGAATTGTCGAAAGTCAAATCCCGTGCGGTTGACAGTCAATAATTGCGGTATGGGTAGGTGACTATTGAATAAAATATCACAAGTGGATCTTGATTTTTTTCTTTTCTTTCTCTTTTTATGAAATATTCCTTACTCTCTTTTTGTCACCACAAGAGAGAAAACAGTTGCAAAACCTTTCTCTCAGCGCCCGAGATTCGTGTTTTGTGATTTTCAAAATACACTCGTAACAATAAATATCATTTTTACATTGAGTGTCTTGGCTACTTTTATATGAAATGTTCAATTTCTTGTTTCTATGGTCGCTTTTTCCGGTGTCAGGATGATTAATTTTCTGCAGAGAATTAATGCGGAAGAGTGATTATTAATCGTTCAGTCAGATAGCAAACAATACGTTTTAAGAATTTAATGACAAAGTAGGGGTCAGGAAAATGGTCAACTGCTGCACGGTTGTATGGCCTCGTGATAGGACGATAGGATTCCACCACCGAATATACCTATCGGCGCAGCCACATATAGATACGCAATTAAGAGCATGAGGTCATTGTCTATTGATCTCACTGCCATGTGTTCGTTTAAATTAGCATGACAATGGCTAAACGCGAAGATTGAATGGACTCATTGATTTGACTCATTGCTCTGTCTGTCGGTCTATCTACCATGTTGAATAAATGGTACAGAATAAATAGGTATACATTAAGAAAATCCATCCGTGTGGTTTTCTAAGAAGCTATTTATTGTGCTATTTACGGGTCGTGCTACCGGTTTCAATATAATTTTCATATTAAATTTAATTTTCCCGGTATCCTTTGTTTACTAAATTGTTAGATAGAAAGTACAGAATAGTTAACAAAGGATGTTAATAATGGTTTTCTAATCATGGTCATTAATGTTTCAGCACGATCCGTAAACTGCAGAAGTATATTTTCATTGATAATTCATATATTCTGTTTAATATTACGTTCTCTTAACTCTTATTGTTAATCCAGAGAGATGGAAAAACTTAGAAGGGGAAAAGAGAGAGGGGGAGTAAAAATAGAGGTGGTAAGGAATTATATAAACTGTCTAACATAAGAACAATGTACGAGACAATATACAGTGTAACGTAGGAAATGGCGAATGTATTACAGTGACAAGAGATGAATAACGAGCACAGTAAACTGCAAGTTATAGCTATTTAGCACATTTAAAATTGATTTTAAAATTCCATAAACCAAGAATTGTTTTAACATGTGGGATTTTGCGATTTAAATATATAGTAAAATGCCTATAGAAAAAACCTTGAGCAATTCAACTTTTATATATATATATATATATATATATATATATATATATATTTATTTATATATATATATATATATATATATATATATATATATATATATATATATATATATACTAGCATGGGTACCCGGAGTTGTCCGGGTGTGTGGAGGTGTACGTTAAGCAAAAAAAAAAACGGTCAATTTTTTTTTAATTTGACCCCTATTATGACCCCTTAAAATTTATTATTTTGAGCTCAAATCAAGTTATTAAGTTAGATCCATGTCCACTGAACCTATATCTAAAATTTCAAGTGTTTAGACCCCAAATTGTCGGAGGAGTTTTGTAGAGTTCCCAAAGGCAAAATCGTTGAACTTTGACCCCTTAAATGGCTAAATCGTTTTATATAGTTTCAAAACTTACTATCAATCTCTACTTACGGATTGAGACCTGTCGAAGTAAATCCTGAAGACAGATAAATAAAAATGTACGTAAATACATAAAAGTGTATATATATAAAACTGCTTATTTTACTCACATAAAATTAATATACGAAAGTATAGATTTATGCGTAAACTTTAAGTATTTGCTTCAAAAGTGCTCAATACGTAGGTAGAGCTAGTATATATATATATATATATATATATATATATATATAAAGCTGAATGTGTGTGTGTCTGGTCACGAATAGGCTCTTATATGGTTGACTATTTAAGAAACTGATTACATATAATGATAGAATATGTATCGAGACACAGGAATGGGCATGTTAGATCTGGCAGAACGGTGGTTCATTAAAATTGTGGGGTCTGCGTTCGCGCCTGGTCCACAGTATGGAAATAAAAAAAATACGTTTACAAGTGTTTTTGATATAGGTGTACACAATAATACTTTGATAAGTATGTTTTAATTTAAATAGGGATGGTGTAATAAAATTGTGGGGTCTGCGTTCGCGCCTGTCCTCCATGGAATGGAAATAGGCACAAACTTTAATAAAACTTTTCATGCCTGTCTGCGTAAGTATACTTTGATAATTATTTTTCAGTTTGAAGAAATATTGTATAATAAAATTATGGTGTGTTCGTTCGCACCTGACCCCCATAGAATGGAAATATGTCACAAGGTTTAACAAAGTTTTTTTTAAAATATAGATCCACAGAATATTGTGATAGGTGTTTCAGTGTGAACAGGTATGGTATAATAAATTATGGGGTTTATCTATTTTATTTTTATTTTCATCATATTTTGCTTTGGTTTTGATACCCCCAAATTCGAAGCTATCTCTTTACAACCCTTCCTTTCATAACTTATCATACTTTCATGAATCAGAGTCCATTTTCTGTAGGCTGTTTTTGAACCCTGTCAACGACGGATACTTTTGCTAGTATATATATATATATATATATATATATATATATATATATATTAAGTAATATGATTGATAATTTATATTTAAAAATCAAATTATAATTAAATTAAAAATCCGTTTCATAAGAAGGAACAACAACAAAATCAATTATCTGTACGATCGTTTCGGAAAACAGTGTTTTTTTTATTGTGGTAGACATCACGTTACGGACAATAATTATTACATATAGTTTTCTAATAAGCAAGGTCTCCTCGTCAACAAATTTTGAAGGGTTTTTATTAAATTTAAAAGACACCATAAATATACCTAGCATTAAAAGTAAGGCAGATGTATCTGAAAAAATTGAAATAAAAGGTCTGGATTTAAAATTGATAAGAAAATTAATATGGGTTACAGATAGAAAAGAAATAGAGTAAAATATAGAGTTGAATTTAAATTATAAGTTTGCTTTAAGTACAACATTACAAATATATACATGCATATATATGAAAAGATAGACACATATATACATATATAGATATACAGGTATATACATAAAAATATAGGTACAAAAATTTACCTTTTAATTTTTCGCCTTTTGAAATCAGGAACTATGGTTACAATACTCATATATATGTTTTCTATAGCTTTTCACCTTATTGAATGATGAATTTTAAAAAGGGGGGGGATGCCCGTGCAATAAATTATTTCCGTTAGCGTACTTTTGATTTAAAGACGCCACGGTTTATATTTCGAATGTTGTTTGTGTAATTACATAATGTAAGTGAGGATAATTTTCTTTTATTAAGGGCGCAAGGGGGATAATTAGTCTAACTTAATTTATTAAGAAAAAAATTGTAATCTATTTTTACTAATAAGTAATTTTTAATGATTTAAGGTGGTTTATATTTATTAAATTTAAACCAACGTTTATGACTGCATGTGAATATTAGTTCCTGACTTGAATTTAATAGTGTGGTTGCATTTTTTATATCTTCATATTTTAAAATGTTTAGGGTCTCTTTTGTTCATAGTGTACAGAATTTATCTCCTGGTTTATATGGTTTGCAAGACTCAATTACTCGCCATTTTAAGTTGAAAGAAATATTGCTATTTTTTAGTTGCCAAATATAGTTGGATAGAGTAGTTTGGTTTGACAGAGAGTTATTCATTAAAACCTTGCTGCATGTCTGAATACCCTTTATGTAAAATTTTAAATATTTAGGCCCAAAATTGGCTGAATAGTTAATGTTAAAATATTTATTTACATGAGATTGGAAGGCTACCAGAGAGGAAATATATTGTGGAGTAGCAAAGCGAGTTTTTTGCTGCCGTTGTTTTACAGGGAGGGGGCCAAGGATTCGTATTCAAGTCGAGCGCCTATTGTGACCGTGATAATGCACAGTGAAAGCGACTGTAGAGACGAGAAAAGATAATTCATCAGTAGGTAGATATTTAAATATTTGATCTTACGTCTGATTTTGGCAGCACTATCTCTTAAAAAATCACCACAGATTCGTCGTCTCTGATTTACGTTATTTCCCTGATATTGATCTACTTCAAAGCGGTTTGGGATTTATTTTATCCTATTCTTTAAATCAACCAGTACATCTATGGCATTTCGATCTATTTATGATAGTTGAGTGACAAAAACATTTCACGTACTTTTTGTCCTTTTTTTAAATCTACTTTCATACTATTTTATTACGTTTACTTTTTAAATCTTGCTCAAAAATCAGATATCCGTAGTATATAAGGATAGAAATATTAGTTTCTGGATAGTTTTTCATTTTTTTTATTAGAAATGTACTTTATCTTAAGTTATGGGCATCTCAGTTTATTAACTAGAAGGGCCCGTTTACCGGCGTTGCCCGGTGGAGGCATGCCCCCCTCTCGTAAAAAATTAAATTACAGTTATTATTATTATTATTATTATTATTATTATTATTATTATTATTAGGATTATTATTAGGATTAGGATTAGGATTTTGTTCCACAATTATAACTAATAAAAATACTTTTTTATATTTCCTGCAAAGCTCTGAAAAGTTTGAAAAGTTTAAGATGTTGATGTTTTTCTTCAGAAAATACTCGTCTGATCTGGTGAAAGTTTGTATGGATTACCGGCATTAATATGTAAGATTTCCAAAAGTTAAACTGAAATCATTTCGTTGCAGGGTTTAGGCACCAGGGTTAAAGTGTTTCTGGTGTGAGTAAAGTCAGAAGCCAGTCGGAATGCACAGTGAAGGATTAGAGAATTGTCGACTCCCAGACTAATAAAATGAAATCATAGTGTTGAGTAAATATAATAAAATATATGTGTTTTAAAGATAAGAATTACATTTCTTAAATACAAACATTTATCCCAGCTGGTATGATCACAACTTGGGCAGTTATATCAACTACTATATATATATTTTTAATAAAATTACATTAATTCAGTATGAGTAACATGGGCTATGATAATAACTAGGGCTATGACAACAGCATATTCTTTTCATTGTTTTTTACTTTAATTGGTGTATAATTCCATGTCTTAGAGCGACGGAGAGTCCAGACCTTCTTTGATTCGGATGTCTTGTTCACTGCCATTTCAAAACCTTGCATCGTCCAATTAAGAGATGAAGAAATAACTCACCCGTTATTGAGGCCTACTAGGATAAAACGACCTGCCACAACCTGCCAAGTGTGATGATGCAAACAGAAACAACGAAAAGTGATTGCAGTAATTCGGTAGTTGTGCTTGTCCATCTTCGATGCCTTGTAGGAGCAGCTGCACGTGTAATTGTGAGGCAAAGGTTGCGCAATCTCCAAGCTTCTCCTGAATCGGCACTGATTGAGCCTAGTTGAAAGGAGAATTTCAGGGCGACTAGAAAACAATGTCGAGATAAGCGGAGAGTACATACGCCACCTAGAAGTCCCAAATGGTACCCCATGTAGTACTGACCAGGTTCAACCTTGCTTAACTTCGGTGATACAGCATGAAACCGTCGTGTCAACGTGATTATGGCGTACATCTGTCGATTTATAAGATAGACAAAGGACTTCTATTCACAATTGTAGGTTTTTATATTGAGGCTGTTTATATGTGAATATCTAATTTGCATTTGTGGAGATTACCTGACTTAGTAAATAATTTTTTAAAAAAATAAGTAGGGGGGGGGAATTGGTGTATGTGAAAATTTATTAAGTGAAATGTTAGCGTTTGAAGAACAGGAATATAAGTATCTCTAAGTGTATTTAAAAGAAGACATTTTAAAGGGTAAACGTTACAGCAGAGTTACATATCTACAAGGAATATTTATTTAAACAGAGAAGTATGAACAATAACAGGGTGTTGTGCACACGTGTGTGTATGTGTATGTGTGTGCGTGTGTGTACGTGTACGAATGACTATGCATGAATTTGAAAGTGTCTGTTGCACGTATATTTTCATTGTGCATACGCGTGTCTGGTGTTTACAAGAGTTCGTTAGTGTGTATAGTGTATGTTTATTGTGTATGCGTGCTTCGGTTATATAGACATTAGAAAACGTGCAAAGATTCGACCTTTTATTACAACTAGTCATTCGATATAGTATGGAAACTGTTTATTATCAACGAACGAAATGTGTTTAGACTTTTAACCCGTTAAAAAAAAACTGCCAAAAAGATATAGTCCACTGATTTAGACTGAGTCCTTTATACGAAATTGATATTTAAATATCGTTGAAGTTGTGCATATATTTGTATCACATAATGATCCCTACTAATATGTCGAACGGATAATATTATGCTTCATTTGCTCTATCTTATGATAACAAAGGTCCATGCATAATTATAGCTAGATAGGTACAATAGTTTCTGAAAAAAGATGGAATGGGCAGATAGACAGACAAACAGAAATATATTATAGAAGTTATTTTTTTTATCTATCATTATAAAAATAATTACTATGTTAAAATACATTGTGCTTAATCTTGGATACAATATAAATTGATTCGTTTTTATTTCTATTATTAAAGGCCACTCGCAGGCAAAAGGTAATAAGAGTTCCAATTAAATGTAGAATAACAACATGAAAGGATTAAAAATAATTGGTGGGAAGGTTTGATTTGTTTACATTGGACTTGGAGACGACCAGGTTGTAGTATGCACGAACACATCTCCGTGGTACTAAGTTCCAAAGCTGGGAACTTCATGGTCGTTACGTTTGGATCTAAATTCATATGGGAATAACATAAAGTTCTTTGTAACTAGTAATATACTAAACTGTTGTCTACGATCAAAGTGTTGTATCTGTTCTTAAACTAAACTTTATCTGTCCTATCTTTGGTTACTGAAGAAAAAATCATTCAGAACTGAAGATTATCTTCTATTTTTGCTCCAAACTGGAGCGCCTTATTTTGAGGGGGGGGGCTTGTTTTCTGGCTTTGTATCTCATTCTGTTCTCGTAGTAAATAAGAACTATCTGTCGAACTTGTAAGGCAATTGACTATGAGAAGATGCTAAAAAAACGAAGCAAATCTGGGAGAGGCGACCGACGTGCGGAATTTTAGAATTAGTGATACTGACATCCTCCAGGGATCCCGAGAGAGAGAGAGAGAGAGAGAGAGAGAGAGAGAGAGAAAGAGATGGAGCATGAAATATTTGAATAAGAATTAAGCATTGCATTCACAGACAACCAGTATGACCTTTACCTTCACCGAGGTGCGCGACTTGACACAAAAAAAAACAGCCTCTTAATCACCTGCTAACGCACGCGTCACTATAACGTCCAATGAAAACAACAACAACAACAACAATCTTCTCACTCGACCTGCCTTTTATACCACTATCTCAATCCCTCCTCTTGCACATGCGCCCGGAGATTCCTGACAACCTCGAGACTTCCGCTTATAAAAACCCAAGTTTTGTTGTCGCGCATGCCTACACAAGGCACAAACACGTGGGCGTTTGTTTTGTTAGTAAGTACTACACTCCTCCCTGATCTGATGATCACATAGAGTGCACGCCGGGGGTGGCCTCTTAGTTCGTTGCCTTCTGCGAAGGGTGGTATTTACAATCTCGGATTCAGGTTCTGGTTCTGGTTCTGGGTGTGGTTCTGGTTCTGGTTCTGATCCTGCCTGATCAGACGAACTACAACTACCACTCTCTTGCTCGGTGACCTCACTTATCAGCAGCTCATCATCTGATGATTCATCGCTCTCTGTAGTTGTGGGATGTACTTCACTAGTTGGGCGAAATCGCGCACATGGTATGGGGTTCCATCAACAAGGACCGACTGCTGGCTGACCACTCTAGATATTCGTCCTCGCTTGAACTTGGTGGTGCACCGGTTTCCAGGGGGTCTAACCCAAACTGGATCCCCTACCTTGTATTTGTCATGACTCTCCTCGTCGATTGGCTGGACAGTCTCAATGCCCTTTATTCTAACACGGTATGTGTGTATGGCATTAGCCGGTGCTGTTGTTAGTGTCTTCCCATTCTTTGGTGTAATGTTATACCAATACGTAGCCTCCGTAATGGTGCATTGCTTTCTGGCAGCAATTCTCTTGATGCTGCGATGGCTCCTCTCAGCAATGTCATTCCCTGATGGCACATGAGCACACCGCAGTCGTAGTCGGACACCCCACTCATTCAACAACTGCCGAACTTGGTGGCTACAAAAAGCAGCATCGTTGTCCGTCAATATCCCTTCCGGCGCACCTCGCTCAGAAAAGATAGATGATAGTTGGCGGAAAACATTCGCTGAGTCCTACCTGGTCATTTGCCGCCACACCACAAAACGAGTGGGTCCACAGTCGATAAGGGTTAGAAAGGGCTTACAACTGTAATGGGTAATATCCATCGCTACTCGTTACCACACATGCTCAACCTCAAATCGCCCCTTCTGCCATTGCTCAGGTGCAGGATCGATAGACTGGCATGCCTCACAGTGCTTGATGATCTGCCTGACATCCGCCCTTGTCACTGCCGGGTCCACACGCCTCGCATAATACAGAGTACTTTTGATACCTGGATGTCCACTCTGCACATGAATTCTTTGTATTTGGCATGAGCTAATCGCGCCAACTGCGCAAGATCGAGCAGCGAACTCCACGCCTGTCTTCACAGCTTCATACCATTTGTGAGGCACACGGGTTAGTTGGTCTGCACGATTACAGTGTGATGCCACGAGCGTTACACTCACCGACAGGTCATACTCCGATACCAGACTCTTCAGGGTGTTTAGCCTCCGCCGGATTAACATCTCACTGGCTGCCTTAGTGCGGACTCTTGTTCGTCCCGAAAGAGTGTCGGACACCCAGTGGAAAACGCAGAGAGAATCCGTGTACAAGTGCAACTTCTTTGACTGCCATTGCAGTGCCAGATTTTAACCCTTCACAACAGCATACAGTTCCGCCAGGTTGATGTGTTGAGCATCATTCACGGGTCGCAGCCAGCACGAGTCTTCAATTACATTTCCACGTTGCTCCAATAACACTCCCAATGCCAAAGAACTTGCATCAACCCACACATTCACAGTGTCCCCATCGACACACCATTCTCCACGGGCAGGGTCCTCCTTGTTAACTCTCTCTAGGGTTTCTGTCGTCATCAGAGTTAGAAGAGCATCATGAGATACATCATCCCACTTTGTAGTTACTAAACTTGCCTTGCGTTTGATAACGCCCACAGCTGCTCGGGGCCAGCCACACGCTGGTAAGTGACCAATAAGTTTCCCACACAAGGAAAAAATATTCTGCCGCGTAATAACATCAGGGATGTTTGGAATCTCACTGCCACGCCTCCATCGTAAGGTACCGTTTTTCCCGCAAACGTCCAATTCTAATACCCGTGCTCCATCCCTCAGACGTTCGGGATCCTTGCACTCCAACCCGAATTGAGCTAACTTTTCTCTGACGTGCGACGCAGATTGTATGTCTTCATTGACGTACACATCGTCAATATAGGCCGATGTTGCGTCCTCAGTGGTCTTTTCCTGGGACAACACTGCATTTACGATGGTCTTCATGATCTGTGGTGCCACATTCAGCCCAAAGCCAAGTCGAGTAAGGCAGTATCTCTGACCCCGGAACCACACTGTCTGGAACGGCCACAATGTCTCATCCACTCGCACCTGCAAATAAGCCTTCCGCAAGTCTACTATAGACACATTGGAGCCCTTCTGGCGCCATTCTCTCAGCTTGCTGGCGCACACGTCAGCATCGGCAGTGTACGTCTCAATGTATCTATTGAGTTCACGATAGTCCAGCACCGGACGAACTTTTGATTTGTTATGCTGGACTACCGCCATTAAGGGAATCATACCCTTGGGTGGTTCCAGCTTGTTGGGGTAGGGGATCAGCCATCCATCCTGGATCCATGCCTCAAGTTCCTTCTCGTATTCATTACGGGCCTTGTCGGGTATCGAGTACTCTGCAATGCTATTCTTGAGTTCGGTTGGCGCCCTTCCTTCTGTCTACTTCCACGATGCAGTCCATGCTTTTTGGTGAGGGGCATAGTCCACCTCAAAATCAGGCCGATCAATGTGAACTGCAGCACACACTGGGGTTTCCAAAAATCGCACAGTCCCATCTCTTCCGATAACAACCCCCAGTGCCTTAATAGCATCATATCCCAACAGTACATCGAATTCCAGCAAATTCCCTCGCATCACCAGCACATTAATGTCTGCGGCCACACCAGAGTCTGTGTGGACTTTGACAGTTTCGGCTCCACAGCAAGCTTGCGTATTGCCACCTATTGTGGTTACTTTGATGTTCTGCTTTGTCCAGTTTCGACACAACTTGGCACTCATGATGGTGTGTGAGCACACGGAGTCGAAGAGAACTGAACAAGGCACTTGGTCCACGTACACATTTATTGTCGGTTGCGCCTCAATTAAATCTGGTCCGGGGAACAGGGCGGCGCTGACGTCCTGCCCCCTGATGCATTTCCCGCACAATTTTGGGATAAATGTCCATAGCTACCACATTGGAAACAACACGGGCGCCCCCGCCCCTTGTTAGTACAACTTCTTGCGAAATGGCCTCGCTGGCCGCAGAAGAAACATCTCCCATTGGTAGTGGGTCTCAAACTGGGACTCTTTTCAGCATTAGTCTTGGCTGCCTGCGCCATCATTACAACCGGTTTCCTCATCTCTGATAATGGCTCGAGCGCGTTCTAACAAATGTTCCATGGGCGTTACAGATACGCTGGTGGAAGCCCTCAACAGTTGCTTAACATGGGTGGGAAGGCCGGCCACAAACGCTTATGCCAGTGTTTGCTCTGACACTCCATTGCCAAATAGAACTCCAAGCTTCAGTTCCGCGAAGAAGACGTCCACGGTTTCTCCTGGCATGAGGTTCCTAGAGGCAAATGTTTCGTAGGCCGTGCAGGGATCCATGGTAAATGCCTTATATAAAGCATTTTTTATACAGGTGACATCCGCGTTCACCACGTCACTAAGTTGCTGATATACACTTAGGGCGCCTCCAGCCAATCTCAGGGGAATCACAGAGGTTGCAGGTCAGCTCAACCCTTTCGACCCAGTCGACAACAGAAGTGGATCCTTCGAATTCGGGTATCAGTTTTAAATCAAACTTTGCCCCAGCCATAGTTGTCCAGGAAAAGAGACAAAACGAAATAGCCGAAATAGCTTATGACCTTCACCTTCACCGAGGTGCGCGACTTGGCACAAAAAACAGCCTCTTAATCACCTGCTAACGCACGCGTTACTGTAACGTCCAATGATAACAACAACAACAACCTTCTTACTCGACCTGCCTTTTATACCCGCCCGGAGATTCCTGACAACCTCGAGACTTCCGCTTATAAAACCCCAAGTTTTGTCGCGCATGCCTACACAAGGCACAAACACGTGGGCGTTTGTTTTGTTAGTAAGTACTACAACCAGTTCGATATGCTCGCACAGAAGAGGAAATGCAGAAAATTATATATATATATATATATATATATATATATATATACGAGGTTTATAAACATACCAGGAAAGAATTAAATGTCAGACGTATACCAATGAGCTGTAGCTGTAACGCAAGGAGATTCTCCTTGCTAGATGTAAGAGTTGCGAGGATATTAGTTAAATCCTTAAAATAGCATGTACGGGTTCAACGGACCAACGCCTAATGACAGTGTTTTAAATATTTGTCAGTTATGTAGTTATGTGGGTATAAGAAGGGGAAAGAGAAAAGTGACCAAAAGGGAAAACCGAAGAAAAAAGCAAAAAAAAATAAATAAATACATAAATAATAATTTGTATTATTTGAAAGTGTGACTACACTAAAATAGCGAAATTCGGAAAACGAAAGAAATCGATTAAAATTTATATCTACTGATTTTTTATGTCAATTTCAACTAAAAGGAATGATATTGCATATTAAATTATTATTTAAGAGGTGCTTAAATATTACCGCATTAGAAAAATACTATTTTTCGATCTTTATCGTAAAAAAACCCTTGCCATGCGTTAGGAACACGTGAACTAATAACAAGAGATGTAACTCAATTATGCTAAAAAAAAATATAGTGCAACCAAACTTTAATAGCGAAATTTGAATGTTTTAATCTTGAATTCCAAGGCAAATCAATGGTTAAATATATTCCAAATCTTACAGTTTTCAAAATAGCCCAAATCTTACAGTTTTCAATATATTTCAAATCCTACAGTTTTCAAAATATCCAAAAGCTTACAGTTTTCAAAATAGCCGAATTCTTACAGTTTTCAAAATAGCCCAAATCTTACAGTTTTCAAAATATTCAAAATCTTACAGTTTTCAAAATATCCAAAATCTTACAGTTTTTTAAAATATCCAAAATCTTACAGTTTTCAAAATATCCAAAATCTTACAGTTTTCAAAATATTCAAAATCTTACAGTTTTCAAAATAGCCAAATTCTTACAGTTTTCAAAATAGCCCAAATCTTACAGTTTTCAAAATATCCAAAATCTTACAGTTTTCAAAATATCCAAAATCTTACAGTTTTTCAAAATATCCAAAAATTACGAAAAACAATAAGGTAGAAGAAATGCATTAAAGAAAATATTTTTGATGAAAATGAGCGAAAACAAAATGTTTGGCTGGAACAAAAAAAAACAAAGAATTCTAAAGGGAGGTAAATAGCGTGTGACTATTGCCAACTTTGTAATAAATTGCGAGTTAAACTTCATAAATATAAGCTACTTGCGTTGAAACTGCACTATAATAACGAAATTCGGCAAACGAAAAAGTCAATTTTACAAAAATTTTATCTACTGAAGTTTTTTTCGTCAATTTCAACTGAAAGCAATGGTATCTGATTAATTGACATGTCAGAAGTTCTTAAGTATTTCCGCATTATTAAAAAAATAATAACAGCATGAGTATTTTATCTTTATCGTAAAAATCGTTTTTCATAATTTTTGGATATATCCATTACTGTAACATAACAAGTAAAGAACGTTTGCCTTGAAAATCAATATTAAAATATTCAAATTTCGCTATTATAGTGTAGTTGCATTATTTGAATTATTCGGGCTACTATTTGCATCTTATATGTGAGAATAACTCACAACGTTTCAACCAATGTAACCTTCGCATTTCTTCAAACTTTGACATTTTTCTGTCGAACTCAGGAATCTATACGAGGTGTCAACCTGAATCCTTTATTTAATCAAAAATATCTACTCGCTTTTTATCTGAGAAAATATTGTCTCAATCCAAGGATTATCATCCTTCGTTGTGCTGAGAACGACAATCTGGGCTTAAAAATTGTTACTTAAACCGGCACCTGTACAATTTATCCGCCGACAAATTATTGGCTACATATGTGCATACATAACTTGAAAACATTAATCCGTTTCATCATAAGTCTAAAAAAATACGAATCATATCAATCTTCATGTAAAAAATCCGAAACATATTACAACGCAGAGATAGAATGATTCTACAAACATTGCTTATCGAAAGTAAAAGAGAACTTACAAGAATTTTGTGATGTCATGTCTTAACGGCATGAACGATATAGAAGAAATATAAAACAGAATGAACACGATCGGCTTTTATGTTTGATTAGTACGAGTTAAGAAAAGATATTAGGTGAATGTCGAAAATTTTAGCAAACATACATACATATATACATACGTTTAAACAGACAGGTGAGAACAAATTCCTAATGAACCGCCCTCTTAAGTAAACACTTCATTAAATCTCCACACCAACGTACTGTACTTGCAATAACCCTTATTCCTGAGTGGCTACCGGGCCTTGATAAGTGGTGACCATCGTGTAAAAAAAAAAAAAAGATCAGCAATAGTCAGGAAAAAATTATTAGGTGAATATCGAAGTGGAAAAACAAATATTAAACAAAATAACATTTTAAAAAATAACAAACGCTTTTCTTAAGGAAAACAAAAACTCAAAATATACGTGACTGCTTTTCATCTAATCTTCCATAAACGGACTTCGATGTGAGGTGGAAAATAATTTAAACTTTGCTTTCTCTCGTCTAAGAAGTTAATAATTTATCATTCAGTGAGAAAAGCTACGACTATATATATATATATATATATATATATATATATATATATATATAATTCACGTGAACCCTTTCGAACATTGTTGCTAAGAATGAACGCTGTACATACTAAACATTTCCAGTTTTTCAACGTCGTTAATTTTCATTTCGATACTTTTTGTGACCAAAAGTGAAGGATCGTTGAAATATCAAAAAATGATAAAAAATATAAAATACAAAAAGTAACATCGTTTTCATGCTTCAAAATAAATCACAAATATTTAAAACACTATATATATATATATATATATATATATATATATATATATATATATATATATGTATAACTACTTCATTTACTCACATAAAGTTAATATACGAAAGTATAGGTTTATGCGTAAACTTTAAGTATATACTTCAAAGGTGCTCAATGCGTAGGTAGAGCGAGTTAGTAATTTATAAAATATATATATGGCGATTAAGCTACACTGAATATTCGGCGTTTCATCCACCGTAGGATTCGTCAGGCTTATGCGCGAATTCTGTGGTTGTTTCTCGTTTTTATATATGTTGAGGATTTTAGTTAGCCAATCAGCTTTCTAGCATCCACCGCGCCCCTTCCTATCAGCCAATGGGCATGCATTTTATCGAACAAAGGATCTGTTTTAGAACTAGGTTAGTGGTTTAAGGTAGATGTTTTCCTCCTTTCTTTTTTTTATATATATAAATATACATTGCCTATGGACTCGAAAACGGCTGAGACGATTTTTATGAAATTTCACACGAATATGTGTTGGACAGTTTTCCTATATAGGCTTTCCATCGGAATGTATTTGCTGAGTATCGTTAATCGATGATCGATAATCCGATGAAAGAAGTAACATGCGATTTAGACTAAAGTTAACACTTTACGCAGCCTTACATTATAAGTAGCTTTGCAATTTTTATTACCACAAAAGCCGAAAGGCCCGACATATAAAATCAACAGTAGGTTCTTTCAAATGACATTTGAAATAAATGTTTTTGGTTTCAAGCACAATTGAAGCAGAATACTTGACTTTTACATTTAGCATTGTAATTCAAGTATAGAAAATAATTTTATAAAGTCAACACTGGTATCTTTACAGTGCAATGAAGCCTCCAATGTATTGTGAACTAAGTCACTGCGGGAAGGTATCTGAAGCTTTCTCGCGGTGCACCGAGATGGGCCCGAACTAGAGCACGCAATCAATCGATATGTTTAAAAAATGTCTGATTTCACAGAATTCAATAGCAATAAAAATATGAGAGTGTGAAACATTCAATCTCTGAAAATGATGCTGACTACTATTTTGTGTAGTTTTATTTATTTCTCAACAATACAGTTGGGAAATTGTTTATTAATGAGTACCTGTTTTCTGTATTTTATTTCCGTAAGTAATGTCTTTCTTGTGGACGAGATCAGTTTTGAGTGATTTGATAAATTTTTAATTATAGCTATCTTGTAACTTTGTGGACACTCGCTCATAAAGTTCAGGATATATATTGTATATATGTATAAAGATCCGTGCGTTGAACAGGAGACCTTGGTGGTTTGGTTACATTGAACCAATAGATACGCGTAATTGGGTTACGAGATGCAGAACAGTTTTTTTTGTTTGTTTTTATATAAAAGGAGGGTCAGTTCGCAGGGAGGATCCAGGGCAAACATAGCATAATGTAATACAGATCGGTTTGAGTGAAAGATGGATAAGACCTATAAGATAGGTTAATTTCGAAATCAATTTGTAAACGCCCCCGCAACATGCGTGAATATGTTAAACTGATGATGATGATGATGATGATGATGATGATGATGATGATGAAAAAGAAGGCGCAACACACATACGCTCTAAAAATGTATAATCATGTGAATGTAGTTATCCCTAAACTCTTGTAGGCCATTGTATATCGTTTAATATCGACCATTGTTTGCCGTTGGCGGGAACAACTAATCTACTCCATCTGACATGCGAGAATCAAATCCAGTAAAATAACAGTCCCAAGTATTCCCTCCAGTAAACCAGTCATCTAATTTCCTATCTCTTTTCATTAAACTGTTTCGTAACACATCCCCATCTTAAGAGTAGGGTAGCATCAATATAGCCGGAATATCACGTAGCTATTTTTATTACACTAATAATGGTCTTCTATAATTTCATAGGGTAAAAAAAACGCACGCCATTCTCAATGATATTAACACAATTATTCGAATTTTTTTTCTTTCATCTGGAAAATAATGTAATATATTTAAGAAGTTGTGTAGGTTCGATTGAAAGCAGATGATGACAAGATAAATTCATGTTTTTTTTATATTACTTGCGATATAATCTTTATCAGAGTATAAATGGGGATCATTAACGATTAGATTTCAGAGATAAATACGCTCGACTAACCCGACAAGCAGCAAAATTCCACCTCTGCATTGTAGCTTAGAAATAAGGATACAAAAATTTGTACATGTTTTCTGATTTATAGGTAGCAATATATTCATATTTTTGGTTTAATTACAGCTACAAAGTCGCCATTTGCCCATGCATGGAATATTGTTACTGCATCTGGGCTGGTGCATCTGCCACTAGTTTCTCTCTAGCCCCCCCCCCAAAAAAAAACGCCTAATAAGAACGCTTTGACATATGAAAGTTGTTACAAAAGTAAAACCTCTTTTTTTACTCGAAAAGCTGAAGACCTATAAAGAGAGGAGTTGTGCCATTAAAACGAGCGACATTTTTTGCTGCAGAATTTATTTTTCTACATAGTCACCACGATTCTGCAACGCCTTTCTGCCAGGAATTCAATAAAAAAAAATCACTGCTTCCGACGCACTCTCATGCCAGGGGTATTTCCTACAGTCTCATAACGTCAATATCTGCGACAGAGGGATGGAACTTGTAGATAATGAAAACATAAGTTCGATCATCATAAAAATGCAATTTGCAATCTCGTCAAATCCATTCGAGCGGAACGTCCATATATATATATATATATATATATATATATATATATATATATATATATATATATATATATATATATATATATATATATATATATATACATTTATTACCCCACTGCTTTAAAGGACAGTTACTTTGGATTTTACCGCGCAATTTGGAACTAAACCTTTATATCCTTTTCTTCAATTTCCCCCGCTGTGCAACTTCTATTTAATCAATTTTTGATTATGATTTTCCATGTCTAACTGACTTTAGCAAATACGGTGAATAGCGTTATATCTATTTGGTAATATTTTCTTCTCTGAAGAGATGGTAGGCATCGAGACCCTATAGGATAAGGAGATAAAATTTCGAAAGTATTCTTGTCTGACTTGGAATAATAAAAAATCCTTGATTTTAAAAAATATTTTTTTTTAAATTTCATTAAATCACTATAATTTGCTTTATTTGCTCTATCCTGTATATTGAGCAATTCCTATTTAGATGGGATAATACATAGAATATTACGACCAGTAATATTTTGTAAATCTTATAGTCACAGGTTTCCATACCAGCTGATTGTTGGATAAATCTAGTCGGAAGAGTACACATTTATTTTTATAAGTATATGTATATGTATGCATATACATAATATGTCCACTTACGTTAACATTATTAGCTACATATGTGCATACTATTTTATTTATAAATCCCACATCGTCAGGCTACAAAGAAAATACCATTCTACAGAACTCTGTTCACATAAAAAGTATTACATAATGCATTATTTACAAATAATATAAATGTTAAAATTATAATGATTCATATTTGTGCCATCGTTCGCTTGTAGTGATGAAGTTGCACCGATATACCATACTCAGATGATGGTTGGAATTTAAGGGGGAAGGCCACCACTAATATCTTGCTATTTAGATTAGATATATGGCCTGTTTTTCTCGTTTAAAAAAAAAATTGCCGACAATGTTGAATATTTTGGTAGGAAACTTCACATGATGGGAAATATTAGTGTCACCGATAATATTCCACTTGCTATTATTATTTTTAACAATATAAGTATAATGCCCCAAATTTGCCCGATTTAAAGTGATCATGAGCTTTTAATCTGAAATCTCTGCAAAAAATATTCTGTTTTTCTTTGTATTAAAATTAATAATTTCGGCATTAATTCGCTGAGGTGTGTGATTTTCAAATAAAAATCTATTTATTTGAACACATAAATATCTTATTTCAGTAAGAAAAAGTTCTAGCGACTTTTTCCAAGGGCTTAGTAATTTGGTGACATTCGTTACAATTTTTGAGCACTGAAGAGTCAGTTGTGAGGAAACTTGAATTGTAAGAGACCATCAGTAGGATAGAGATCAATAGCCATTCTTAGTGGACAACTTCAAAGGTGCAATTGCATTCACTATCTTGCAGTCTGTGCAAGTGCAGTTCGTGTATTTTAACACATTTCAGTGTTTTACTTTCTTCAAAATTTAATAATGTTTGGCACTGCCAAAGCAATTGTTTATGAAACATTTCCAAAATGCAATGACATATTCTTTAAGGTCAGCAACATTGTGATTGCCAGGAACAATCAATCTTTCTAATTGTTGAATAGGCAAATCAATGCTTGCATTGTATTAAACAATAAAGGAAGATGGTGAATTGTTTCAATAACGCTGTAAGCAAAACGAGCCTTTCTTTCGTTGATCAATTTCAGGCCCAAATTATTTTTAGCATCTGATTTGTTTATTTTTGGCCGTTTTCTATTTGAATCATATTTTTTGCCTTAAATTATAGAAAATAATGATTATTTTTCGTTTCTAAACCTGTTTGTACAAGGACAAACTGGAAGCCTTTACAGAGCAAGGAGAAAATGGTAGCAAATTCGCTTTCTCTTTTGGCCCCCAATTTATATTCACTTCATGCACTTTTGTCACATATTGTCAGTTTATGAAAGTCAACATCAATCAAATAGTCATTGCGCAGCTGTCTAGCACGTGACAAAGCTACAATAGGCCATTGCATCTGAAGAGACATAAGATCCCAAGCCAGCAATGATAGATCGACTAAAATACCTTTGGTTTGTGGACAGTCAAAGCATAGCAAGTATTTAAGATCTAGTCACAAAGAGTCCATGAACAGACTCATAGTATGCACAAACTTAACATTGACATTGAATAATTATCTAAACTCAAATGTAAATTAATATTAAGCCGACTTCACAAATTGATAAAAGTTAATTATTGGATTTTAATTATAAGGTGAAGCTCGAAGATTTCAATCCCGACAGCTAAAGCAAAAAAAAAAAAAGAAGAAAAATAGTTCAACGTAAACAAATTCCTGATGAACCGCCCCCTTAAGTAGACACTTTAACTATCAACACTAACGTACTGTACTTACAATGACCCTTATCCCTGAGTGGCTTCCGGGCCTTGATAAGTGGTGACCACCTTGTAAAAAAAAATAACATTGACTGCATGATCCATTTGATCAAATTTTACAATCACAGCAAATGTTTTAACATTTTTCATTTGTATTTCAGGAATGATAGTCATCACAGGTGCATTCAGCTTCGACACGACATTTTGCTAAGTCTTGCAGTTCCTTGCTCGACTAGTATTCCAGTGTGATGAAAATAACTTTGGTTTAAACCAATTACAATGCAGTGATATTGTTTGTTAAAATAATTTCCAACAACGTTTCAAGTTTATAGTTTATTCGAACTGTTATTGCCATCGTGTTTGTTGTAATCTAACGCTTGCAGTGTTTATTTATTTGCTTCCCCACTGAGCAAATTAGGCACAAGGCCGTTTTTTGATGTGGAGATAGAGGGAGGGCGGAGGGAAAGGGGGTACCAGCTCCCGAGAGGTGGGAAATGGGAGCTGGACAGTAACTGTTGGTATGAAGGGTTGCCCCTACATTGACCAAGGTCAGATATGTGGGGTTATCCCCACATATGGTCTTTGCTAGTCATAGCTTGCATCATCTGTCGGAACAGATACTACACTTTGATCTTGCCGCCCGTGCCGCCGAAGCAGGGTTTGGGGTAGTATCTAACGCTTGTAGTGATTTAAAATCCGGCGTTGGTAAAGTGATTTTTGTTGTTGTTGTTGTTGTTGTTGTTGTTGTTGTTGTTGTTGTTTCATTTATTATGTAGTGAATTCAATCTGAATAATCGAGTTGATTCAAATGATTAATGCTCATTTCAAATACACTGGAACTTAATAAGAAAAATGTCTTTTACGTTTTTACGAATAATTTATGTATGCATACGTATATGAAAACTAGAGCATATCGAAACTGAATTAAAAAAAAACTTAATCTTTCAAGATTCCGACGAATTTGGAACTCACGACCTTCTACGGGTTAAGCAAACACGATAACGACTAAACCACGGAATCTTAATGACTGCCCGATATTGTATATACAACTATTGAATCCGTTTAAACTAATCGATTCAAATGATTAAGGCTTATCTCAAATATTCTAGAATTGAACTCAATTATTCAAATACAGTAGTGTTTTAATATATGGATAAGTGGAAGTTTTAGTCACTTAAAACTGCTTTAAAGCTTCACCGCTCACCCATTTTTCGACCAAAGTTCAAGCAATAATTGCAGTTTACGGGTCACCTTCTCAGCTATATTGTGAGAAAAAAAAATCAATTTTTGTTCAGCAAAATAAAAGTTATGAATTTTATGTTTAAAATCGTAAATAAATATAAGGAGGTGAGCGATGATTTTTATAAATGGTTTCCATAGCAACCACGTCACTTGAGCGACTACTGTTGCTACTTATTCACTAATGAAAGCATGAAAGGGAAATAATTGGGTGGATTTTATTCAAAGCAAACGAGTGCCGTACATTGTTATTCCATATGTGTTTATGGCGGCAAAAAATAAGACTGGAATTAAACAAATAACAAGGGAATTCATGTGATGCCTGGAAAATCATGGATCACAATGAAAAAATGCGAGCAAGAAAAGTAATATGGTTAAGCTTAAACATGGAAAAGTAAAGGACTAGTTGTTAAAACTGGAAGAGAAAAGGACAAGATATTCTAGTAAGAAATATAATAAATTTATAACTTAAAATAAGAATTTTTTTCTTAAATTCAATTCATAACATTATATAATCAAATCTTTTCTTTTCCATGTTTAAGCTTAACCATATTACTTTTCATGCTCGCGTTGTCTATTTTAAATTTGGAATAGCACTTAATAAACATGTTTCTTTTTTTTTTGTGTGTGTGTGTGTGTGTGTGTGTGTGTGTGGGTGTGATTAATTTATGTATGTATATGAAAACAGGAATGTTGTAGAACGTAATATAAAACCAAGATTCAATCTTTCTAGATTCAGACGAGTTTCGAACTCGCGACTTTCTGGTGTTAAGCAGACGTGATAGCCATTACCCCACGAAACCTTAACAGCTACCTGATATTGTATATAAGATTATTATTATTATTATTATTATTATTATTATCATTATCATCATCATCATCATTATTATTATTATTATTATTATTATTATTATTATTGCATCTTCAGCGTCGCAATCTTTTACGTTTTCTAAAAAATCGGTATTAGATCAAAATATATAAACTAATATCTCAAATGGATCAGAAAAAGATTATTCGATTATTATCCGAAAGACTATCACTATTCCAAAAGAATTTATTAAATATTTGGTGAGAAAATTTAAAATATGTTTGTTTTCTTATTTAGTACACCTAAAGCTTCATTACGCAATCGTAGTCAGTCATTGCAAATAAACTTTGATTCGACAAAACATTTTGCTGAGTCTCACAGATTCTTGCTCGATTGATATATATATATATATATATATTTATATATATATATATATATATATATATATATATATATATATTTATAAAAATATATAAACATATACTTATACCTAAGATTATATTAAAAGATATCGACTTTTTTTCTCGTTTTATCTCCGTGGAAATGAAAATTACAATTAGTAATCGTCCGAAGTGTTTGAAACGGAGATATTTATCAACATGGTTGAGGGCGAAAGCTTCAAGTCGAAAATGCTTGTTTAAAAAAAGGCGCGCATGAAACATTTCACGCTTTCTGATTTATAGATAGAAAGGAATAATTTAAATTTGTAGATTACGGTCGATAATCCCGCTCTAAAAAAATAACGATTTCTTTCCACCAAAGTGTCAAGGTTGTTTATTAACATAAAGTACTATTCGAATAGTTAAAAGCTAAAATTGAAAGAAGAATACATAAAAGAGTATAAGGTAAAAGAGAATAATGCATCCCCTCTCTATATGCATCTCTCTCTATCTCTCTTGCAAACATACACATAGTTTTCTCATTCTCTCTTTGACGCACTTGCTCACTCTGTTTCTCTCCCTTTGATGTTTTTCTCGATTTCTCTTAAAAAGTTCTCCCACTCTCTTATATTCTTTTACACATTGTTGTGTTCCTAGAAAAAAAGACTCGAATAACGGGGATAGGTATGAGGAATATATTGTACAAGAAAGTGAATACAAAGAAAGAGCGCCGGTATTTACCGACTGTTGAGCTAGACAGTCTTTAGTATCACGTTAGGTCACGATAATTAGCCACGAAAGTATTAACTCTCGTGGTTTATATAAAAAAAAATACTAGAGTTAATACGAAAGTCTAAACACTATATAATTTTAGAAAAATCTATTACGAGTGAATACGTAAATCCCAATAATACATATGCACCCTTCTTTGGGCTGTTTGACTTTACATTATGCAAAACTGTGTTGTTTCATATAAATGTATTGCTGTATTAAATATATATTGTTGATTTTTTTTATATCTTTCAAAAACTTTGGTGTTTATTGGAACTGGTGCAGGTGTGGTGAATACATGCCCCTGTCTTGTAATGTATAATTTTGAAGTCCTTATAAATTTATGCAAGATGTTGATGCTCTTATTGAACCTCTATTTGAGACCTTGGTGGAAGTCAGTGATAAGGACACGAATTGTAATGAGCATCTACAAAATATAAGAAAGTAATGATGATCCTAAGTTACCCCTGAAACGATCGTACGTCGCATCACTGTTGAAGGAACTTCTAGAAACAGTGCCATAATATATCACTATCTCTCACATATGTGCACATATTTTCGCACCCTGTCTGTCTTTCTCTCTCTCTCTCTCTCTCTCTCTCTCTATTTATTTCTTTATCTATCTATTTATCTATCTATCTCTCGATATATATATATATATATATATATTTATATATACATCTATTTCTCTTTCTGTCACTAGCTCACTCTGTTTCTCTTTCTTTTAGTGTTACTCTCTCTCTCTCACCCTGTCTGTCGCTCTGCTCTTTGTCTCTCTCTATCTATCTCTTTATCTATCTATCTATCTATCTATCTCTCGATATATATATGTGTATATATATATATATATATGTCCATCTCTTTCTCTTTCTCTTTCTCTATGTCACTAGCTCACTCTGTTTCTCTTTCTTTTAGTGTTACTCTCTCTCTCACCCTGTCTGTCGCTCTTTCTCTCTCTCTCTATTTCTCTCTCTCTTTATCTATCTATCTATCTATCTATCTATCTATCTCTTTATCTATCTATCTATCTATCTATCTATCTCTCGATATACATAAATATATAAATAAAAAGGAACACACCGTATTATGTGTTCATCAACGTTTCGTCTTTATTTCGAGACTTCCCATTCATCCAGAGGAAGTATTGAAATAAAGACAAAACGTTGATGAACACATAATACGGTTTGTTCCTTTTTATTTCTCTATTTTGTCGGAATACTATTTCCATATTTCTCACCATATATATACATATATATATATATATATATATATATATATATATATATATATATATATTTCTCTTTCTGTCTCTATGTCACTTGCTCACTCTGTTTCTCTTTCTGGTTTTACTCTCTTTCTAATTTTGTCTGCATGTGTGTCGCTCTCTTATTTTCTCTCTCACACATACACCCACTTTTGTACCTTACGCAAAACCAAGTCTGAAGAGGCCGCTGTGTTGGTTTATATAAATGCATTGCTGCCTCTAATATGAATTATTTAACTTTTCATATTTTTCTAACATATATATATATATATATATATATATATATATATATATATATATATATATATATATATATATTCGCATTAGCTGAAGCTGGTTGACCTGTCTCAATAAGAAATGTTGAAGTCGAAACTTGTCGCATCACTTCGGATAATTTCTTTGCCGATGTCACGGAATTTTCCAGGGGCGGCCTGACACTTCTGAGGTCAGGCCGAGATTTCTGTCAGTGCGGATATGATGCAGAACCTGTAATTGGCAGTTAGGGCAATGAATCGTTAAAGATCACTTTTGATGAATTTATTTTTATATCATATATGCAGTAGTACAGAAATGGTAATAAGAATATGCACCTTTACGGTGGTATTTGTCAGACAGAAAGCAGGTGCTTGCAGTCTCTAATCGCCTTTATAAACGATTTAAATAATTAATGTTAATGCCTTTATTCAGAAGACCCTATCTCTATCCCGTTCTATCAGATGATGAATATTCCAGTCCTATTTTTAGGTTTGCGCTAGTTTTCGTTTTAAGTATTACTAACCACCAAATAACAGACTTAGTAACAATGGGTTCAGTCGTGCTAAGCAGTACAACTACGTGATTCGCCTGTTAGATAGGGGAGGAGAAAAGGTATTGCACCAGAACATTTTTTTCTCTGAATGTCCTTAGGACATTCCTAGGACCACATCAAAATGACACTATCTTGCTGAAAACATTGAACCAAAATATAGTATATTTTTAAATTTGTTCAACCCCTGTATACCTGTGTGCATATGTATCTGTGTGTTTGTGTGCACGCGCGTGTGTGTATATGTGCGTGTTTGTGTGTCGATTTTGTTAATTTCAACGATAATTAAAATCGGCATAGATTACCCCCGATGGAAGAATGGAAAGTAGTGTGCCGTATATCTGAATAAACACCCCATTATTTTAAACGTATTAGCACACTGATATATGAGATTTTAAATCTATATTATAACCCCTACAAAAGGGATATATTATATTTTTACATATAATCATCTATTTGCTGTTTTACATGCTACTAGACGCTTAGATTTACTTCAGTTTAAGTTGATTACTTTGTTATAGTTTATGTTGCATGGTCATAATAATGTTTTTTCTAAGTTTACAGTTTATACTTATTTTATTCCACAGTTTAGTATCCTTTTTCATAATTGAGATTTACAATTTCGAGTTTCTCGTTTATTCACAATTTACATAGATCTATTAAAATCTACTAGGCTTAACTCACTATGCTGTTTTTATTCAAACTGCTGGAGATTCTCCGTTATCTTTTATTTATAAAAATTTGTTAGGCAATGATTGTTCTATATCTATGTGTTTACTATTAAATGTTATTTTAAATAAAATATTTTCTTAATCATATGCGTTTTCCCTCTGTACTACTATTCATTGACTATACGCACTACTAAAAATTGAATAACATTTTTTTTACATTTTGTAGTATTTGAATTATTTAAACTAGTATTATTTTACTGGATATAATTCTAACAACTTTTCGGTTGATGTAACCATCGAAACATCCTGATATTTATGTTGTCGATGAATCTGCGTGGAATTCCAAACTGAAATCTGTATTTAATCCATGGAGATAGATTTTTCTTGTTGCCTCAGCCATGATTGGGTAGAAATTTTTAGTAATTTTTATTTTGGTTTTAGTATCGCCTCTAGTAAAAACTGAACCTTCAGCTTTTATAATGCTGTCACTAAGCTTTACTTATTAACACCGTCGATTAGGCAGAGCATTCAATTTCACATTCCGTATAAGTACCAGAAAAGATTCCCGAGGTCAATAAAATGCACCTGAAGAAATCGACGTAAACGATGTGCTAATAACATAGTCGGTGAGAATAGTAGTTGAATAATCTAAAATAAAAAAATCAATATGGCTGCTTTGGGTATTTGTATTTTTTTCCTAGTTTTTCCGATTACATAAATTTAATCACGTTGACGTGTTAATAGCATACTCGGTAAAAACAGTGGTTTCAGTAATCCAAAGAAAAAATAGGCGCCATATTTCACGCTACCGTGTTTGAATATATGGTTAATTTGCAGTGTTAGTCGTTTAAAACTGCTTTAATGCTTCACCGCTCAATCATTTTTTTACCAATTTTATAAATAATTATTACAGTTTATAAATCACCTTTTCAGCTATATTGCGAAAAAATGTTGTTTTTTTAAATTTTCTTTCAGAAAAACAAAAGCTATGATGAATTTACTGGCGTTCAAAATCGTAAAAAAAATGTAATGAGGTGAGCGACGTTTTTATGACTGGTTTCAATAGCAACCACGTCGCTTCAGCGATTACTGTTGCTATCAATTCACAGCTCTCGCGAGAAGAGAAGTAACAAGTGAAACAGAGAATGAAAGAATGAAAGGGAGATAATTGGGGGGTATTGAAAGCAGTCGAGTGCCGTACATTGTTATTACATATGTGTATTTATGTTTATGGGTGCAAAAAATAAGACTGAAATTAAACAAGGAGCAAGCGAATTTACTGGAAGCCTGGAAAAAACATAGATTACAATACAAATATGCGAGCATAAAAAGTAATATGGTTACGCTTAAACATGGAAAAGAAAGGACAAGATATTCTCGTAAAAATATAATAAATTCATAACTTAAAATATTGCAGCATTAAGATTATTTTAAATTCACTTTATAAACTCATATAATCAATTCTTAATGCTGCAATATTTTGAGTTATAGATTTATTATATTTTTTACTGGAATATTTTGTCCTTTTATTTTCGTGTTTTAACAACTAGTCCATTTACTTTTCCATGTTTACTTTTTCTATTGTAATACAAATATGGTTGTGTCGCGTCTATGATTTGTATTTTTTTTTCTTAGTTTTTTTTTTTCGATTACATAAATTCAATTACCTTTACTTCGTTAGGCGGAAATATTATTCACCTAGGATGCGTTTTGGAGAATTCTAATATAAGTAGCAACAAAGGCTAACGAACAAACAATATTAAAAAAAATAACTGTTACCAAACGCAGGAAATTTTACTTTTCTACTTATCTGCGGATGTTTTCAGCTGAAAGTGTTTTAACCTTTTTTAGTTTCAACAAAATTTCCTTCAAATTGTATGTCTTGCAATGAAAATCCATCTACTTTTTATGGCTACTTTTTTTATGAAAATCACCAAAATCCTATTATTCTTTTCTTCATCGTCATTTTTTTTCATTTCAATTAGGTAAAAAAAAATTAACTGTCTTCAAAACAGTTATTGTATATTTTGTTTTTGATTCGAAAAAATAACAGCAATCAAACATTGTTGATGTCTCCAAAGCTGTTTATCCGCCATTATTAAATATGACGTTAACTATGAACAATTTGAACGAAATCTTGTGTTAAAATAAAATAAAAATGTTGCAAACGCAATACAAAATCTTTTTCAGTTATATAGATTAACATTTTATTAAATTCATTACAAACCTATTCACCTTTTAAATGTGAGTGTACAGGAAGAAAATGAAAGAAGAAAGAAATTTTCCTGTGCGATGGCATGTAGATATGAGGCATTTATTTTCATCTATGAATTAGAAATAGATCGTAATATGTTATAAGTCAAGCCATTCTCTCTAAAAGAACGACCATTAAAACACAAATGCTAAACATTAGTTTAGAAAATTCTTGAGGTGGCACCCCTACAGATTCTGACAATGGACTATTCCTGACGTCATTTAGGTAAGCAGGTTCTGCTTTCCCGTCCGTCAGTCTGGACCCAAGACTCAGAGGGAGAGAGTCGTAAGATTACTTTTCCTTCAGTTGAGCGGAATTCCCACTCAACTAAGTACGTGTCTGTATTTCTGTTCGATATTCCTTACAACATCTTTAACAACAAAAATTAAAAAAAAAAACTATTGTGAAACAGGATTATTTGTTATATAAAAATCAAAACACTTATTGAATTAAAAAGAACAATAGAAAATAATAGAAAATTAATAAAATGTTTATGTTTTAAATCAATACTAAATGACTTAGCACTGCAACTATAATCGCAAATATAAAAGCAATACATAAAAAGATGCCGCATTTATCTCTTTTTCTCTTCTTTTCTTCTATTCTATTCTATTCTATCTATCTATCTTCTATCTATCTATATAAATAAAATGAACTCATTTTTCCCGTGTGACTTTGACCTTAATAGGATTAAAACTCAAGACGTTACATGCAAATGTAATGTGCACAAACTGCAGCACACGATCTGAGGTGTGCTATAGGCCTATTACCATTGCACTTCCTCGATAACAGTACATTCCTATATTTTTTCTGGTGAGAGTTCATCGTCAAAACCTGTAAAAATCAACGGAAGTTGTAAAATATTTTCTCTCTATTAAATTCCTACTACTCCTGCTACCACTTAACACCGCTGAGAACATGTCTACAAGGAACAGTAGGAATAAACACCGATTTGAAATCGTAAAGGCTTATTAAAGCCATTTTTTCCTTTTTTCTCTATTTTTTTCGCTTCTCTCCCATACAAAAACAGAAGTACGGTCCGATTAACATAATCTTTTTGCCTATCTTTTTTTTTTCTTTAACGTACAAAGCAAACTGCGTGACTACTCGGATTTTACTTCCGGTTTTGGCAACTCTAACCGTGGAATCTGACTATGAGCTTTATTTATTTGTACTTCCCATTAAAAAACTTATTCTTACATAAACAAACAATTTCTTAGTTAGCATTTATTATTCGAATTCAACTTTTCCGTGATATTACTTGCATTTTACTTAAAAAACAAAACAAAAAATAAATAAACCCGCTAAACATCCGATTAAGATTACATTGTTTTGTTTTGCATTTCTTTCTTCCGTAAGACGCACACTGCGAGACTAAGTTTATAATTCCGGTTTTGACGACTCCAACTGAGGAATCTAACTATGAGCTTAATTTATTACTGCTTTCAACTACACAATTTTTTAAAAACTAACATCTCACTTTTTACAAAAAACAATTACAACGCAACCATGTCGTGAAATTACTTGCATTACACTTGAAAATCAAAAACAAAAACAATACCATTAACTGCGCGACTACTCGGTAATTACTTCCGGTTTGGACGACTCTAACAGACGATTCTAACTATGAGCATTTACTATTTAATTTTGTTACTTGCATATTTAGATCGTTTAATTACTTGCATTCAAATTGAAAAACAAAAACAAAATAAAGAACCAGATAAAGGTCTAATTAAGATCAGAAAATTATGATTGCTTTTTCTTTGCTAAAGAATTCCGTATGTGTTTAAATTAACATTTATGACTGCTTCTTCTTCTTCATTAACGAAATTACATTTGATACATACTGAGTTCTCCACAACTTTTCCGTCAAACCCTTTCTATTTAATGTACCGTTTAGTCGGCTCGAAAAAAGTCTTTACCTGTATATTTCAAACATACAACTGTTGGCTGACACCGTTACGTTCGCGAAAGTCAGTTCAAACTAAAAACTCTGACACTGTTTTAGATAGTTTTTAGCTTATTTACCCAAAGTATGTTAACTTTGGGTAAATAAGGTAAAAACTATCTAAAACAGTGTCAACAGAGTCCGCGACCATTTGTCTACTCCAAATACAGATAAACACTGTGTTCTTCGAGATGATTAAACATTTTATATTAAATAATATAATATCTAACCATTACGTACTGCACGAGTACCACTTCTTTAAGTGTATCAGAATTTGGGGGGAATTTTTGACACCCCTACCACGAAACTGCGAATAAAATATAAAAAAAACTCGTAATTTCTCTTTTTAAAGTGGGTTGTTTATTTTCTTTATGGATTATACTTCCAAAATAAACAATTTAAGTTGTATAAAAAGTAATAGAAATATTATTTTTTATTTAAAAAAAAACAGTAATGAAATCAATTGAATTTTACGAGTTAAGTATTTTTCAATTTTTAAACTTTACAAATCTATCAAAATTTTTCTATTGATTCAATTTCTACGACATTTTCAGGGTTAATGTGGAATTTATACTCTTTCCAATAAACTGAATATAATATTTTAGACAAACGTTTTTTTTATTCACGCCCCCCATTTTTAAATGTCTATTAAAAAGTAAATAATTAATTTACTCACCAAAGTTTTATATATCACAAATTGAAGATAAAAGATAATAAATAATATAGTCAAATTTAAAACAGAAAAAGTTTTTTAGAAATTTACCTGTAAAGTCTGAAGTTTAAAACCTTTTTTAAAAAAAACCCACAGTACTTGGTCCTTGCTCCTTTAATTGAAAAGAAAATTAGGGTCTGAATTACATTTTTCGAGTAGTAATAAGCTTGGAAAGACAGGGGGTCGAATTATTTAATATATTTCACGCATTCGTAATGTCAGTTTCTGACACACCTACCACTTCTTACATTTCAGCATTTGGGGGGGGTCGATTGCTGCACTAAGAACTTAAGACATGCATTTTCTCTTTTTATTAGACTTTTTCATTACACCAAATTGAGCCACAGCAACACGTGGCAGGGTAAAACTAGTTATGTAATAAAACGTTCTTGTTACAGTATACGATGGCCTTATCCCTGATGTTAATTACATCAGATTTTGTTAAACTTGAAATGAGTTAATCTAGGTATAGTCGAAGTGACACGAAGTTTGGGAAATAAACCCCAAAGAATAAATGAAGAATATGACCTAAAGTTTGTGTATGAGGTTAAATAAGTCAAAATTGAGAAATTTTGACAGAACATGTGACGTCACGAATATCAGAGTTGATAAAAAAACGAAAGTCTCAGAGAGCCTGAAATTGAAACGTGCGTGGCATCCATCGATAATAATGATGTAATAAAAAAGGAAAAACTTTGATAATTGTCAAAAGTGAAATATCTCTGTTCATGGACCCAGCTATTTTCTCTTAATCTTAATAAGATATTTAATTAGTTAACGGAAGACTAGACTCTCTTTCTCATGTTTGAACTATTTCTTTCCGAAATAAACTTTAAACTATAACGGATTATGCAGAGCGTTCATTAAATTTTAAAACGCTAGAAAAAAGTAAACATTATGATAGGAAACATTTGTCCTCTAGTAATTTCAATGAATAAAATGATAATACAATTTAAAACAAAAAACTCAACCTATGGTAAGTTTCTTGAATAAATATTTTTTTGTAAAATAATGTGTACTGGCAAATAAAAATATATTTTGTGTAATTTTTTAATGGATATTTTGTTCGTAAAAAATATTACTTTTTCAAATAGAGATTATATTTTCTTTTTGTTTTTGTTTGTTTCTTTTTGTTTTTGTTTGTTTGTTTTTGTTTTTTTGGTGTTTTTTTGTATTTGTTTTTGCTCTTCTCCATTTTATTCTGTTAAGATTAGGACGCCGGACTATTTTCGGTTATATGCCGGGGATTCCTAAGGAATTACTTTTTGCTAATGTTTCACAGGACATTTTCTAATCAGTCATGCTGAAAAAAACGTATCCTAGGGCCACCGTATCCCGGGGTTCTACTTTATTTTAATATGAATTGCCCCAAAATCCAACTATCTTCTATTGACGAAATCAATGCAAAGTGGAATAAAATTATTTCAAAAATGAAATTCGTTTTGATTTTATTTTTAAAAGGATATCGAGCAAGCAATTATTTGTAGGGTACGAACAAACAGAAAATTTATTGTTTTAAAAAAAAAACAATATTGCTACCGTTTAAAATAGAGTATTAAGCAACATATATTTACGGAAGAATAGTCATTTATTTCTGTATAGAAAAACCCTAAGCAAATATTCAAAATAATATAGGATTCAAAGTCCAAATAGAGTACCTCAGTACTCCTAACCCACACTGGCTTCACTGACGAATGGTGAAACTTCTCCAGTGATGTTGCCTTTGTAGAACCTGTAGAAGCATTTATTAATCATAACTTGTACATTTTCTGTATTCTTCCACTTCTTTCATCTACGCGTCGATTACTGATCGAGATTTGGTATCTCTCTGCCTGAAACCGAAACCGTACTATTACTATCTGCAAGGTTTACATCGGTTTACTGCACTGTTTCAGACTAATGTACTAGCAATGCTTAATTCAGAGATGATCTATTAGTATCTTTTCTGTTATAATGATACTCTTCTTTCAGTAATTACTATGTGGGGGAGTGTGATATCTTTTCTGTTGTCATGAGAATATCATTCCATGAATTACTTCCTCCTTTGAGGATAGTGTAGTGTCGTTCCGTTTGTTATACTATCCTCCACAGCATTACGTTCTCCTTTACAGCCTATGTTTATTTGTCACATCTACTAGCAAGAATATCCTAGTTCCCGTTCATTATTTTTGTTTAATGATTTTTTTTAATTATTAACATTTTTATTAGATTTTCTAGAAGAAATATCAGTTTTCGTCTGTTTCTTGTTCACAGAAACGTACATACACACAAGCACGCACACACACAGACATACACACAGGCATATATATATATACATATACATATATATACATATATTAAATTGTAATTCAATGAATTTCAAAAAACTCTCATTGAAATGAAATGAAGTGGTTGAGTTTCATATCAAATAATTTTTATTATTCTAAGCAAGACAAAGAATGTTTTAGAAAGTTTATCTCCTTAACCTATAGGGTTTCGATGTCTACCATCTCATCAGAGGAGTGAAAATATTAGCAAATAGTTATAAAGGTATGCACCCTATTTGCTAAAGTCAGTGAGACATGGAAAGTCAAATACATATATATACATATATATATATATATATTTGTGATTATATTGTTATTGTTTCCTGTATATGAAATCAATAAAATATTGGTTAATAAGAGATAGAGTTGTATTCTAGTAAAAATGTCTTTATTTACAGAGACATTATTGGCTACATATATGTTTCAGCAGTGATCACTGCGATCACTTTCAAAATCCAACTTCCTTAGACCTCCAATGTTAACCAGCTACGGTCTCTTTCAAAATCTAGTTTCAACTAAAACTAAAACTAAAACTAAAAAGGGGAAGATGGAGTTCCAAAGAGATAGCAGTTGACACGTATACGGATAATGTTTGCCGACAATGTTTTAATAAATAATGTTATACTATGTGTGTGTGTGTGTGTTTATAGCCATAATACAGAAATGTATTATCTAAAACATCTTTGATAAGAAATTGCTCATTTTAGAAACTACAGAATATTAAATTAGACGTCAATACAAACACACACACGCACATATATGTATGAGAAAACGCTACATATCGCAGAATGTACGTGCATGCATAACACACGCCTAAGCATCATAATCCAGACCTGTATATGCATATGTTCAATCACGATCACATGATTCTATATATTGAGAGAGATTCTTTTAAGTGTCCGTATTTTCCTGCTTCTCAACAAGAGAAGAGTTAGACATAAAATTGTTTTTTAATGTACTTATTTACAATGCCTCTCCACGGGACAGAGTTAGACACCAGGGTCGTTTTTTAACGTGGAGAAAAGGAACACAAATAAAAAAAAATTGTCTCAGTCGTGAAGGACTGTTCCTTCATTGAAAGAGAACAAGAAATGGAAGTGCAGCATCTGCAGAACAGATACTACACTTTGATCTTTGAGCATGTAAAATTGACGCTTGTTTTTTAATGTAATTAAAATCGAATTCTTAAAAAAAAAAAAAAAAAAGGACGGCGCACTGGAATGGAACAAAAACGTCAAAAATTGGCTTCGTCTCAAGGAAATTCTCATTCACTGACCGAGGACAGATAAGGATGAATATCTACTACACTTTTGAGCCAATAGGTGTCATTATGGTTGGAACATAATTGTTGAGGAGATTTACTGCGCCTCTTAATTCTTGTTGAAATTGTATTTAATTTATAGTTCCCAGAAACGTAGGCATTTATATCTTTTAATGTTTTTTTTTATAAAAATCGCCCGAGACCAGGCATGAAACCACTTGATAAAAAGAACTAATAATAACGACAGATGATTATCGCAGTGATAGGAGATGAGCCAAGTCTTGAAAAAAAAAGACAAGGCTGTAAGTAGGAGAAAAACTGAGCAGAAAGAGAGAGAGAGAAAGAGAGAGAAAGATAGAGAGAGAGAGAGAGAGAGAGAGTCCCATAACTTTTCAGCTGTTAGTAAGAAGCTATACAAATAAGAAGCCGCATTGCAACAAGGTATTAAAACACTGAACTGATATCACAAGACAAATATTTCGATATTTGAAATACTATTTCGTTTTAGATTTATTTTTTTACGATACTATTTGTATTCAGTCTTCAGAATTGTATATTTACTAGCGAGACCTGGGGAAATTCCACAGCGGACTATTTCATGTGCAATATATTTTGTTCGTATGTTGTGAATGTTCAGCGTAAATTGAGACGCCCTGATATTATTGCAGCTCTTTTGTTAAAACTACAAAAGTATTTATCTAAGCTAACAGGGACGCTCGGTGTAGCCCGGTCGTAAAATACGATTAAATATCATATTTTAATTCACGTTGATTTCGTATATTGTAACGCTTCCCTCGAGGAAAATATAACGCCTCCCTCGAGGAGGTTGCTAGGGCTCTTATTTCACTGGATCTCGGCACGTGGTCGTTTAGGCTCCTCGAAGGTTGTTACATAACCTGGTATGCTGAAAGCGAATATCGAAGCGGCAGTCAGGAAGAACGACAACGATTGTAGTCTATCTACAAAAGCTTAATTCTCACAAAATTATGTACAAATGTTTTTACAATTCTCATCCAGATTTTGTAAGTTCTTTTCAAAGTCTCAACTCTCTTCACAGAAAGCGACCGACGGATGGATGAGGTGGGGAGGGGTCCTCTGTCCAGAGAACGGCGGGTTAATACGACCTGTTCTCCCCGAATTCAACGAGCAATCTGTTTTATTTTAGAGCGCGTCGACCAGATGTGGTGGGGTGGAAGTCTCCCAAGCCAATCAAATCACGCTAAGCCTCAACGATCTGACACCCCATTAAAGACTAAAAATCACATAACCTCGAGGTCACCAACCATCACTCAGCCATTACAATATGTCCGTCTAACATCCTCGCATTTCCTGTTGTTGAGTTTCAGCCGTAAAAATATATTTCTCTGGTTTTCAAACAATATCTATTTTGACATAAAATAAAATATGTATATTTATCTTCTCTATCCTAAATCCTTGGGTTATCTAGCGTCACCCGGGAATACAAGCTACCTCAGCATAGTTCTAACGCTCCTCAATGGGGGATTACGTTACAATATATTATTATGGAGTAAATTTTCTATCGATTCTTGTATATTATAAAGCTTTTATTTCCAAAATAACAAATATATATCCGTATGACTTGAGTGCATCAGCTTGAATCGAAACCGAAACTGAAACCCAAACTTCTAAAGACTGATATATATATATATATATATATATATATATATATATATATATATATATATAATTTGAGTGTCATTATCTATAATCGAAACCGAAACAAAAACTTATGAAGAATTATTGGTAAAATTATTTATTACAAGAAATGAAAGATAATAACTATTAAACAATAGTCACTCGGAAGAAAAAAGATGTAAGCGTGACACGCAATAACACTCAAGTAATTATACCAATATATAGAAGACTAGCGTTAAGGGGTACCCTGCTTTGCCCGCGCGTAAAATACACGTAAATATGATATTTTAATTTGTCCAGATTTCGTATATATTTTTTTATAGAGTCGTGATTTCAAAAGTAAAATTAGAAAATATTTGAATGCTATGAGACAGAATCGAAACCGTAGCATCTAATGCTGGGTACCTTACCATTGTACCAATGTAACATGCAAATTAGTTAATTAGAAATTAAAAAAAAAAAACTAAGATGAATATACAAAATATTTAACGATTTTATTTTCAATTTTGAATGATTTTTAGCCAGCTAAATACCTATAAAACAACGGTCCGTAAAAATTCACCCATTTAGGCCCCTAGCGCCGCTCTGCGACTGTTAGTTTCGGAGGAGATAGAGTTTGAAAATATGGGGAAAGGCAGACACACATATAGTATTTTATATATTAGACTAGTGGGAGAGGGGCGTCCGGCTTTGACCTGGCGTAAAATACGTTTAACTATGATATTTTAATTTGTCCAGATTTGTAATATATTATGTCGTGATTTAAAATATGAAAGTATTTGGTTACCATCAGCTAGAATCGAAACCGAAGAATTCAAAGCTGGTTACGTTATGACTGCACCAACGTGATACATATATGAATGAGTTAAAAATTACAAATTTAAAATAAATTAACACGAATGTACAAAATGTATAACGATTTTTTCTATTTTAACTCATTTTTGACCGTTAAAAAACTATTTCAACCGACTAGATTCATAAAAGATCTGCCTGTAAAAAATATAATCATTTAAGGCCCCTAGTGGCGCTCTACGACTTTTAGTTTCGGAGGAGATACAGTTTGAAAAAATGGAAACAAACAGACAGACATGTAGCATTTTATATATTAGATAACCACTTATGTTATTTAATGCAAGGCACGGACTTCATTTTCAGTTACTACGGGATGCCAACGCCCTTTTCGTTATGCCCCGCAGGATACAAACTTCTCGGTTTGGTTATACTCTGTTTTCTAATTCTGAATTCTGATTTGGAGGAATGTGCAGCTAAATTGGATCTGATACGAACGAATAGAGTGTTTTATTAATCGCTCCACAACCGGAACAGGTGGCAACGGGAAATACATTGTACTTAGTAAATATTAGCCTATCCACTCTGATCGATATACCATCGTATATCAGTTGTTCAGCTAGGAAAATTGGCTCATGTAATATGCGAGGATCTATTGCCATTACTCATAATGCGATTTTCTTGCCCAGAAATGGAAAGAAAACATATCATTACATCTATGTTTTCCCTTGTATTAAAAAAAAAAACTCATGCGAGTAAATTATTTTTGAAAATCTAATAGCGAAAAGCGGTCGAAATGAGACTCAGCAATTCTTTGGGTACAACAAAATGGCAATGGCCATTTTGTTCTCTTTTTTTTTTTTGCAATTTTGGTTATATATTCAATCAGAGGGGATGACAATGAACACGTTGAAACATGTATATTTGTAGTGGGGAAGGTTTTTTTAACCAAGATAAATAGATCTAAAATTTCAGGAGTTTACACCCATAATTGGCGGAGGAGTTTGGCAGAGCTTTGAAAGGTCAAAACGTTGAACATTGACCCCTTGGCAGCTAAATTACTGTCCGAAAACGGATTAAAAAGAGTTTCCTAATTGTCAGATCTCGCGTCTGTAGACTGAAAATTGACATAATAGTCTGGTAGGGAAATGTACATACACGGACAGATGCACACACACACACAAACACACACACACACACGCATATACACACAGACAGGCAATTTCACTTTTATAGATATATAGTTATATATTAGGTAGAATATACTAATCAACAGAGAATTTGCTTTATAATATTAAATACGAAATTTGCATAAATAAAAATACCATATTTAAGCGTATTTTACGACCGAGCAACGCCAGGCATCATAGTAGTAAGAAGTGAATTTCTTTTATTCGAACTATTTTAGTGTCATTCTCACAACGTTTCAGTCGATTTATTTTCCGATTTTTGTCAAGTGTATGTTGTTGAACTCTGGAATCTTTCTGTCAATCGAGGAGCATCACTGTTTCAGTTTTCTTGCCTATACCTATCACTAAATAGGCTTTAGAGAAATAGAACATGTATTAGTGCACAATGTGGCCATTTACATGTACAGATATTCGTAGAATCATTGCGACAAATGACTTAATATACTGGAAACACGCAGATATAATTTTAACACACAGTACGGTTCATAACGATCATAACCAATCTAAGAGTTGCTACTCTGTGCACAGAACAACAGTATGCTTCGGAAAGGTTATGGGCACCCTCCTTCTTGGGCAACAGCGCTAGGCCATATATCGTGTCAAATTTTGAGCAAGCTCATAATCTGCAGATGCTCGTAATTACTCTAGCATGAGCAAAAACAAACGCTGCACGAAAAGATCAGGCTGGAATGTACAAACCTCCTTTGCCCGATTGTCATGGACAATAACAGCCTTCTCAAGAAACGACATTTAATACTCCCAACCTGACATAGAGATAAATGGCATGATCACGTTGATAGACCGGTTCCCGTTAGATGACCGAAGCAAAAAGACATTGCGACTGGTCATTTCTAAAACGACTGACCATTTAGGAATACCAGATCTTGTACGTGCCTTTTGCTCATCTCATCATTGTCCTTGCTCCTGAACTCAAGCAGTGTCTACTCAGGAGGTGAGTTTGGTGATAGTTCTACTGTTGCTTCACACTTTCACGCGCAGCGACCCTTACAGGGTGTATTCATTGTCTCTTAAGTCAGATTAGAGTCCATCGGAAACACGAAAATGAGCAAGAGTATACGTGGCAAAAGTCGCCGTAAATATCTACCAATAAGAAAACTTTCCTGATTATCCTATGTCTCAATAAAGCCATCATTGGCTCTGCATGTTATATCGTTCCCACATTTGAGCTAGTGCACTCACAACTAGCCCCTCCGTCTTTGAATTTCTAATCCCCAACACTATCTGCCAAACTGCCGCTATTGCATCTCCGTTAAGTTGCCTTTTTGTGCTTGCTTTTTAAGCACTTTCATGGAATGTACTTCGATAGACTTACTGCACTTATAACTCCTAAATAAAAATACTCCCAACCATTGACTAGTTTAAAATATCGTCTCTGCACTGTCGAGATATCTATAAACCGGATTATCTTATTTGATGGTTTCTTTTCCCGGATCGCTTTTCTTTGAAATTCTTATCCTGCTCCCTGTTTTTCCCAATAGTATTAACATGCAGCAATTTAAATGTAAGGTTAACAAACATCTTGCTGTTCAATTTCTTTATTTATGTTGTCCACTATAAATATATAATATAATATATAAAACTCTTATCACAGTTGCCCTTTACGTTTTGTTAAAATATGCTTTGTTTTTATGAATTAAATGATTTATAAAAGATTCTTCTGGTATCGGTGCGAAGAAAGTATCTCGATGTAGGATTCATATTGCTGCACTGATCTGAGTCCCTTACAACTCTGAGTAATGAGTAGACGTTCTTTTAGAAATGTCTTCCGGACGCTACAAGGCGTATTAACGGCATGTGCACAAGGTGATCCTATAGGATGCAATAGTCACATGGTCTAAGTGATAGTATCGTTCACTGCAAAGTAACATTGCAGTACAAGCACTAAGGGCATCCTTTTCTTGCCTTGACAAACTTTTCTATCACCCGAAACAGAGTGCGTGGATTTGATAAGTTATCCAGACACTTTCAAATCTCGTCAAATCTCACGGAACGAGAACTCAGCAGTGTTATTCTAGTTTTCAGACAGAAGATTTTTGTGTTAAATTTGTCGACGTTATCAGTTTGTTACCGTTACAAGGACAGATTCTTGTCTTTGTGTTATCGTAATTTTCACGGCAAGTGCTCGTCTGAGCTCCAGTCGCTGGTCACCTCGCCAATCTTTCTCGAAAAACACCCGTCTAGCTGAAACCAATGTCAATAACTTTTCCCACTCTTTAACTATGTTTCTTAGAACTGCACGTCTGTGGAATTCTCTTCCGTTTGCCTGCTTCCCAGCTGACTACAACTTGGTTGTCTTCAAGTCCAACATAAACAAATTCTTTATGAACCGCCCCCTTAAGTAATCCAATCTATCGAATTCCCATTAATAACGACTACTATGATATTAAACCATTGATTACTGTACACTCAATAACCTTTATCCTCAAGTGGCCTCAGGATCTCGGTAAGTGGTGACTCCTATGTAAATAAAAAGCAACGACACCAATTTGTTGAAAGTCTTAAAACACCTTTTCTGCCCCCTACACACACACACTTACTCGTCGGTAAGATAATTGCGACATTTTGTAATCTGATAGCCATGCCATTCTTATAATCTTTCTTGCTCACATTTCTTCGTTCGGGTTGCGAAACGTGCGTAATGCGGAAAGGAAAAATATATAGGTATTCGCCAAATAAAACCTTAAATAAAAAGTATGACTTCGAAATCTAGTGGTAGATATCATCATCATCATCATCCCTTCTTTACAGTCTCTTTCTCACAGAAGAAAATTGCTTGTCTTCCCTTACTCTAACGTTATTTTTTACTAAACACCCCTGTAAAAAAATTCACAACGAAAATTCGTCGTAAATATTTTCTTTCTTCATCTATTTACCTAAGTCTAAATAGAATTTCCAAGTGTAACGTTTTTTCCAAGAAACACAAGGCTATAGAACACAATTCATCGAGATTCATTCTCAGCTAACTACAGCGTAGTCGTTTCAATTCCAACCATAACAAATTCTTGTTGAGTCATCCTCCTTGACAATCGGGTTTTGCTCGGTTTCAACTGTCGGTAAAAATTCTCACGGTGTTGACTCGCCTTCCATCTAACATTAACCCTTGTCCTCGAGTGACAGTTTAGCTTTGGTAAGCGGTGACTTGTTTACACAAATTAGCAAAACAAGAACGGTCAATCTGTGATTAATATCAAAGTAGAAGCCTCCTTAAAGCGGTTAATAAGGTATTTTAAAATACTTGCGTAATCGGTTCACTAGATGTGTGTATCTCTCATATGCAGGTATGTTTATAAATTTCATCATGGCACAATAGATATAATTTCTTCAGCACGACAACTAAGAGAAACAGAGAGGAGAGTAGAACTATGATAAGGAGGTGGAAGGACACGGAAATAAGCGCGCACGATTGGCGTCTGCCCACGGTAGAGACGCAATGACATTCGAACCTGGAACCCGTCTGACACAAAAAATAAGACAAAAATTAGATTGATGAAAAAAATGGGTCTTGTTGGGGTTCGAATGTGAGCATAAAATGACGGTCGTCTAGGGTTAGGGTTAGGGTTAGGATTCAGTTCTGGGGTTCGGAAAGGAGTGAATCACTCTCTCGACAACAGCACGTTTCTGTCCTCTTCTTTTCCAATCGACCACACCTGGCTTCTCGCCACCAATGTCACACCGCACAATCCGAACGTCAGCAATACGAAATTCTTTTCAAGAGAAGATGTTCACAACTCTTATCTCTCTGCTGCCCCAGGGAATTTTTCCCAGCTTTTATATCCTTCTATCTAGAAAAAAAGGAAGAGACAGGGGGAAAATAGCTTCTCCCATCATGCTCTGCCTTCCCAAGATGCCCTTCGCGTATTTTTTTTTGTTTTTTTTTCTTCTTTTCTAACCATATAACCCACAGGTCGTTTCTTTTTTCCTGCGTCAGAAATGACATCTCGTGCACGAGATCTCGTGTGAGTAAGAAAAAGAAAAACTACAAAGAATAAGAAGACGAAGATAAAGACGAAGAAGACAAAAGTACATCTGCTGTTGAGAGGAGGGGCGAAACGAAAGAAAAGTGCAACGCTGACAGAACTTTTCTTTCTGCTTTCAATTAGTTTTTTTTGTGGATTCTACTCTAAATAGAAAAACGCTATAGATAATTTTCGGTAAACTATGATGTCTATAACGCTTATACTATTACATTTTTATTTACTAAGTGTAGCCATGAAGCAAGTTCCATTCATCTGCTGATAAATCTACTCAAACGCCTATGTTTATAAAAAACGAATCATACTCATAGAATACATCAATGTGGAGAGAGAGAGAGACAGAGAGAGATAGAAAGAGAGAGAGAGAGAGAGAAACGCAGACATATAGATAGACGGGTAGCTCACTCCGGTACATCTAGCCATATTGTATGCGCCCGTGCTTCCTCCCTCCCCTGTTGAAAACAGCACCCCGGATATAAATTCCCTCCTAAAATCTCGCCAGCTAAAGATCTAAAATAAAGTCACATGCTCTCATCGACTTCCGTCTGCAGTTAACTCTGACTTTTTAAGAGTTCACTTAAACTATAAAGTTCGAACACGACCCTCGTTATATAACGCTCTCTGAAGTAATTGTCATCGGTAATGGTATTTAACGGCGTTACATCTTTGGATGGACACTTTTCTATATATGTCGCGATGATTCCCTACTATGCTTGTCGAATCTGTAATGTTAGCCTCTTCCTGCTTTTCCTAACCATTAGTTTTGCTAATAGTTTGCTTAAATTTCGAAACCTTAATTTAGGAGCTGTTTTATATTGACAAAACGGTCCCTATTGTCCACAAAGAGGATCTTTTCTTCCGAGTGTGCACTACCTTTGTTCCTAACTGGACTAAACTAAAGTAATGTCCACTACATTATAAGACACATCTCAAGCCTGATATCTATGTTATGGTTGCTAGGTTAAATGTAATTGGCTTTTTCGTATTTTGGTAAAACTCTCCTCTCTTAAGTCGGATATTCTGACTCGGAAATAGATTAAAGGCTAAAAAAGAACAAAAAAAACTTGGATTGTCTTGGAAAATGAATGGTTGCTCTTTTGTCTATACTTTACTATTCTTTGTAAACGGATGTTTGAAGTGTTCTCAAGCGTATGGGAGAAGATCCATATTTCATCCAGATACGCCACTGCAAATCATCCCAGTACCCTTAAAAGTATTGACATCAGCTGGGAGAATGTATCCTTTAAGGGGGTTTTCCCCCATCCAGGACTACTTGCCAGTAACCTGACCTTTAATCCATTGTGGTAAAGCACCAACAAGACTACTATGTTATCAATAAGGGGTAATGGAAAGTCAATGATTTGCTGATGGCATTCACGTTTCAGAACCTATGGCCTCCGTCCGGTTAGACAATCACTACGGGAAAACTCTATGAGAGTGGACTGCTCGATTATACCAGCCTTCAGCATGTCAGACAGAGGCTCCTTTAGGATATTTTTCATAGATCAGAGTTCTGTTGGTTTCAACTTTAATGAATGGTAAGCTTTAGTATCGATCTTCATAATGACAGTAATGCAAGTACAGTCAACTCTCTGTCGTTGGTTGCGATAATATCTTAATTGCCCTCATGCAACCCTATCAATGTGCGTTGAAACATGAAAACACTAGAGATGTTGAACAAAACATGCAATACGATGATCTTAAAAGATAATATTTTACACCAGAAATCATTGTTTTACAACGGTCTGGTGAATGTGCCATACATAGCCAGATGCGCATGGGCATGTAAGCCGATTAGGTGCAAGGAGATTGTAAAGTCTAAAAGAATGAAGGAAGCAAGCGACCACGTGTCTGCGCGTGTTGTCTTGCCTGCTGGGAGGATCACAGGGAGAGCAGAAATTAAAAATGGCGGCTGTGGGTTTTGTAAGATTATTGAGCGATGACGTCCGGCCTCACGTGACTGTTTTTCTGGCCGCCGATTGGCTGATGACGAACGCTTGGACAATAAAAGGAGTATGTTCAGAAGATCGACGACAGTGTGTATCAACTGCATCAGTGTGATTAGATGTTCGACGTGTGTGTTAATCAACTGCCATAGTTGCGAAACGAATTCAAGCTATTTCGGCGAAATGGGGCAAAAAATTGACCTCAAATTAATACCAGAGTTTGATGGATCGACTCCGGTAATTGACTAGGAGGAATAGGTGGAATTACATTGCCTTTTGTCTGGCGTAAAAAACTTCGAATATGTTGTTCCTCTGCGTTTGTCCGGCGGCGCCTCTGCGGTGTATCAACAGCTCAGCCATGAGAGCAAACAGGACTACGAGAAAATCAAGGCGGCGCTATTCAAGGCGTTTACGATTGACCCAACCACTGCTTGGGAGCAACTTGAGGCAAGGACCTTACGTCCAGGCGAAACGGTCGATGTGTACTTGGCAGAGCCGACGAAGTTGACAGTGTTGTTTGGTGGACTGCCTAAGCGGGCCTTAGCATGCAAATTCCTAGCAGGACTCCCGACATGAGCAAAGCAACTACTACGAGCTAGCTCAAGTGCAGATTAGTTGCCCCTTAATGACCTAGTAGATCGGGGCAGGACTGTAATGAAGAATTACTCCGAGATGAGGGAACCAGTAATTGCTGCTGCTCAGTCCACACCGAATGATAAGAAACCGTATCAGGGACCCGGTCCACGTGGTTGAATCATATGCTATAGATGCAATAGACAGGGCCACATTGTAAGGAACTACCGGCAACAACCAACGGCTGTTCGCTGCTACCGGTGTAAGGAAACTGGCCATATAGCTCAAGACTGTTCGGAAAACGAAACCGGGGATAAATTGTCAGCGTCGACCTCTTCCCCACGCAGAAATTAAATGAGATGCTGCCGATCATCCCGATATATATCAACGAAACACTGTACTCAGCACTCCTTGATTCCGGGTGCTCCCGCATAATCGTATGTGCAGATCTTTACCGAATTTGGAGAAAGAAGAACGTCAGAGTGACTACCATCAGTGGAGAGACGCGCACATGTTGCGGGGTGGGCAATGTAAACATTCGGACGAAAAATGGAAGCTCCGCTATCTTAGAGGTGCTGGTAGTGCTCAAAAAACCCTTGAGTTTTGACCTGCTCCTAGGATATGATGCCATCAGATCCCTTGGTGGTGTCTATATAACGGCGACGGGGGCGGTACGTTTTCAGGAGAAAGCCCCAGTGTGTGCTGCGCTAAGGATCGACCAACGAGACTTCAGCGTCGAATTTGACGAGCAAAAGAGGGCTTGGACTGCCTCATGGAAGTGGTGTGAAAATCGGGAACCAGCCAAACTGCAGAATGGAATAACTGAATACAATGTGCCCGACCACATGAGGCCCGCTTACGAAGAAGAACTTCGCAAATGGATCGAGGATGGCTGGCTGATTCCCTACCCATACAATAAACTTGGACCTCCTAAGGGTCTGATCCCATTAATGGTGGTTCCTCAGCACAACAAAGCCAAAGTCAGGCCGGTAATGGACTACCGAGAACTGAACTCATATGTTGATGCGTTCACAGCTGATGCTGACGTGTGTGCTAGCAAACTACGAGAGTGGCGCCAGCTGGGTTCTAATGTGTCCCTGTTGGATCTGAGAAGAGCATATCTGCAGGTCCGGGTTAGCGAGACAATGTGGCCGTTTCAGACGGTAGTGTTTGCCGGTAGGAGGTATTGCCTCACAAGACTGGGCTTTGGGCTGAACGTTGCGCCCCAAATAATGAAGACGATCGTCAATGCTGTATTGTCACAGGATAAGACCATAAAAGAGGCGACATTAGCATACCTTGACGATTGGGGCGCTATTGGAGATGAAAGGGCCTGTGATTGAGGACGCCTGCTGGTTGCGACCAATGGATGCTGCTGCTCACATCAACCTGGCAGAGTTGGATGCGATAATAAAAGGAATACACTTGGCACTCCAGTGGAAAGTCAAAGAATTATGCATACGCACAGATTCGCTGTGCGTATACCACTGGATAATTGACACACTAATAGGCAAAACGAGAGTGCGCACCAAGGCGGCTGCCGAAATGCTAATCAGACGAAGGTTGGAGACAATAAGGAAGTTGATGGAAGAGTACGACCTATCGGTGAATGCGGTGCTTGTCACCTCAACATGCAATCTTTCTGATAGACTTACCCGTGTGCCCCAGAGATGGTTCGACAAAATGAAGAAAGAAGCCGAACCAGGGTCTTTATGTGCTGCCTCTGTTGAGGAGACGGATAAAATTCAGAAGGTACACCATGACAGTGGACACTCCGGAGTGAGACGGACATATTATTTCGTAAACTTAACCAGCCCGTCAGTGTCCAAAAGCAAAGTAGAAGCAGTGGTCAAGGAATGCCAAATATGCCAGTCAATCGACTCTGCTCCAACCAAATGGCAGAAAGGTCGGCTGGAAGTTGACGAGAATTGGAGCCGACTGGGCATGAACATAACACATTATGGTGGTCACCAGCACTTCCTCACACTGATAGATTGCGGACTAACAAGGTTTGCGATCTGGCGACTATTAACAAGACAGGACTCGGCTAGTGTCATCCGTCAATTAGAGTCCATATTTTACGAGCGGGGGCCACCTGAAGAGATTCTCACTGACAACGACACAGCCTTTTGCAGCGGAGAATTCAGGCGTTTCGTAGACGAGTGGGGGATCCGGCTTAGACACAGGTGTGCGTATGTACCGAGTTGCAACGGTATAGCGGAGCGGTGCCACCGAAGTGTGAAGAGGATAGCAGCAAGGAAGCAATGTAGGATTGCAGAGGCAGTATATAGGTACAATACAACACCAAAGGATGACGCGACTGCTGAAAGTGCGCCTGCTAATGCGATACATTGCTATCGAGTGCGTGTTAAGGGCATTGACGCCTGCCTAATCAGTTTCAGAAGAGGACGGATCACCGGCATAATTAGTGAGCAGGCTGTACTGGTTGGTGGTACTCCACGGAATGTGAAGGATGTCTGGCCCGCCCTTGATACAAACCAAATGGCGAACAGCGAAAGTGATGAATCATCCAATGATGAAATGTGGATCCGACCTATGCCCCATTGCCGTGATGACATGGCTGGGAACCTCAGCACAGATGGCGATAGTTCCAGCAGCACTTCTGAGAGCCCTAATGACGATGGAGCCCAGCTTGATGGAAGGACTGCTGGCAGCGTTAATGACGACAGGTCTGTTACCCCTTCTGAGAGCTCCGATGAAGATGGAGCGCAGCCGGATAGTAGGACTGTGGACACTGACCCAAGTAACTCTGATGAAGATGAAGAAGTCCAGCTAATCCCCCTCCATAGGAGTGCCCGTAACAAACGACCGCGGCCGCAATGTCGCATGTGTGATCTTGAGACCAGGGGAGTGTAAAGTTGAACAGAATGAAGGAATAAAGCGACCACGTGTCTGCACGTGTTGTCTTACCTGCTTGGAGGATCACAGAGAGGGCAGAAATTAAAAATGGCGGTTGTGGGTTTTGTAAGATTATTAAGCGATGACGTCAGGCCTCACGTGACTGTTTTTCTGGCCGCCGATTGGCTGATGACGAACGCTTGGACAATAAAAGGAGTATGTTCAGAAGATCGACGACAGTGTGCATCAACTGCATCAGTGTGATTAGAAGTTCGACGTGTGTGTTAATCAACTGCCGTAGTTGCGAAACGAATTCAGAGATGAACTCCCTAAAAACTGTTATATTTACAACTGCAAAAATAGAAGATGGTACAGTGAGTAATTATATCAAAGTAATTAACGAGAATAATTAAATTATCCTCAAATATTGTCTCCAAACAAATAAAATGTTACAATTGGTAAGGGCGGTTAGTTCATAAAAACATATTGATTCTGTTTTGCATATTAATTTGCCACATTATTTCAAAGTCAAATCAAAAGAGTTGAATTGATAGTAACGGGTAAAAGATATCTAATATATCCAAAAGATATCTAATACATCCAAAAGCATAACATCAGCAGGCAAGGTTTTGGCTTCCGTATTTTGGAATACGCAATGGATTTTGATTTGCCCATTATATTGAAAAAGCAGCAGAACTCAATATGAAATATTATATAGCATTATTTGTGCAATCGTTATAACTACGCTGCTATGTGGATCAGAGATTTGGACAACATATAGAAGGCATCTCAAGTTATTGGAACGGTTTCATCAAAGTTGTATTCAGTGTGTTTAAATACTTTCATCTATAATATAAATCTCACCTGTCTGTTTAAATGTATGTATGTATGTGTTTATGTGTCAGGTCATGTCATATGCTACTGGTACCATGTAACCCAGTACTACCTGCCTCTTGGTCGGGTCACCGACGACTAAACTGGTTCCCCCACCAGACTTGTTTGGTGAGGAGGGCGGCTAGTCTCCCTGGAGGATTAAACACAAGACAAGGGCGAATGAACTCTTTTTCTGTGTCAACGGCCAACTAGCACCGTGTATCTTTGTGTGTGTATATGTGTATTGGGGTGGAGAGGGCTCCCGTAAGCCGTGGTGAAGGCAACCTTTCTAAGAGAAGCAAATCTCTGATTTAAAAAAAAAATGTAGCCAAAGCCAGTTCTGCTTTTGGCAAATTGGAGAAATATGATCTAATCGGGGAATCTCAATAAAAACAAAGCTAAGTGTTTACGAAGCATGCGTTATCATTACATTGCTATATGGGACAGCATATAGAAGGCATCTCAAGTTATTGGAAAAGTATCACAAAATTTGTATTCGGATAATACTTAATATTAACTGGAGGACTCTAATGGCTGACACTGTAGTTCTTGAACAATCAAATAGTACTCGTGTAGAAATGAAAATCATTCAAAATCAGATGCGTTGAGGATGAAGGACAAAAGAATTCCTAAACAACTGTTTTATGGCGAGATAGGTAGGAGTAAAAACCACAACATAAACCAAGAAAAAGGTTTAAGGATTCTCGGAAAAACAACTTGAAAATACTTGAGAGGGATATACATAACTGGGAAGCCCAAGCGAAAGATCGATCACTGTGGAGAAAAACTATCAGATAAAGTTGTAAGATATTTGAAGAGCAGTGTGTAGATCTTGCTGTCTTAAAACGCGTTTTAGGAAAGCAGGACGAAAATATAATGTCAGAGAATTTACAGCAGGAACTGAAGTGCACTGTATGTGGCAGATACCTTTTATCAAAAGCTGGTTTTGTAAATCATCTGAAATCACAGAATCAAAGACAGGAACGAAAGTCATATAAGAAGGCTATTGCTGCACATCCGGCAACGCTAAGTTGCCATATTTGTGGACTAATCTACAAATCTAAAAGTCACCTAACACGACATTCGAGGATTACAATGCGAACATTTTTACAAGACGTGTAGGAATTGTTTTTGTATGCTTATTTAATACCCGATGTCTCCCTAATATTGGCGATGTTTCTCTATTTCTCTACTTCCTCACCCGACGTTGCGATTTTTTTTGAAAGGCGCCTCGAGTTTACATTTTAATAGTTCTCTTTTTTACTCGTCAATTTATTTTTAAAACGTTTTTTATTGACGTTTCCTTCGCTTCCCCCTCGATTTTTATATGATCATGTCCCCAACTTGACATGAATCCAGTTATCCCGTTGAAAACTATTACATATGTACATATATATATATATATATATAAATCCAGTTATCCCGTTGAAAACTATTACATATATATATATATATATATATATATATATATATATATATATATATATATATATATATATAGATATAGATATAGATATAAGTAGTTTAAAACATGTTAAAAACACTTTGAAAAAGAGTTAAAAACGTATTTACTTTGAAAAGGAAACACTAAATAAGTGGATAGTCCTTAATTCGCGGAGTTTCAAAGAAATACTTTTCTTCTCATCAGAAGGTAGGATTTAGCAAAATGCGGGATCGGATTTTGCTTGCAAAAGTATTTGGTGAAACTACAAGTAAGTCAAAGATCTTACTTGATAACAAAAAGTGAAGCAGAGAAAAAGGTGATATCACGTGAATGGATAGTCTGGTGAAAGGTAAACTATCCAATGACGGTAAAATCCAAAAACGTAAATCCAAGAAAGTTAGTTCAATTTCTATTCGAAAAAAATCCAAGGGAATCGCGTGATTGGAAGATGGTCCAAAATAAGCCAAAGGCAAGAAATCCGTGGAATAATTCACAAATAGGTGCAAGGAAAAGGGGAAAGAATTCCAATAATATTATTAAAAGAAAGATAATATATGTGTTATGCGTTAAACTCGGCTGCCGAGGCAAGGCGTAATTAAGAAAAATGAGAGAAGATGAGAGGAAAAAATTGAATGATGATTGAATTAAATTTTAAATAGAAAATCCAATATATATATATATATATATATATATGTATATATATATATAACTTCAATATCTATATATATATAACTTCAACATGTATATATATATATATATATATATATATATATATATATATATATATATATATATACGTATATACTTTTACTGTGTGTATAGATATATATCTTCACGGGTACGACTGCATATATATATATTTTAGAAGTATATGTATGAATATGAATGTATATAATTATATGTATATGCTTGTAGAATTATGTATATGAGTGTGTGTGGGGGGGTGCTGGTGCATATGTAAATACATGGTATATATATATATATATATATATATATATATATATATATGCATCTGTGTATTTTTATATTTCTGCATTAGTGTATATTTCTTAAGCAGTGAATAGCAGAAATAAATCCAGTTTGTCCCTTTTGCTATCCATCTTTTCAATTTGGTGAGCAATTGTTCGAAGCGGCTATGGCAAAATTCATTTAACTCTCGAACAGAACGTTGCCAAATGGAAAAGATAGATCGCAAAAGAAGCAAGCAACAACCATCCCTGCTGTTCAACGTAACATATGTACGAGAGAAAATTATGTCCAAATATACCAATTAGTGTATATGTATTCGTTTATATGTGTATTTTCATGTATGTATGCGTGTGGTTAAATGCGTTGTTCATATATATATATATATATATATATATATATATATATATATATATATATATATATATATATATGTATATATATATATGTATATTTGTGTATAAAATCTTTATATGATATATCTATTTATATATGCGTATTTTTATCTATTATTTGACCAAAGTTTACCTAATTCACGTTTTCGCAAAGACTTTTTCATATATATCCAGTGCCGGCAAAAAGAAAGTCCGCACTTGTAATTTTTTTTTCAAAAACTACAAATTAAGCTACATTTACCGTAGCTGTTTAGGCAACCTTTACCTCATTTGATTGGCCTTTTATTCCTCAATAATTTTACCTTTTCATATCTGACTTTTAATTAAAATATTCTAGTGTTCACGTCAATTTAAAAAAAAATAACTTCAAATCGAAAAGGCAAAAAGATTGTCCGCATCAACAAATTCGCTAAAAACAGCTTAAAGTATCGACGCTAAATCAGTTTAAAATATCCACCAACAGGCAACAAAGCATCTCTAATCGTAATGTTGCTGTTCAAGTTTATAGAACGTAACATTTAGTCCATATTACACGACTTTCTCTTAGTGATCGTCAGGAGCTCAGTAATCTCCACCTTTCTGGTTTATCCAATCGAGAACCCGTACAAAAACTATGCAAAAGCACCAAAACACCGACAATGTTCGTGATGGCCCTAAATTCTGTCGTACTAGGGTTCATTCTAACAGGGAAGACAATGCTATCAGGATCCACAGCATAATAAACACATTTGAAACGGCTCCCGAATCCAACAACTATGCAATTTGTTAATAAGTGCTCTCTTTCTACTGTCAAGAACAGGTTAAAGGAATTTAATTTGCGAGGATATTAAGCAAGACGCAAGCTAATGATTTATGTAAGGAACAGAAAACGCCGTCTGGACTTCATAAGATGCAATGAAGATCATGACTCTTCATATTGGTCAAAAGTGATTTTTAGCGACGAAAGTAAGTTAAATAGGTCAGGCAGTGACGGTAGGCAGTACGTCCATCAGAGGAAAGATTAAGAATTTAATCCTGGGTGCTCAGTTTCAACGCTAAAAGGTCGTGGACATTTTGGTGTACCAACGGTCCACGGCTTATAGTTCGCTTGGAAGGTCGAATTAATTCGACCAAGTACATTAATATGAGCATTTTCTACCCTAATTTGGTCGGAATTTGGATAAGCTCATCTTCATGCAGGATAATGCTTCTAATCACACAGATGGCAATGTCAATAGGTTCCTGGATGAGCATGATATTCCGTGTTTAAATTGGCCTCTACAATCTCCAAGCCTATATCCTAAGCGTAATACAGTACATCACGCAATGATAAAATTTCAAATTTGGAAGAATTTTGGACAAAAATTAAACAAAATTGAGATGCATTTTCTCGGTAGTATGGCTGCAGTCTAATTCATAGAATTCCCAAAAGATTGCAAGCTGTCAAATTTCAGAAGGGCTATGTTACTAAATAGTAACTAGTTCATTGTGTTCCTGTTGTATTTGTGTTGCATTAATGTCCTAAAGTTAACAATTTTCTTTTTGCTTCCTCAATTTGAAGTTATTTTTTTTAAATTGACGTGAACACTAGAATATTTCAATTAAAAGTCAAATATAAACAGGTAAAATTATAGAAGAATAAAACGGCAAGCAAATGAGGTATAGTTTGTTTAAACAGTTACATTAAATTTAGCTTAAATTTGCAAGTTTTGAAAAAGTTACAAGTGCGGACTTTCTCTTTGCCAGCTATATATATATATATATATATATATATATATATATATATATATATATATATATATATGTGTATGTGTGTGTGTGTGTGTGTGTGTGTGGAGAGAGAGAGAGAGAGAGAGAGAGAGAGAGAGAGAGATTTTGTTTTGTTTTGGTTTTACCGATATGTTTTGAATGAATTCAATTATTTACGAAAGTGTATTTTTACCTAAATGCGAGTTGGGAATAATTTTCCCTTTTAACACATTTGGTACACCCACATGGGGAGCGGTATATATATATATATATATATATATATATATATATATATTATTTTTGAAATGTAATTATCCACTGAAATGTGTTTAGTCGTCTACGACTCATCAGAGATACAGATTAATACAGCCACTCTGATGAGTCGTAGACGACGTAACACGTGTCAGTGGATAATTACATTTTAAAAATAATATATATATATATATATATATATATATATATATATATATATATATATATATATTAGAAGGGATTATTCCAAGGCTTTTATATATTTAAAATCAATTAACCAATGGTAATGGACATTTATCAATAAAAATTTAAGCCATGTGAGTTGATTCAAATATTAAGCAACATGATCAACATTTCTGTAATCAAGCACATATATATATATATATATATATATATATATATATATATATATATATATATATATACATATATATATATACATACATACACTGGCAAAAATGTGAAGTTTTCTCTTCTAGTTTTTTTTTGTTTTTTTTTTTTTGCCAGTATGGCGATTAAGCTACACAGAACATTCCGCGTTACATCCACGCTAGGATTCTTCAGGCTTATGCATAAGCCTGAAGAATCCTAGCGTGGATGAAACGCGAAATGTTCTGTGTAGCTTAATCGCCATACTGGCAAAAAAAAAACAAAAAAAACTATATATATATATATATATATATATATATATATATATATATATATATATAAGTACTTCATTTACTCACATAATATACGAAAGTATAAATTTATGTGTAAACTTTAAATATTTACTTCGACAGTGCTCAATACGTAGGTAGGACTAGGTAGTAAGTTATAAAATATATATGGCGATTAAGCTACACAGAACATTCCGCGTTACATCCACGCTAGGATTCTTCAGGCTTATGCTTAGACAGATATATAAATAAAAATAAAAAAGTTATGTAAATGTTTTTGAAAAGACACGTAATCACGTGAGCAGGAAATTTTCCTTCTTTTGACACGATAACAAGTAACGTTCTTATTTTTATTATTTATTTATTTATTTATCTATTTTCGAAAGAGTGACACGTGTAAGTGAAGAAGGAAAAAAATGGTTGACTATTTAAAAAAAACTGATTACATATAATGATAGAAGATGTATCGAGACACAGGAATGGGTATGTTTGATCTGGCAGAACGATGGTTCATTAAAATTGTGGGGTCTGCGTTCGCGCCTGGTCCACAAAGTATGGAAATAAAAAAATTTAAATAAAAAAAAATGTTCACAAGTTTTTTTTTTATATAGACGTACATAATAATACTTTAATAAGTATGTTTTTACTTAAATAAAGATGGTATAATAAAATTGTGGGGTCTGCGTTCGCGCCCGGCCTCCATAAAATGGAAATAGGCACAATTTTAATAAAGACTTTCCATATCTATCTGAATAAGAATACTTTGAAGAAATTTTGAAGAAATATGGTATAATAAAATTATAAGGTCTTCGTTCGCGCCTTACCTACATAGAATGGAAATATGTCACAAAGTTTAACAAGGTTTTTTTTAATAAAGATCAACAGAATACTGTGATAAGTGTTTCAGTGTGAACAGGTATCGTATAATAAATTATGGGATTTATCTATTTTATTTTTACTTTCATCATATTTTGCTTTGGTTTTGATACCCCCAAATTCGAAGCAATCTCTTTACAACCCTTCCTTTTCATGACTTATCATACTTTCATAAATCAGAGTCCATTTTCTGTAGGCTGTTTTGCAACCCAGTCAACGACGGGTACTTTTGCTAGTATATATATATATATATATATATATATATATATATATATATATATATATATAATGAAAGGAGAACTTTGTTGGCCATTGCGTTCAATGCAGAAATTATTTTTTTTAAATTTATTCCGAATTTAACTAATTTATCTGTATGTAGATATTTATGCGTGAATTTACTCGAAAGTTGTCATCTGAAGTTTAGAATTTACCAACCGGATTTTTGCAGTTGAAACATTAATTAAAGCAGTTTGGTGGATAAAAAGGATAAAATTGTTTCATTAGACCGCTTTTATTAGTATTGCTACTATTATTGATATCAATATAAGCGAAACTACTGTGTGTATCTAAAGGAAAAATAGAATAGTGTATAGCTCATACACAGAATATCATTTTATTAGAATTATTTATCGAACAAATGGACTAATGAAGTACAGGCATATGTCGTCATGCGCAAAATATTTCTACATATTTTGTTAGATTATAGAATAAACCATAAGCTTGATGTGCTTTGATAGAAATATGATACAGCTAAATGGGAAACAGCTTCGCATCCATTTACACACACGCACACATACACTACCATCGTTAACCACGAGAAATATTGTTGAATTTAAACATGTATTTTTAAAACGCTTTTCAACGTCTGTCAGAGTAATCTAATCATAGTATGATCACATGCGCATGGGAGCTAAATTGGCCGATTTTATTTCAACTGAACGTGCCCAACGATAAGAAACCAGTTTCTTAACGGGGATGACCTAATTAATTAATTAATTAATAATAGCTAATAAATACCTACAGAGCCTAGTGTTTCATCCTTTCGGGAATCATCAGTGAAAGGTGTCACGAGCAACACCAGTCGATAGAGTCGAACCCGGCAACAGAAGCCATCTCTGGTTTGACTAGCAAGGACCTAATCCATTTGTCTACAGTTAAACGCGGGAAATATTGTTGAAATTTAAACCTTTATTCTTTTAAATGCTTAATATATATATATATATATATATATATATACACTAGTAAGGATACCCGACGTTGCCCGGGATTGAATGATGATCAATGAATGCTTCACAAGCCTATATATGTTTTTCATCGAAATCGATGAAATCGCCCATTTTTCAATAAAATCGATCGATTACCTGCTCTTGATGGGGCCCAATCACAGTGCACCAGTTACTTAGTCCACAATAAGTTGTATTATACATTGTACTGTAGAGAGTCTATTGTTAATGTTTAATTTTTTAGAATGCTTCAGTTGTGCTGTAAACAGAAATATTCGTGCCTCTGTCATATCAAACAACCTATTGTTCATTTATATGCCTGGTCTTTCTTTTTGTGCTTAAAATGCAAAAGTTAAGTATCATCATTCAGTTGTGTATTGAACAGAAACATTTATTTCGAACGCGCCCCTATCATATAAAAGAAGTTACTGTTGATTTTATATGTCAGACCTTTCTGCTTGTTTAGTAAAAACTGCTCAAATGCACTTGTAATGTTATGCTGTATAAGGTTTACCTTTGGTCAAAATCACCTGTTCCTTATTTCATCAGATTATTTTCGATTATCGATACTTATTGAAGACATTTTGATACACAACCCATCTAAAACACTGCTAGGTGCATAAATTACATTTGTGTGAAATTTCATAAAAATCTTCCCAGGCGTTTCGGAGTTTATAGTGAACTCACACACACAGAGGGTCACAGTTCCTTTTATATAAAGATATAGGCGTTTGGATAATGTTTAATTTTTATCATTTCGCTGACCTACCTTAGCAGCAGCCAAATAGCGTAACGGTTAAAAACGCTGAATGTCGCCTTGGCGATCGAGTTTCAATCGTGGTTCGATGTAGTTTTGCTGCACTGAAGAGTTTGGATACAGCGAAACAGTCTTTCTGTGGATGACTATAAATGCTCCCTATTTTGGGTTGAGCGTATTGGGGAGTCAAATAAACTGCCGCTAGCGTATAAAGCAATGCTCTTAGTGCAAACAAATAGAACTTAGGCGTTTGAACAATGTTAAATCATTGTAATTTCGCACACCTATTTTTAGTTTTGTTTATTTTATGTTTACTTATTGTAATTTCGCATAACCATCTTAGTAGCAGGCGAATAGCTTAAAGGTTGGAAGCGCTCATTCTCGCCTAGGCTGTCGAGCTTCAACTTGAGATATTATCTAGTCTAGCTGCACTAAAGAGCTGTGATACAGCTAAACAGCTTGTCTGAGGATGACTATATATTATTACGCATTCCTGGTTACTTGGTGCTTCGCAAGGGCAGAATGAGATACATGATCGTTTTTAATGTGAGGAAAATCCAGCTTTCCAATGAGGAGCATTCTAGGTTTGGCGAAAATAAACATTTTCTAATTCTAGAAGCAATTTTACTTCATTGATTCGGGATAGAATAGATATTACTATTTGATTTTAGCCACAAAGTCATTTTTTTTCTTTTCGTTTTACATTTGAACCGCTTTCATTCCCGAGTTACGCTTTTAATGCCATTGCTAATTGTTTATATTGTTCAATATCCATTGGTTGAATAAACTCTCAGAAGACGTTATTTGCAATTGCTTTTTTTAAAACTACATGTTCAAGTTTATTTTACCTAGATATTTACACAAGAATCTGCAAAAAAAAAAAGAAGTATAAAAACAATGAGAAAATATGTTCGAACTCCATTTCGTTTGCCTTTCTCTTTTGATGTACTTGTCAAATAGATTTTTTTCTCGCCATTATTAGAATCTTTAGAAAAGTTTGCGAGCAAACAATGATTTATGGACGGTTCTCGTGCTTCTGGAAGACTTTTTTTCATAAATCTGCCATTCATAAAATAAAATGTTACCGACGTTTTTTTTTCACCTTTTGTTTTCTTATCGTGTACTTCTCTGAATTAAATGAAACCTGAAAATATTGCTGTGGTTATAAACATAAATAGAAAGTAGTGATGAGACGATTTCAATATCACCAATTCTTTTCTAAATTCCAAATTATGATACAATTCCTAATTCCGATTCTTCGAAAATCTCTATTTAGCTATAAAGTGTGTTTTTCGGATAACTACAAAAACGCATGTAATATATATATATATATATATATATATATATATATATATATATATATATAATTTTTTAGTAATTACAAGCATATCTTGCTACGATGTGCAGACCGCTCCGATCATAATAGATCTCATCAGACAGGAAAACTAAAAATTCAAAAATTGAAAATGGTTCAGAACAATTTTCAATTTTAGTAGAGATATTCTTTGCCATGACTCGCGTAGAGCGAGGTTAAAGATCTTATGGATTTAAAATTAATTACATAAATAAAATTTATTTGAAGAAGGAAGGGTTAAAATAGTTTCTGGGGGAAGGATTAGAGACAGTTATAAGGGGGGAAGTATCACAATCACTAAAAGAGTGGAATCATACCCCCTCTATGCATTTATGTTATTCTTTATTTTTTAATTTATGTTAAATCCATAAGGCAAAGCCTGAATCATCATCACATCGTATGAATCCGAAGATTCTATTGTTGGCATTGGTTTCCCTGACATTTTTCTAGTCAGAATTCTTTCTAGAAAGACATCAGGGATTACGGAAGGGACGACGTGAAGGTTTAAGTCAAAGTGATTTTCGTGAAATAAAACTGGATTCGAATTTTGAACACAAAAGCTGCTAGTCTATGTCGTTGGCTACTAGACCGCCACCTCCCAAAGACTGGATATAATACCGAACCTTAAAAACGAATTTGATGTCTCTATGGGATAGTATGACAAGGCAGTTATTAATATTTTCTCGATTAGTTTTTCCTGAAGACACTCACAAACAAATTTCTCAACTATTTCATCGGTCCATACATGAATAAAGGTTTGTGCTTATTTCGCGGCTGGAAACAAAGATAGTCTTTTAAAAGAATTAACAAAAAAGCAAGTATATGCTTTAAGATAACGACACAAATGAACGGGGGTAGTTATGGTTAAGATTAGATTTTAGAAATATATTTTCGCTCCTTAAAAAATAGTTGCCCCCCTCCAAAGAATATGGCTTTACAATCGTAGACTGCTTCGACGCGTTCCGTTAGCAACTATTGTAATCGGGTATCGACCCATAAGAAACAATCAACAAAACATGTGATCATTTGACTAGCCTCTCACCTTTGTGTGATCTTCCGTTCCGAAGAAAGTACAATCTTTAAAAAAATGGTAATAAATAGACAGACAGAGAGTGGGTTTTATAATTGAGATTATTATTATTTTTGTCATCATTTACTGCATGTTTATGAATTAATATTTTTTAAACTTTACCTGATTTTATTTATATTTCATTATTTAGATTTATGTTCAATTAATTTAATTTTTATATTTATTATATCGTCATATATTTTGAATATATTATTATTATTATTATTATTATTATTATTATTATTATTATTTGAGGGTAAACAATTACATATGGTCGCTACAAATAGCCATCTGTTTCAGTCAAAGGGACTTCCTCGGGCGACCCAGAATCTCTAGACGCCTTTTTTATTGTGCTCTTTTTATTGAGCACTATCTAACAACCTTGTTGTCTTCATTAGTCCCAACTTTTGCACAGCTCAAACTTATATATATATATATATATATATATATATATATATATATATATATATATATATATATATATATGATGGACTCTCTCCCGTCGATTTCGACGTATGAGGTTCGGACAATTCAGGTTGTCCTCGACGTACATCTAAACAATATGATATAAATACGAGAGTACATCAGGGCTCTATCTTTGGACCGTTATTATTCCTAATATTCATAAATGAGCTACCTGATTAAGTCGTCTCTGATTTGCTGATGATACCACGCTCTATAACAGGCACGAAGAGAAAACAAATCTAAAGAAATAGCCAAAACAATAAAGGAGGACATCCAATCTGTAGTGGAATGGAGACATAAATAGATGGTCACATTCTATGCTACCAAGGCTAAGCTTGTTTCCTTCAATAATTACAAGAAACCTTCTCAACCAATTATAGCAATGGCTATAGATGCATTACATGAGAGTACTTCTTTCAAACTCCTCGGCCTAACATTGACAGGGAACATGAGTTGGAACAGATACATTTAGAGCATTGTCAGGAAGTAGGCCTCTCTTTACTGTGCTAGAAATTTACTTACGTTTGATAGAATCCTGTACCTTTATAAGGCCACCAAAAGTCAAGTACGTCCAAGGATGGAATACTGCTGCCATATCTGGGCAGGAGCTGCTAAAAACAGCCTATCCTGCCTTGACAGAGTACAAAATAGACTTCGTGGCTTAGTGGGGGATGCCCTTTTCTCTACCCTGCAACCTCTCTCCCACAGAAGAGACGTTGCGAGCCTATCCTTGTTTTATCGTTATTTCCATGGCAGGTGCTCGTCTGAACTCCAATCTTTGGTCCCCCTCTCCAATCTTTTACGAAAAACACCCGTCTAGCTGAAACCACTGTGAAAATTTTCCCCAACTATTTATCTGTGCCGAAATCAAAGCGTGGATTCCATGAACAAAGCTTCTTTCTTAGAACTGCACGCCTGTGGAACTCTGTTCTGTGTGTCTGCTTCCCATCTGACTACAACCTGGATGTGTTCAAGTCCAACGTTTACAAATTCCTAATGAACCGCCCCCTTATATAAACACTTCATCAAAACTCCACACTAACGTACTGTACTTGCAATAACCCTTATCCCTGAGTGGCTTCCAGGTCTTGATAAGTGGTGACCACCGTGTAAATAAATGTGTGGAGTATCTTTGTCACATTTTGGCTGATGAATCTACTACTAGTCTCTCACTCCTGGACAGGGTTCAAAAGAAAGTCGCCAACCTGATAGGTCCTGAACTCTCATCTAAGCTTCAACCTCTGTCCCATCGAAAAAATGTGGCATCCCTCTGCCTGTTCTACAAGTATTTTAATGGTGAATGCTCCGACGAACTACAAGCACTTGTACTCCCTCGATGTAATTTCCCCCGACAAACACGTCAAGCAGCAAAACCCCACCCTACACAGTAGAGATCGCTAGATGTAAAAAAAAAACCTTCTACTCCAATAGTTACTTCACCAGAACTGCTAGACTGTGGAACTCTCTTTCAGGATTCTGCTTCCCCAACTGTACTGGCATGCAGAAGTACAAGTGTAATGTGAACATACATATTGCTGCTCATCTCCCTACATTGTATTCCCTTAATTTATGTCTTCGATAGTAGTCCCCTACATCGAAGTGGCACTCTTCTTTGTTTGGGGTGAAAGTGGAATAAAAAATAAAATAGAATGTGCGTGTGTATACACCTCAGCTTTCAAATATACGGCGCCACCCTTCTATACCCAACACATATACAAAATATATAAGAAACGGTCGGAGTGATATTAATATTAAATAAGTGCAAGGAATCTTATACAATCCTGATATTTGATAACCGAAAATCCTATAAACAACGTTCACAGAGCGGCATGAAATAGGGAACGTACTTAAGGCTAATCCTCGCTTAAAGGAGATAACATTTGTTAACAGAAAAGAAACCCAGGCGGCGTACCTCAGTCCAACAGGTGCTGAGCCGAATCTCGGCCCCTCACCTGTCGGGCTGAGTTTCAAGAACGGATTCTTGACGAGTACTTTTACCCTGTCTCCCTGCAGCCGAAGCCGCTAGGAGACACATTCTATCATCCAAGATGAATGACGGGGTAGAGATTTAATTGCTGCCCACCTCGGCAAAATGTCGCACAGGCCGGAAAGTGGGGATCCATCAGGCTCCGCTAAAGGAGGGGCACTCCTGCAATTGTAAAAATAGCTTGAGTAACCTCGTCGGCATTCCCCGGTTGGGGCGCCGCAGGCAGTAAGCAATGAACTTACTCCACCAGAAATCCCAGTGGAAAGGTCTGGGAGGGTGTACCTCCTATATATTACCCAGGCGGTGTACCCCAGTCCGAGAGGTGCTGGTCGGTTCCCGGCCCCTCACCTGTCGGGCTAAGTGTCGAAGACGGATCCTTGACGAGTACTTCTACCCTGTCTCCCTGCAGCCGAAGCCGCTAGGAGACACATCCCATTATCCAAGATGAATGATGGGGTGTGATCCTACACAGTCGGGCGGTTCTATTTTTAAACGATGCTGCTAGGAACTGACGAACTTACACTTCTAGATACTGCTGGCCGCTTGGTACGGTGGTAGCGGATGACTTCTTTTAGTAGAGTGTCAGAAGCTGTAGCTTCTTTAATCATGTCAGAACTAACCGGTTGTTTCCTTATCGTAGCTGTGAGCGTTGAAGAGATGTCCAGTGATATTGCTACAACAACATTGCTTGTGTGTACTAATTAGTCTCGACAGAACATCTGCACGTCCAATCGAATTAGTTGAAAGGTACTTTATTGAGAAATTGTAGTCCAATAATGTGGTAGCCCATCGTTGTAGTCGATTGGCAGTATATACTGGGATACATTTCTTGAATCCAAAAATGCTCACCAAAGGTTTATGGTTTGTGACCAAAGTAAAATGATGTCCGTAGATCATTTTATGGAACTTCTTTACAGCATATATTATCGCCAAGGCTTCTTTCTCGATTTGACTGTAATTTCTTTCTGCAGGTGTCAATGACCTAGATGCATGAGCGATAGCTTTCTGACTACCATCAGGAAAAATGGGAGAGATCACAGCTCCAACACCATAGTCAGAAGCATCGGATACACGATAATGTCCAAAGATGGATTAAAATGGGTCAAGAAAAGATCCGAAAAGAGTAATACTTTGATTTTGGCAAAAGCAGCTTTGCATTCTAGTGATCAGTTCCATGCAATCCCTTTGTTTTACGAGGTTATTGAGAGGAGTTCGGATGCGGTGTGAGTCTGGTAAAAATGTGCTGTAATAGCTTACCAACCTACGGAACGAACGTAGAGTTTTGACGTCTGTTGGAGTTGGCATGTTTTTGATGGCCGATATGTTCTCTGGGTCGGGTCGTCGATCTGTTTTCTCAAAGATGAAACCCAGATATTTTATTGACGTTCGGTAGAAGTGACATTTTTCAGCTTGTACATGGAAACCATACTGTTGGATCCTATCAAGTACAGCGATCAGACTTTGTAGAAGTTCATCCTGGTATGTAGTAGAGATGGTGATGCCATCAATAAATGCTGTGGCTCCCGTTATGCCTGTCAGCATCACAACCATGGTCTGCTGAAATATAGATGGGGCAGTTTTAACCCCGAAAGGAAGACGGTTGTATCGGAATAATCTCTTGTGAGTGCTAATTGTAAGGAGCTCCTTGGAGGCTTCATCAACATCGATTTGCAGGAATGCATCAGAAAGATCAATTTTTGCAAAACAGGTTCCACCGTTTAACTTTACAAAAAGGTTTTCAGGTATTGGCAGGGAATATTGGTGTGGATCTAGTGCATTATTTGGAATATCAGCACAGATGCTAACTTTGCCGTTTACTCTTTGGACCACAACAATAGGGGCTGCCCATCTGGAGTAGTTTGTTAGTTCTAATACTCCAGCTTTTCTGAGTCGATCCAGTTCCTTTTCAACTATGTTGAGAGCTGCATAAAAGACAGGGCGTTTGGGTCTAAATATTGATTTGCTATGTGCTTTCAACTTGAGAGTGGCTTTCATTTATTTGCAACATCCCACATCCTCTCGAAAAACATCACTGGGCTTAGACTTAAGCGTCTGAGTAAAATGATTTTCAGTGTCCTAAACTGACTAAAGAAAAAATGTGTTGACGACAGATTCCAATGGGACCGTGAAGAGATCGAGTTCTTCGATCCAGTCCAAACCAATCAGGTTTAGATCAGTGTCTGTTACATAACAGGTTCCGGTGAATACTCTGTCTGTGAAGGAAACAGAGCAATTTAGTTCCCCAGTAAGTTGGATATCATTTCCAGATGCACTCTTGGCCACATGATTGGTTTGTAATAGGTCCGATTTTCCGATTTTCGTCCATGTGTTGCGCGAGATTACAGTAATGTCAGATGCTGTGTCGAATTCGAATTGGAAACGAACTGGACACTTATTTAATCTTACACATGTGTTTTCTGCGACATTTGTAATCGATCTTGAATAGGACAGATACTGCGTTTGATTTCCTTTGCTGGCTTTTTTTTGTAATTTTGCTGAGTAAGGGATTTGGCGTAAGGGGGATGAAAAAAGATTTTCTTTGTGGCCATGTTTATGACACACTTGGCACTTGTGATTTCTGAAAGAACAAAAACGAGCATAGTGCCATTCACCGCAAGACCAGCATGCAGACGGTGTTTTTTTTTATTCAAAACTTTGGGTATGTTATTTGAGTTGATGTGTGACGTTCCTGGAGGTAGTGTGTGTTGCTGCTGGACTAAGATTGTCTCCTTTTTAAGGTTGAACAACCTGTTACACTCAGTTGTCAGATCCTGAACGGTTACATTTTTATCTGTTTCAAGCTTTACCAGCAGTCGGAAACGTATTTCTGAATCGTTTGGCGACTGTAGATCTGCTATAAAAATTAGGCATTTAAATTCGTCCTCCGTCAGTGTCTGGAGGTGAAATCTCTCGCACTCGTGATTCACGGCATAAGTGACAAAATCGTCGGACTGATTTTTTGGAAAGTCTGAAACAGTTATATCGAATATTGAATAGGGACTGTTTTTCCCCAAATATGTCCTTCAAGATACTGATAGTCTCAGTAAAAGTCAAATCAGAAGGTTGTTTGGGTAACATAAAATTTACGAACCTTTCGTTTTCCTTTGTACCCAACTTTCGTATCAGCAGGCGTTTTTTCAGTCCTCGTCCTTTCTAGGAAATTCATGGCAAAATGTGTCCTTCCATCGTGAAAACGATGAGCTGAATGTGCAGCCGTTACGGGCGTCATAGGAAAATTCTGTAATAATGTTGGAAAGTTCGACACTAGATAAATTCCCGGTGTCTTGCAGCTGAAAATTTTGGGTTAATGTCGTTATTAGATTCAGTTGTGCTTTTTAAAATTCTTTATTTGTTTGAGAACTTCTGCGGGGATAGACATTTTTGTCTTTTTTGAAAAGCGTTTCTTCGTCGCCATTTGTTATATCGTGGTTGTGTTAGATCAATATAACATAAAATATCTTACCGCAGGGAGTTCAGCCTCCACGTGGGGATGCTTCAGCTCATGAGGAAAGAACATAGCACTTATGAACAAATAAGGAACCACTCACAGTTACATAACGATATACGTTTATTATGAAGACACACACACACACATACACACACGCGCACACACACACACACGTAACTAAAAGTCAAACATACTAGATGAAAGTTAGAAGTCCAAATATGATAACTAGACGAACGAGAATGATGTGAATCTCGCCATTTTCAAAGTCACCCTGTTTTTCCTCCCCTGTCTCTACTTCCGCTCCTGATCCCGCGAGAAGTCGGGAGAAGTTAAAGTTTAGGAGTACGGACAAAGGGAGACGACTTTGCCCAAAGAAGTAAAGAGTTACTTCCCTTCGCATTATACTTCTGTTTCATCCCAACACTGTGCATATATATTAAGCCGTTTTGCATGATAATAACTCAAATTTAAATATGTGAAGACCTTCAGGACTTTGGGGGATAAATGGGGGATGCAAATGATGGACCTATTTATCTATTTTTGTATGGTGTAGAACTCGAATTAACATATTATGCGGCCTAAAACTTCACCGCTTGTTCATTTTCTCTAGGATTTTACGTCTCCTGGGGCTTTGGGGCTAAATGGGGGAGGCGCAAATGCTGAACTTAGTCATTTTTATGCATCGTTCTCTGTGCACTCACGTGGGACCATGCATGCTTCATTTTTCTATAGAAGTATTTTTTTGCAGTCGGCACGGATTTTCATCGCGCGCATACATGCATTTTATTATTAATGGGCTTTCCTTTCTCTACAGTCGACTTAATTATTTAGAAAACAAACTAACATGATTTTACACTAGGTTATAGATAACAAGGTTTATTTGGAAGTTTTTCGGTTGTTGACAAGACGCAATGTAAAACCTTTTCTTATATATATTTTCAGATTTTGTAACTATTTAAGTTGAATAACGACGCCATCAATGTTCAAACACTTTGCCAATTACAATACAACATCGAATTAAGTTGATTAATTTTAGTACTTGACAGTTGTCAAGGCAGCAGCTACAGATTGAATTTATTTAAGTGCATACAAAGTTCTTAATTTTGTTTTGTTTTCGAAATATTTTCCATTAATATATATTTGTTTTACGTTTTAAAAAAAGACAATAAAAGTACTAAAGTAGGTATTTATTTGCTTCCCCCACCGAAGCAAAATATGACACAAGGTTGGTTTTTATGTGGGGTGAAGGGGTAGAGGGGGAGGGGGATGGTATATATAGGGGTGCCCCTACATGTACCATTTGAACATAATTATTGACACGTTTACATTGCCTTTAATAATGGCTACATTATCAGTTTAAATAAAGTACACAAATAATAAAGTACATAATATTAAATTAATATTTTGTGTGTTTCTCTCTCTCTTTCTCTCTCTTTCTCTCTCTCTCTTTCTCTTGGAGTAATCTCGATTTTCCCCTTGTCAGTTCAGTTTTGGTAGGAAAATAACAGAGTGTCCTTTTATAAAGAACTATTCTAAGTTTCGCATCGGTTCGAATATCCTGTGTATTAAGTTTTAAAAAACTGACAGAGGAGTTTGGTAGGCAATTTTTTAAAACAAATATAAATATAAGCATACATAGATCTATGTAGAAAGAGGTTGATGTTCACAATAACCTTTTTACGCAAAGATTACGCAAGTATAAACTATGAAGAATATCTGCATGAATATAATTTCACGTAATAGTTAACTAAAGATGATCCTCTTATAACAAAGTAGAAAAAAATAGTAGAGAATTAATAAAAAATAATGTTTAAAGAATATGCAAATTAGCTGGATATTTTGCAGATGCATGCAACTCTACGACCTATATATATAACAAAGTCGTATTCTTTTTATTTTAAATAAATAGAAATAATGGTATAAAATATGAATATAAATACACACACACAAAATATTATACTACCTCCGGTCGGAAATAGTTGGTGCAGAATAAAAACTGACCGCGTTTTAGGTTTTGTCACGCACCATTTCAATGTTTCAGGGGGTAACTGGTAGTACTTTAGAGCGTGCTTAATTGAAAAAGAACAGTTTTCGTTCTAAAAGTCATTTAGAGTTTTATCTATGCACATTACTTTGTTGACTGTTATATAATCTATTTTTAAAAATACCCGCAGTGGCTATACAAATATGGAAAATGTACTTGATGCCAATATGGAAGGTAAAAACAGAAGTGATAAGAGAGAATTGACAAATTCAAGATGAATAGCAGTTCTGCAAGCATTGCTACAAAGGTCTAAAGGGCACAGCATAGAACGAGGTGCAATCAAAATTCGGTATAGGAAGAAATACTGTAGACAGAATTTGGTCACGAGCACTAGACAGTTCGTCCGATATATCAGTGTCAATAGATTCTTTGAGCCGTAAGTTTCTCTGTGGCCGCAAAAAGGACTATAGTTCACAGTTGGCAAAAATAAACACCATTCCCTTGAGAGAAAAAAACATTTTGAGGTCTACTGCTCAAGCATGTTGAATACCTAAGACAACATTGATTGCAAGGATGAAAGATGGCGATATTCGGGCATATTCAAATGCTGTAAAACCGCTTCTCACGATAGAAAACATGAAATGTCGCGTTGATTTTTGCCGTTCGCAGTTGGATTTAAATCGAGGAACTTTTAGAGAAATATTTGATGCCATACATATTGATGAGAAATCGTTTTACATGACGCAAAATGCAATTAAATTTTATTCAGGCAAAGACGAACATGACCCTTTAAGAACCACTAAAAGCAAGCGTTTCATTACAAAGGTAATGTTTCTTGCTTCCGTGGCTCGACCCTGTTGGGATCTATATTGCAAATGTTACTTTGACAGGTAGATTGGAATTTGGCCATTTGTCAAACAAGAGGCGGCTAAACGTAACAGGAGAAACAGGCCTGCTAGAACAATGGTAACTAAAGTCATGGATACAATTACGAAAATTCAGATTCGTGAATTCCTTGTTGAAAAGGTCCTTGTCTTCACACGGAACAAATGGCCAAGTGGATCGATTGCACAACGAATCATAATTTAACAAGACAATGTTAAGTCACACGTACATCCAACAGACTGAACATTGAACTGGGTAACCAGCCTGCAAACAGTCCGGATCCGAATGTGCTTGACCTAGGTTACTTCAATCCAATCAAATCAACACGAAAAGGCTCCAAAGAATATTGATGAATTAATTGAAGCAGTTGAAAACATTTTCCTGACATTGCAGGACACAATGGAACAAATAATTTTGGCTGATGGTGGCTTCAGCATATGTCAAAAGCACAGCTAGAAAGAAAAGGAAAACTTTCCACTTCAATTTTGATATCAGAAGAATTGAAAAGTAAATTAACACAATTGAATAAATAGTCAGATGTTTAAGCTTTTTGCATTATTTGTTTTTGTATATTTATTTTATCATACACTGTAAGAATGTCCGTACAATCAATTGTCAATTTAATTAAGTATAATTATTTGGTTAACTTGTATTTCCTTTCAAAAGTACTGCCTTATAAAACTTGAAACGTGTATGCACCAAGTATTTTCGACCAAACAGAAAATTTTTGTGCACCAACTATTTCCGACCGGAGGTGGGGTAGGGTTTATCTCGTTCATATACGTTAGATACCAGATTTAAAATACAGACACCGAATGTAAGTACATGTATGGAAATTGATTTTATCCGGAACCTATAAAAGGGCAAAGGGAATAGATCTCTCAAAGTTGGCACAAAATCGAAGTGTGACTACAGATTTTGTACACAGAAAACGTTCAATACCCTGATGAATAAACGTATATTAGTAATGAATAATAATAATAATAATAATAATAATAATAATAATAATAATAATGTTTGTTTTCAAATCATTTCTAGTTTCCCCATAGATGGGTTATATGTCATTTGGCGCAGTGATATCGGAAATAGCGATAAAGAAAAATTCAGATAGTATTATTGATTACAAATAACGACACTTGTAGATTAAGAGTAAAAAAAAAGTGAATCATTTTTTTTTTTTACATGTTGGTGACATTTTTCCTGTTTTTTTTTTGTTTTTTTTTTTGTATTTATCTAGTGATCGTGAATAGCGACGAGCAAAAGCCGGGAAAAGTAGAAAAGAAAACAAAAAGAAACAGATAAGGTCGTATTGAGACGACCGTAAACAGCTCTCTATTCATTATTATTTATTTTTTAATAAAGATATTTCACAAAGTTACTGATATGTTCGAGATAGTATAAAGACCTTGGAGGTTAAAGGCCTTTTAGTAATTTCGGGGAAAAAATTCGCTTTTACTAAAAGGAAACTTAAATGTGATATTCAAAGTGGTGGTAACAAAACAGGTACGCAGAGACACAGCAAGACTTCATATATATATATATATATATATATATATATATATATATATATATATATATATATATATATATATGTATATATATATGTGTGTATATATATATGTATATATATATATATATATATGTATATATATATAAACATTTTTCATATATTTTTTAATTCACTTTCCCCTCAATTACTTTTTTCTTCTCTTATCTCTCCCATCCTTCCCTCCCCCTACTTACACTCTCCCTCACCACCTATCTCTCCCCACACCCTTTTTTATTATCATTTTCTCCGTCTATATCACGCTTACATTATTGCATCCCTCTCGCTTTCACATACCTCGCGAACCATTCATTATCTATCTATTTTTTTTATATGTATCTCAACTGACTTCATCTCTTGTTTTCATTTTTTCATTCTTTTCTATATTATTAGTTCATTTTATTTTAGTTTTATTTTTTTAATCGATTTGTCCCCACTGTCTTCGTTCAGGTCTTATTTTTTTGTTTTTCCGCCTTTGTTATATTATTCTTTTTCTTCTTCCTTCCTTTCTTCTTTTCTTTTTCTTCGTCCTCCCCCTTTCTCACTATCTCTTTTTTTTTCTCTCACTATCTCTCTCTCTCTCTCTCTCTCTTCCAGTATATTATTTCCTTTTGTTTTTCTGCCTTTGTTATATTATTCTTTTTCTTCTTCCTTTCTTCTTTTCTTTTTCTTCTTCCTCCCCCTCTCTCACTATCTCTTTCGCTCTCTCGCTCTCTCTCTCTCTCTTCCAGTATATTATTTCCTCTCTACGCTATTCCTTATCATTCACCTTTTCTTCTTATATAATCTCTTCATCCTCTTATTCTTTCTTTATCTATTTCTTTTTTAATTTTATTTCGCTCTCCTCTCACTCTTACTCTTTACAATCCTCCTCCCATTTTCACCCTCTTCAAACGTAGTTGAAACTCGCAACATTACTGTAACTGGTTAAAACAAATGATTTAAATTTACGGTGGAAGGGATAACTTTTGCTTTGTTTTTATTTATATTCAGAGCCTTCCGTATTTGTTAATTTAGATTTAATGCCTTTTGATTACCATGCTTTCATCTTTTGTTTCTTTATTTCATTCCCTTTCGTGCACTTTTTTTTTATATATTTCTTATTATTTATTTATTTATTTATTTCCTTCTCTATCTCTCTATCTCTCTCTTTCTCTCTCTCTCTCCATCGTTCTCCTCTTCGTCCTATTATCACTCCTTGTGTACTATTTTTTATTAATTCTAAGAATCCTATTTCTATTTTAATTATTATATAATATCTCTCATCCTTCCTTTTATTTTTAATGCGTTTGATTATCATGCTTTCTTCTTTCATTTCTTTATTTCATTCCCTTTCGTGCCATTTTTTATATATTTCTTATTTATTTATTTCCTCATCTTTCCCCCCTCTCTCTCTCTCTCTCTCTCTCTCTCTCTCTCTCTTCGTCCTATTATCACTTTTTATATAATATCTCTCATCCTTCCTTTTATTTATACATTCTATCTTTTTATTCTTCCGTCCTTTCTTTAGCGCCTATCCCTTTACTTTAGAGAGCATTACTTCTCACTTAAGTAATATTTATAAATTTCTATCCGTACGCAATGATCATTCAAATCTCACTCCCCCTCCTCTTTTTTTCTGTCTAATTATTTCATGTATTTTTAAAAAAATATTTTGTGTGTTTTATTCTCCTTATTCATGTTTTCTTTTATCTATTCATTTTCCCATCTCTATCTCTTCATTACATCTCTTTATACTTTATTCTGTTTTTAATCATTTATTCATATCTCATCCCGTCTCTTCTGCTCTTTTCATTTTATTTTCCGTCATTCTTCTTCATACTTTGCCTCTATTATTATATCTGACCGTATGATGACGTTATTTAGTTATTTTTTGTATAAAGTCCACACCTTATACAAAAATCAACAACGTCACAAGGAAAAAAATTAGAAAATGAAACGGTCGCTTTGTTCAAGTCTGTTATTAAGGAGAGTTTTTTTTTTCTTGGAGGCGATGAGTGCTTCAGAAATTCTAAGATTAGCTAGATTTCTGACGTAAGCAAGAATGCCAACGTGGATGAGTTGTGTGTTACATCTTGAAATAATAGGCTTGTGATATGAGGAAATGTGAGTGTTAAGATGTTCTTTGATGCGTTCGTGTAATGGTTAATATATAAGAGTTGTTACATTTGGTGCATTGTAGGTCATAGACAATGTCAATACGAAAATATAAGCCTATATCCGAGATGGGGCAGTTGACTAGGGAACAAGTAAGAGTGTATGATGTGTGCTTCTTAGAAAAGTTCTGTCGTAAGGTGATGTTAGCATACTTAACTGCACTTTTCGACAGACAACTGTAACAGTAATAATAATAATAATAATAATAATAATATATATATATATATATATATATATATATATATATATATATATATATATATATATATATACGAGGTGTATCCAATAATATTCCAAACGTTTAGTACGGGCATTTAAAATTGTCGAAGACTCTTGTAAATTCAGTAATATACATCTTATGAGATGACTGACAATGTTTATGGTTTCAGGTTAAAAGGAACAGCTACAGCAGGAATTAGAGTATATCCTACTAAAGCCTGATTGTCACAGCTGGTAAAGTTCAAAAATGCAATCCGGACATAGGGGCAATTTAGAACAACGACATGCAATAAAATGTTGTTTTAAACTTGGAAAAATGCCATAGAATCCTGTTGAATACTTTAGACTCCTATAGGACGATCTTGCATCAATACAGAATCAGTTTTTGAGTGGCATAAGAGATTTAAGAAAGCAATTGTCTGTGAGAGATGATGAGAGGTCTGGAAAGAGTAATGAAAGTCAGAACACCAGAGTTGATTGACCAAATAAAGAATTTTATGGATAAGGACCGTCATGTATTCATAAAGACAATAAGTGTACAGTTTGATGTCAGTTTGTATTCGCGAGAGTACTGAAGATACGGAAGATTTGGAGGAAGTCAACGTGTTCCGTCCTTGTCACAAACTATTTAACCAAGGTGGGATAGTTCTCCACCCATCATATATTTCAGACCTTGCTCCCTGTAACTTTTAGCTATTCCCTAAGCTTAAGGAAATCTATAATGCTGTCATTATTAGACAATTGAGATTAAAAAGGCAATGACGGGTGTCACTAACACAATAAGGGAACGACGAACGTCGTAAACACAAGTGGTTTTACATGGGGTCTTCCAGAAGTTGTTGGAGCGGTACGTACATTACAGCCGGAGAAGATTACTTCGATGGGGACTAGTGTTTCATGAGTGTACTATCAAGAAAAGTGCCCATACGAAAAAAGTCTGGAACTTTATTAAGGCATCTCGTATATATATATATATATATATATATATATATATATATATATATATATATATATATATATATATATATATATATAGTAATTTATAAAATATATATGGCGACTAGGCTACACTGAATATTCTGCGTTTCATCCACTGTAGGATTCGTCAGGCTTATGCGCATAAGCCTGACGAATCCTACAGTGGATGAAACGCAGAATATTCAGTGTAGCTTAGTCGCCATATATATTTTATAAATTACTTACTAGCTCTACCTACGTATTGAGCACTTTTGAAGTAAATAGTTAAAGTTTACGCATAAATCTATACTTTCGTACATTAAATTTATGTGAGTAAATGAAGTAGTTATATATATATATATATATATATATATATATATATATATAGTATGTCACAAGTATAAATAAAAACTGTAAATCAGAAATTTACATATACAAATTTATTTTTGACAGATTACCTTCAATAAAAAAAGGCGGTGAAATATCCTAATTCCGCGGAGTTTTAAATAATGTAATGCTCTTCTTGTCAGAGGACAGAAACTGGTAAGCGGATTATATATATATATATATATATATATATATATATATATATATATATATATACAGAGAGAGAGAGAGAGAGAGAGAGTGGAGATAGAATCTGTTGGTTTTAGCACTTTCTGAAACAGAATTTTACGATGATGGTCATAATATGTATAATTATGCTTGTAATGAATGTTTGCATATAGTGTTTGTGTAACATATTTTTTAGAATTGTTCGTATAAAAAAATGTGGAAAAATAAAAAAGAGAAAACCAAAACTGTTTAATCAAGATGTGATGTTGTCCATTGTAAATGTTAGCAATCGAAAGATGTATATATCCGTTTTGGTGTTTTAAAACAGTTGGAAAAAGATGCTGGTAAAGATTTGAAGGGTATTAATCCTAAGTGGTCGCCATTTTTTTAAACCCAAGATTACGTATCAAGCTCTACTTCTTAGTGCTGTATCGAGTTTTTTTTTCTTTTTCGTTTTGTTTACTTGGTTGGGATAATATAAAAATCCATACGTTTATTGGACTTAAGCTTACTTTTGCATTTACCTAGTAAACTTTCCCTATAGATTACATGATTATATATATATATATATATATATATATATATATATATATATATATATATATATATATATATATATTAGCAGGTCGCACGCCGGTTGAAAATACGCTTAAATGCAGTTTGATTCATACAGATTTCGTATGTATTATTATAGAGCAAATTATCTTTTGATTACCATATGGAACTCGCAACCCACGTTGCTCTGTATTAAATTATGTCTGAATATGATACGTTAATTTATGCAAATCTCATTATTATTATTATTATTATTATTATTATTATTATTATTATTATTATTATTATTATTATTATTATTACAGGGCTAATTCTCTATTGATTATTATATTACACCCAATGGTAGTATTTTTATGTATATCTATATGTAATAAAATGACTGCATGAATCCCCCCTTGGACAAAAGTAGCGTAGGTTTGCAACAACAGATGCCACATATAAATTCAATAAATCTAGCTTAATAGCCTTATGTTGCTTTCGATTACCAATCTAGACACATTCAGTTGTAAAAATAAAATGCTAAATTGCATCCTACGAGCAACATCATCACAATCGCAACATCTTGAGCGGAAGGAGTTCCTAATTTTCTTTCTAAATATTAAGTCCTACAACTGCTACCAGTTGTCACCGGATGAATTTTACAATTTCCACAGACTCTGTGATTACATCGATCGTAACTGGCTTATAAATACATATACCTAACATACGTTTTACAAAAGAACGCTTACTAACACTAAAATATGGCGTCACTGAGAGACATATTACGACGTTTTCGTCATAACAAAACAAAATAGTTTTTTTTTCTAATAACGCTAGCCAAACAGCCTACGTCAAGACAATTTGTTATTGGTTTATAGATTGCTTAAAACCTATGAATGTCGTCACATTAAGGTGCATGTGAAAGGCGGTGAGAAGCAACCAATTTATATTATAGAGATTATGGCTATATTGAAGATTTAACTCTGGGCTTAATTGAAAAGGTTAGCTCTCAAATATTGTATTTTTTACATTGTTATGCTGAAAAAAATACCGAAGTTTATTGAACGAAATAAAACGAACTTAATTTTTGTCAACAATTTTATTTCAGTAATATATTTGTTTCAATAAAATTCCGTATTTTTTCGGAACCGATCGTAATAAAAATTGCAAAATTATTTGGAAGTAAAACTCTTCAATATAAAGCAATATATGAAATGAATCGGTTTAAAACATCACCAATCTACACAAACACATAAGATAACAATAATGACATGTAAAATACATAACTATTTATATATTAACGCACACACGCTTAGTTTTTATTTTTTCGATTTGGGTTTTGTTTGTGAAAATCTGGCTATAGTTATTAATTTGGCCTTTTTTTCTAAAATATTTAGCTTCAAATATTTAGTAGATTATGTCAACCCAATTAGGATCACTCATCGGACACGTTTACTCTTTTAGAACCTTTAAAACACACATAACTTTCAGATTGCAAAATAATTTAAAAAGAAAGAATTGCTGGACCTGAACAATGCTGCCCCTACCATATTTTTATTATTATTTTTCATTTATTCGTAAATCTTTCAGGCGATTATCATCGCTTAAATCCTTCAATTTTGAATTATAACGTTCTACAACACTCACTTCTTGTTAATGCTACCACTACCATTGACATAATTCCTTTTCAATTTTTCACACATCTCTATGGCGCTTATCCTATCTTACACGCTTCGCATTTACATTACTAAAATCCCTTGGAAAAATGTGTATACATCTTACCAACAGAAAAGGGAAACATTTAACGGCTAGATTCAGCGTTAACAACTGGCGTGGCAACGTTATTATTCCAAATTGCTCATCGAAATTTACAGTCATTAAAAATACTTAAATTTCTTTTTTTAATTTTAAGCTTAAGATAATAGGAAACATTTAAAGGCTAGGGAATTATTGTTCCGATCCGCGGCAGCATTTTTTAGGTTGTTTCATTTCCACGTGACACAATGTTGACACGTTAGGTGAAAGCACAGAATAATAACGGCCCATAATCAAATCCCCATGTTAAGAATGGATTTATAGATACTAACGTTGTTACTTCGGCACGGTAATTCATTTTTTTGCCTCGGTCGCCAGGGCCTGCTATTTTACTGGGCCGACAGTGGTTCTCACTAACAATTGTAGATAAATTAGATTTTTTTTTATGAGTGGGGTGGTGGAAATGCTATCACCGGGCTACGCCAGTACACGAGTCCTGCTAATATTCAATACGTATGAATGGTTCTACACAAGTAATTACCGTATTAAACAGCACATTATGTGGGTAGTTCATGAATTTACTCACTCTGTTTTCCGAACAAAAAAAAGATAGTAGGCAAACCAATGTTTCAATCAAAGATATGTTATGAAGCCAATCTTTGTAGAGTGGAAATAGGAACTGCGCCTACTCAACCCGACACTTGTGAGTCATACGGCTTGGTTTGTGGTGGCGGACCGGGCGTTTTGTCACACATTTAGTGCAGATATTGAAAGTAAATTATAACAGGTGGTTTCATGGTCTTCATACATCGAACACAACAAGAGAGTACATCATACATTGTAGCAGACCACCTAGTCGTACAATACGCTTAAATGTGATATGTAATCCATGAAATATCGTATTTCTCTGTATGAAAATCGCCTGAGACAAGGCATGAGGCCACTTGATATAAGGAGCTAACAAGTACGAAAGCTGATTATTGTCCCGACAAAAGATACCTATCGACCCTCGTCTTGAAAAAAAATAAGGATGTAAGTAGAAGGAAAACAGTGGGCAGGAAGTGAGTTCCATAACCTTAAAGTGCTTGAAAAGAAGCTACTGGAATGAGAAGCTGTTTTACAATGGGATATTAAAACAACGCATTGATGGAGACCTCTAAACCAATGAGTCAAACGAGCTGTAACAAAGGAAGCAGGGAATAAATCAAACAATTCTGAGGAACACATGCCATAATAGTATTTTGTAGAAAAACTGAGACTAGCAACATCACGTCCGTGGGAGAGAGGTTACAATGAAAAAGAAAGTGTGGGCCAATCAAATTACAGATACGTTTCTGCAATTCATTAAGAACCTTCAAATGGGGCAGATATTCACGAATCATTTTTTAAACTTTTGGGTCCAATATAATCTATCTATATATCTAAAAAAGTGAAAATGTCTGTCTGTCTGTGTACATTTCCCTACCAAATAACTTGATATAAGGAGTATTGAGATGTACGAAGATCTTTTTAATCGGTTTTCAGCCAGAAAATTGTCTGTCAAGAGGTCAAAGTTCAACGATTTGACTTTTCAGAACTCTAACAAACTCCTCCGCCAATATGGGTTTAAACACTGGAAATTTTAGATGGAGCTTACTTGAACATGGATCGAATTTTTAATTTGATTTGAGCCAAAAACAATAAAGATTAAGCGGTTAAAGTTGGGGGTCAAAGTTTTTTAAAAATTGATCTCTGCGGTCTCTACCAAATTACTCAGCCAATTTTGGGCCTAAACATTCGAAATTTTACATAAAATGTATTCAGATATACAGCAAGCTTTTAATCGGTTTGTGACCTAAAATTTGGTTGCCAAGGGGTCAAAGTTCAACAGATTTGACCTTTGCGATATCTAGCAAACTATTAAGCCAATTTTGGGTGTAAACATCTGACATTTTACATTAGGAGCATTTCGACATGTAGCAAGCTTTTTAATCAGTTTATAAGCGAAAGTTTCGCTGCCAATAAGTCAAAGTTTAAAGAGTTGACCTTTGCAGACTCTACCAAACTCCTCCGCCAATTTTGGGTCTAAAACTTGAAATTTTAGGTGTAGGTTACCTGGACATGAGTGTAACTTTTTAATATATATATGCATAAAGTTATGAACGTATAGGGCCCGAGCAAAGCTGGGCTGAACTGCTAGTATAATAATAAATACGAAATCTGCTTTAATCAAAATATCATATTTAAGCGTATTTTACGACCGGGGAATGCCGGGCGGCCTACTAGTATATATATATATATATATATATATATGTGTGTGTGTGTGTGTGTGTGTGCGTGTGTGTGTGTGTGTGTGCGCGCGCGTTTCCTTACCTCGCCTTAAAACAGATTGCGCACTGACATAAACATTCTCATGATAATTTTCTGAGCCTTACTACTTCCGTGCTGGCTCATGACAAATCGGAAGCGAGTATGCTTTTTTCTTTTTCTTTTTTTTTCTTTTTCGGTGATACCCAGGGCAAACGGTTTCACTTTACCCGATTTGGATATTCAACTGGGCCTTCCCCATCCTAAATGTATTGCTTTCACCACGGCTGAGCCGCCATCTACTGCTGAGTGGTAACCCTTCAGAATATCAGAGAGGAGTCCTTCATATCCATGTATTATATATATATATATATATATATATATATATATATATATATATATATATATATATCTGAACGGCTGTGTGTATGTGTGTGTGTGTGTGTGTGTGTGTGTGTGTGTGTGTGTGTGTGTGTGTGTGGTCACGAATAGGCTCCTATATGGTTGACTATTTTCAAAAATTGATTACATATAATGATAGATGTATCGAGGATCAGGAATGGGTATGTTTGATCTGGCAGAACAGTGGTTCATGAAAATTGTGGGGTGTGCGTTCGCGGCTGACCCCCAAAGTATGGAAATAAAATTGAAAATAAAAACGTTTACAAGTGTTTTTGATATAGATGTACATAAGAATACTTTGATAAGTATGTTTTAACTTAAATAGAGATGATATAATAAAATTGTGGGGTCTGCGTTCGCGCTTGGCCTCCATAAAATGGAAATAGGCACAAACTTTAATAAAGACTTTTCATATCTATCTGCGTAAGTATACTTTGATAATTATTTCAGTTTGAAGAAATTTGATATAATAAAATTATGGGGTGTTCGTTCGCACCTTACCTCCATAGAATGTATATATGTCACAAAGTTTAACAAGGTTTTTTAATATAGATCCACAAAATATTGTGATAAGTCTTTCAATGTGAATAGCTATGGCATCATAAATTATGGGGTTTACCTATTTTATGTTTACTTTCATCATATTTTACTTTGGTTGTGATACCCCCAAAGTCGAAGCTATCTCTTTACAACCCTTCCTTTTCATAACCTATCATACTTTCATAAATCAGAGTCCATTTTCTGTAGGCTGTTTTTGAACCCAGTCAACGACGGGTACTTTTGCTAGTATATATATATATATATATATATATATATATATATATATATATATATATATATATATATATATATATATATATATATATATATACACACACACACGGCATAATCACGTTGACACACCGGTTCTCGTCAAATCACCGAAGTAAAGCAACGTTGAGGGTGGCTAATACCAGATGGGTGACCATTTGGGAATTCTAGGCGCTGTATGTGCTCTCCGCTTATCTCGGCATTGTTTACAGTCGTCTTGTACCTCAACTTGCCACTGGTATGCAACAATGTTGACTCAGGAGAGGTGTGGTTGGAGATTGCGCAACTCTTGCCACACAAATTTCACGCGCAGGCACCATTACAGTGGGTATCCATAGTCTGTCAAGACTGAAGGAAGCCTTTATATATATATATATATATATATATATATATATATATATATGTGTGTGTGTGTGTGCCTAAATGAAAACGTAGATTCCATGAACAAAGCTTCTTTCTTAGAACTGCACGCCTGTGGAACTCTCTACCGCTTGCCTGTTTCCCACCTGACTTCAACTTGGATGGCTTCAAGTCTAACATAAACAAATTCCTGATGAACCACCCTCTTAAGTAATGACACTTTATCAAATCTCCAATACTAACGAATACTACAACACTATCCCATTGATTACTGTCCACGCAATAACCCTTATCCCCGAGTGACTTCTGGGCCTTGATAAGTGGTTGCCTCCATCTAAATATATATATATATATATATATATATATATATATATATATATATATATATATATATATATATATACATATTATATGCATGTATTATACATACTCGCTAATCTGGATACTTAAAGCGCCAAGTAGTCCCCAACGGTGAGGAAATATGGTATCCCATTGGATTTTCTTAAATGTAGTACTTTAACATTTCTTTCTTTTTCGCGTTTATAATTTTTGCTAAAAAAAAAAAACTGCGAGATAACACATTTTTATCAGCGACATCTCATTTATCAATTTGAATCTCGTTTATTTTATCCTCCTGTCTAATCACATTAAGGTGCTGTCTCTTTTCCACCTTTCTCGCTGTTGGAAACTGTTATCCTTGCACCCTCGTCGCTTTTAAGAGTAATTTTTTTTTTTTGGCTCTTTCCTTACTAGACACTCTATAAGTGAAATATCCCTCGTCGTTATCTATTTCACTACATATCTCATCTGACTGAACTTGACCCATTTATTCGCATCAGTAGCACGATATTTTTGGTTGAACTCAGGAATCTGCACGGAATTTCAAACAGAACCCTTTATTAATCCACGGGAATAGCATTCTGTCGTTTCGTCAACAAGTCCTAAGTCATTCACAATTGTATTTTTGGGTTATGACTTAGATTTTACGAACTTGTTCTCATTTATAGTGTCATTTTCATAACTGCTCTGTCGATGTAACCTCCGACCTTCTTCAGGTATATATTGTTGTCGTCGGGAATCTGCACAAAATTGCGAACGAAATTCTTTATAGATTTTTACGGTAAATTTCTACTATTTTTCATAGATAATACTCTTCCTGTATGTCTGTATGCTGTCGAATCCTCGTTAATTTCTATGAGTTTTTATGAAGGATTCGATAGCATTCTACCAGCCACTTCTTTGCATCCTGAATTAATTGAAAAAAAAAAAAAAAAAAAAAAAAACACTTATCCTGTTTTAATTAACACAGCCATGCATTGTTTTCCTTGGGCAGTTTTGTTCTTAATAGGAAACACTTTTCTATTACTTTTAATAAAAAAAAAAACATAATTAACGTCATTCCTTTATATGAGCTGTTTTATCTCTCTTAATGTTTAGCTAATCTAAATGGCATTCAAAACCTGATTACTGCATCTTTAATTACGTAACGCGTTCGCTTTATTATTTGTTTGATATTTAAGTTGTTAGCAATTTTATTTTGATTTTCTTCCTCTTCCGAGGCGTGTTATACTCTTTTATCATATTTTAACATTTATGCAAAGTTGTTTAGCTATTTTATTTGAATTTTCTCTTTCCTCCGATGTGCATTACCCTTCTTGTTTTGTCATATTTTAACGTTTACGCAGACAAAAACATGTTGTATAGAACAAAAAGGAAGTGTAGTAAAAATTAATTGGTTTACACTTCGTTTGGATTTCCTCGATAATAATTATTATGACATGATTTGGATTTCTTTTTGGATAAGGATGAAACGAAAGAATAGAAAGATTCAAATTTTAGGATGAATCTATAATATAAATCTTACCTGTCTGTTTAACTGTATGTATGTATGTATGTATGTATGTATGTATGTATGTATATATGTATGTATGTATGTATAAAAAAAGTAAGCGTCTTTGATTTATGTCGGTTGGACTGTGTTTACATTTTGACTATCCGTCGCTGAGTTTATTTGTGAAAAAATGTGTGAATTTGTTTATATCATCGTCAGTTACTATTCCAAAAGTGTCTGTCTCAACAAAACTTTTATTTAAAAAAAAAAAAGTAAGCGTCTTTAATTTATGTCGGTGGACTGAGTTTACATTTTGACTATCCGTCGCTGAGTTTATTTGTGAAAAAATGTGTGAATTTGTTTATATCATCGTCAGTTACTATTCCAAAAGTGTCTGTCTCAATAAAACTTTTTATTTAAAAAAAAAAAGTAAGCGTCTTTAATTTATGTCGGTGGACTGAGTTTACATTTTGACTATCCGTCGCTGAGTTTATTTGTGAAAAAATGTGTGAATTTGTTTATATCATCGTCAGTTATTATTCCAAAAGTGTCTGTCTCAACAAAACTTTTTATTTAAAAAAAAAAAAGTAAGCGTCTTTAATTTATGTCGGTGGACTGAGTTTACATTTTGACTATCCGTCGCTGAGTTTATTTGTGAAAAAATGTGTGAATTTGTTTATATCATCGTAAGTTACTATTCCAAAAGTGTCTGTCTCAACAAAACTTTTATTTTAAAAAAAGCGGGAGACCAGTACCCGCATTAAGCTGGTCTGCAGTTTGACTTGTTGCTGGCTATCTTGCTCTTGCTTGTTGCTGGATGTCAACATTTGGAACCGAGAGAGAGATTTAGCTGTCGTACAAAGCGAAAACTCTGTAGCATCATCTTTGTATAGATACTCCCTCAGGTATTTGTCTATTATAAAAAAAGAAAAAAAAGAAAAAAAGTCCTGTTGCGATAAAAAAAAGCTGTGACGTGTGTACGCCTGTAATGCTGGATGCATGCAACAATTATTCTGCCATCATTATTTGTATCTATGTATGTGTTTGTATATTTATATATGTATGTGTGTGTATATTTATATATGTACATGTGAGTTTATATGTATTTATATCATTTTATTATATATTTATGTGTAATATGTATGTATATGTGTCTATGTTTATATACGTTTGTGTGTGTACATATATACATTTATAAATGTTTGTATGCATGTATGTGTGTATATGCATGTATGTGTATGTATGCAGGTGTGTATGTATATGTATTTGTATGTGTGCATGTATGTGTGTATGTGTATTAATGCATATATATTGATGTGTATGTATATGTAGGTAAGTGTATGTATATATATATGTGCATATGTGTACGTATATGTATGTGTAAGTATATGTGTGTATGTATTTGTATATGTGGATGTATATGTATGAATGTGGGTATGTATATGTATGTTTGTGTATTATGCATTGTGTATGTACATGGGTATATATGAGCGTATGCTTATAGACATGTATGTATGTATGTATGCATGTATACATTTATATGTATGTATACCAATGACCGTCTTGTTTATGTTTGCATGTGTGTGTATGTATATATATATATGTGTGCGTATTGTGTATTGTGTATGTGCGCATGTATATGTGTGTGTGAATGTATATATATATATGTATGTATAACAATGACCGTATTTAGTGTCATGTCTGCTTGAGCATGTGAATTCGCTGGCAGGACTATATGTCGTTTTTCGGGCTCATGAACTTTCAGTGTCTGAGGGAGTGGCACCCGTCTGACAAGACGTTGCAATCATCATGTATATATGTACTTATAGTCAGGTCATGTCATATGCTACTGGTACCGTATAACCTAGCACTACTTGCCTCGTAGTCGGGTCGCCGGCGACTAAACTGGTTCCCCCACCAGACTTGTTTGGTGATGAGAGTGGCTAGTCTCCTTGAAGGATTAAAAACAAGACCTTCCAAAGGGCGAATGACCCCTTTTTCGGGGTCAACGGCCAACTAGCACCGTGTATACTTGTGTGTGTATATACATGTGTTGGGATGGAGAGGGCTCCTGTAAGCCATTGTGAAGGCAACCTTTCTTTAAAAAACAATAAAGGGTAAAACCAGGACCCGCATTAAGCTGGTCTGCAGTTTAACTTGTTGCTGGCTATCTTGCTCTTGCTTGTTGCTGGATCTCAACATTTTGAACCGAGAGAGAGATTTAGCTGTCGTACAAAGCTAAAACTCTATAACATCATACTTGTATAGATACTCCCTCAGGAATTTGGGCTCATGGACATTAAGTGTCTGAGGGAGTGGTACTCGTCTGACAAGACGTTGCAATCATCATGTATGTATGTATATATGTATATTGTATTATGTATGTTTGCTTAACGCTTTCGACAGAGGTGACGGATTTTCACAAGATTAGTATCATTTTGAAGATCGCCGTCTCGGAGAATAAATATCGGAAAATTGGTCAAAACCATTCATTCTTCACATTCAACTGGACAGGTTTTTTACAAGCAGGGGTCGAATATTTACAAGTCATTTTTGCAAGTTATCGTTTCGGTTGGATTGACTTCGCTGAATTCATGGAGTAGCGGTAAGACGTCAGATTTTCTTTCACTGTCTTTTCCGCTTAAGTTTCACGGGTTTTGAGCCTGCCTGACTACTTCCACTTTTTTTGTGGCTCAATATACACCTCCAAACATCCGGGCAACGCTGGGCATCCATGATAGTATTTATATAAAGTGAGATATGGAATTATGCTAATATTCAAATTGTGGATATGGAGAAGATTTTGGGGAAAATTTAAGTAATACTCAAATGCGAGAGACCGATGGAAATTGAATAATAAGTTCAAAAGTTCACGAAATAGATATTTTTACAAGGTGTCCATGAATCTGTGTGTTTAAAAAAATGTACAACTTTATTTGCATTTACGATAGAAATAGTCTATAAAAATGTTATACGGTTTCGTGTGCTTAGTTTTAAGTATAGTGTGTTCGTTACAACTCTACTTTCAACCGAGTTGTTGTTTGTTTCGTTCACCACACTCTTTTCTTCTACCTCTTCTTTTACACACGTCCGTTCGCTTTAGTGACTAAAAATCGTCTGTCCTCCCGCTTTCATCTCCTCGTTATTTATGGAACCAGGGTACGAGATTCTCCGAGATTCTCCGAGATTCCCCGACATTCCACGAGACTTTTTTCCACATAAAAGCCTGCAGGCGCCACCTTGATTCTTGTTGGACTGAGGTACACCGCCTGGGTAATACCTAGGAGGTCCACCCTCCCTGGCCTTGCCACCGTGCTTTCCGGTGGGGCAAGTTTATTGCTTGCTGCCTGAGGCGCCCCGACAGGGGAATGCCGACGGGGTTACTCAGGCAATTTTTAAAATTGTCGGAGTGCCCCTCCTTTAGGGGAGCCTGCGGGTATCCCACTTTCCAGGCCTTGTGCCAAATATTGCCGATGTGGGCGGCAATTAAATATATATACCCCCATTGGAACTCCATTGTGATGGGATGTCTCCTAGCGGCTTCGGCTGCAGGGAGGCAGGGTAGTACAAGTCAAGGATTCGTCACTTGACACTCAGCCCAACAGGTGAGGGGCCGGGAACCGGCCCAGCACCTTTTGGACTGAGGTACACCGCCTGGGTAATACCTAGGAGGTCCACCCTCCCAGGCCATGCCACCGGGCTTTCTGGTGGGGCAAGTTTATTGCTTGCTGCCTGAGGCGCCCCGACAGGGAAATGCCGACGGGGTTACTCAGGCAATTTTTAAAATTGCAGGAGTGCCCCTTCTTTAGGGGAGCCTGCGGGGTTCCCACTTTCCAGGCCTTATGCCAAATAATGCTGATGTGGGCAGCATTTAAATAAATACCCCCATTAGAACTCTAGTGTGATGGGATGTGTCTCCTCGCGGCTTCGGCTGCAGGGAGACAGGGTAGTACAAGTTAAGGATTCGTCACTTGACACTCAGTCTAACAGGTAAGGGGCCGGGAACCGGCCCAGCACCTGTTAGACTGAGGTACACCGCCTGGGTAATACCTAGGAGGTCCACCCTCCCAGGCCTTTTCACTGGGCTTTCCAGTGGAGTAAGTTTATCGTTTACTGTCTGAGGCGCCTCAACTGGGGAATGCCGACGGGGTTACTCAGGCAATTTTTACAATATCAGGAGTGCCCCTCCTTTAGGGGAGCCTGCTGGGTCCCCACCTTCCGGCCTTGTGCCACATATTGCTGTGATAGGTAGCAATTAAATATCTACCCCCATTACTCATGATGGGGAAGGTCTCCTAGCGGCTTCGGCTGCAGGGATACAGGGTAGAAGTACTCATCAAGAATTCGTTACTTGACATTCAGCCCATCAGGTGAGGGGCCGGGTATCACTTTTTTTTTGGGGGGGGAGCGGTGATGAAACAATGGGAGGGGATGCATGATGGGAGGTGTAAAACTTGTAGATATGCAGCTTCGGTGTTCTTTATTCCCTGTAACGCTTCTTCGTTATATTGTCTTGTGTTATTCTCCGCATTATTATTATTATTATTATTATTATTATTATTATTATTATTATTATTATTATTATTAATAATAATAATAATAATAATAATAACAATAATAATGATAATAATAATAATAATAATAATAATAATAACAACAATAATAATGATAATAATAATAATTCTGATTTTGTTTATCAACGTCTCTCTGGAAAGGGATGGGCTTTATTTCCAGAGGATTTCCCTTAATCCCGGATTCAAACCAGGAGCTTCAAAGATTAAAGGTTTTCCTAAGGATGTTGGTGGTACTTATAATTGCAGAGGTCTGAAGGCCGCCTAAAACATCGGGGATTTGTAGTTATTTCAATTGTCCTTCCAGACAACTTGATACTACTCCTAGTGTATCAACTACGACCGGGATTATTTGTGTTTTAACCCCGTGTATACGCCTTATCTCCAAGGCCAATGGAGCATAATTGCTCCACTTCTCATCCTCCTTCTCTCTCACATTCCTGTCCCAGAGTACTGAAAAGTCTACAATCTGCCAGTTTTTTTGAGACCTTGTCAATGACGACCAAATCCGGACGATTATGTTTCAATTGGTTGGTCGTTATGACACTTTTGTACCACCATACCTCTACCTTGCCATCATCACTTGTTCTCTCTTCATCAGGAACCTCCTCAAACCATTTTCCAGCACACTTCACCCCAACCCTCTTACACACCTCCCTATATCTCCGGAGTCTCATGCGAGCGTGTCTTTTGTGGTACTCTCTCTGGGTCAGTCCACTACACCCTGCTGCAGGGTGCACAATTGACTCTGAGGTCATATCACAAATCCGGCATTCTGCAGCAACTTCCTCTCCTAGAACCACTTTTTTGAACAATCGTATTCCCAATGCCTGCTCTTGTGCTGCAAATAATAATAATAATAATAATAATAATAATAATAATAATAATAATAGGATTTGTTTTTTAGAACGAGAACCACAGAATCCTATGAGACATCGGCATACTAACGGACAAACCCATCCAAGTAAGAAGACCAGATGTCGTAATAATTAACAAGAAAGAGAAATCCTATCAAATCGTAGACTTTGCTGTCCCAGCTGAACACAGGGTGAGTATGAAAGAAAAGGTGAGACGAAGCAAATACACAGAGCTAGCCAGAGAGTTAAAAGGGATTTGGATGATGAAGAAAATCAAAATAGTACCGATAATAGTAGGAGCTCTAGGAACAATTCCGAAAAACTTGAAAAAAAGAATATCAGAAATTGGAATCGGAGGAATAACTGCAAAAGTAGAACGACTAACGATAATGAAAACGACTGAAATATTAAGGAAAACCCTTGAATGCGGAGAATAATAACAGAAGACAATATAACGAATAAGCGTTACAGGGAATGAAGAACACCGAATCTGCATATCTACAAGTTCTACACTCTCATCATGCATCCCCCCATTGTTTCATCACCGCTCCCCCAATAAAAAAGTGATACCAAAGAGCCGAGAAGGGTCAAGAAGGACTGAAAGACCGAGGAGAGAGCGCTAACCAGACCTCGGCTGGACAAACGCAAAGAGAACTGGGACCTTCGAAAGGCTGAGTGCCACTCAAATTGCAGTATGAACCAATGGCCACTCCCAGCGAGAAATCAATGGTAAGAGGCTGTTGCGATGATGCAAATTCATTTGCAAATGCTATCGAAGGAGATGGAGAGAGCTGGACGTCTGGTGAGACTTGTTGTCACTCAGCTTCCAGAGAACACCACAAGTTTCCAATCAGATCGTTTGTTGACTTGCGTGAAAGCTCCATGTGAACCAATAATAACAATAATAATCCAGACGAGTGTGTGCGTTAAACCATATGCGCAGAAACAATTTTAAGCATTTTTATTTTAGGCACCGAAGTGTGAACAAATATTTTTGTTCTGGGAAATTCAGTCGTGTTTGACATTTAAAAAACATCTCTTTGATAAACTTAGTATATTTTTTTAGGAAACCAGCGTTGAATACAGCTGAACTTGTTAAACCTTGCCTAAAGGATGACGTAAGCTTGTTCATGTAAATTCTTGTGAGACCTTATGACAACAAATTAACGCGTCTCAGCAGCAGCGACGGGGATTATTGTTGGAATGTAGGTGTCGCCAAAGTTTAATGTTCGAAAGATAAGAAACAGATTAAATGGCTTCTTTTTAGTTAAATGTTTCGTTTAGAAGATAACGGATTGTTTGATTTATTTAAAAAAGATGTTTCATGTTTCGTAAGTTTTAAGATGAGGATTGATGATTGGTGTTGTTTTGGATTACTCGTATTACTATTCTCACAACGTTTCGGCCAATATACCCTTCGATCTTCTTCAGTTGCGTGTGTCGAATTCGGGAATCTATACGACATTTCTAACTGAAGGCTTTATTAAATCCACTGAATAGATTGTTTTTCTTACAAGATCCATGACCGGATTGAAGTCTTAAATATTTTTTCTATGATATTAACTTAAGGTAACTGGTACAGAAAGAAAACAACTTTTTTATGTTTCATAAGTTTTGAGATGGTGATAGATATTTGGTATTATTTGCATTAATCAGACTACTAATCTTCATCTCATCTCTCTCTTTCTTTCTTTCTTTCTCTCTCTCTCTCTCTTTCTCTCCCTCTCTCTCTCTCTCTCTCTCACGCTTTTTTCATCTCCGCCGTCTTTCAGGACGCTTCACCACCGAATCTACACGACTTATCCAGTTCTCTCGATCTCGCATGACAGTTTGCAGGTCCCGAGCACTTTCCAATCCTGTGTCCTGTAGCAGGTTATCGATGTAGGTCATTCCACTTCTAACACGGTTTGGTGGCCCTGACGGTGGGGCATTAGAATAAGCCGACTGCCCCCTTGCAGAGGGTAAAAGTCCCTCAATGGGCGTCCTGGATATGACCTTAAACTATATCCAGTGGTGAGGCCCCAGGTTGTGGGCTTGGGGTGTGTGGAGCCACCCTTTAATTAACATTGCTCCCAGGTCCACTCTGACCCGGAGTGGTAGTACCTGTTAGGGTCCCAACTATGGGTTAAATAGAAACCGACATGAAAACAACAAATATATTCTATTAAAAAATTTTTTTTTTCAAAATCTTTGGATCCGGCATTAAATAACCCAAAAAGGGTTGATATGCCGTAAAACAAAAACAACCAACCAATCTTCGCTGTGTCTCATGCAGTGACCAGCTACTTTCGTCCTTCTCTGCTGTATATTCAGTGATACTGGTGGTAGGTCACCATAAAGCTGTTGGTTTGCTGCGTGGCTCCTCCATGATGTATTGAGGGCCATCCTGAGCATCCGTGTGTAAGAAAATAGAGATACAAGCCTTCAATCACGTTGGCCCAGTTGCAGTGAAAGCACTTGATGGGACTCTGCTCAAGGTTGTCGAAAACTTCAAGTATTTTGGAACGTGGTCAGAGAGCACTGAAAAAGATTTTTCAATAAAAAAAGCACTGGTATGGAGTGCGCGTCACAAGTTGAGGAAGATATTATCATCCACTCTCCCAGAAAAGTTTAAAGTAAGGCTCTTTGTTGCTACAGTAGAAACAGTCCTTCTCTATGTTGCTGAGGCATGGACTCTTACAAATGCGCTGAAGAAGAGACTGGATGGCTGTTACATACGGATACTAATCTTATCTTAGATATTATTCTCACAGTATTTCGCCCAATGCAATCTCCGGTTTTCTTCAGGTGTACCTTGTCGAACTCAGAAATCTATACGGAATTTCGAACTAATAGTTTTTATTTAATGCACTGGATAGATTGTTCTCGTTACGTCAGCCCTGGGTAGAAGTCGTATGTTTCTAGTTTATTCGAAGTTACTAAGTGTTACTTATAGCTTACTTTCAGCTTATTCTTTGTTACTAAGTGTTACTAAGTAGTATATGCTGACTTTCGATCCCCAGGAGAGGGTCATATACCGTTGCACCACGTGAAAATTACTAAGGTTTTCTAGCCGGTTATGACTGGCGGAACGAGAAACATCTACAAAGACTTCGGTTAGAACTTCCCTCCCGATTCTTGAGTTCGATAAAACACACATGAAGAAGGGCAGATATTATATAGACAGAAACGTTGCGAAAATTGCATCGAAGATTAGAAGAGTAGTTCATATAATACAAATAATACGACATACGTACCTGACACGGCAAGTATAGGTGTTCATACCAGTCGGAGATATGTTCCTTACAATCAGATTCAGTTCAGTCTGAGGAGGTCAACGCTGTCAGGTTTTACTTTCTCTTAAGGGGTTAAATTATTACTGATCGCGTAGTTCCTATTTACAATGCCTCCCCATGGGACAGAGTTAGACACCAGGACCGTTTTTTAACGTGGAGAAAAGGAACAAAAATAAAAAATTGTCTCAGTCGTGAAGGATTTCTCCTCCACTGACAGAGAACAAGAAATTGAAGTGCAGCATCTGAAGAACAGATACTACACTTTGAGGTATTTATTTGCTCCCCCACTGAGCAAATTAGGCACAAGGCCGATTTTTAAAGTGAGGAGTGAAGGGGAAATGGGGACCAGCTCCCCGGGGAGTAGGGGAGCAGGATAGTGACAATTGGTATGAAGGGTTGCCCCTACATTGACCAAGGTCTTATATGTGGGGTTTCCCCCACATATGGTCTTTGCTTGCAGTATCTGCCGGAACAGATACTACAATTTGATCTTTATATTTAATTTATTTCGTTTAAAGAAAAAATTACAATTAAAAAAATTCCAATATAAAATTAAAAAATTAAAAACGTAAAATCTCCAAAAGGCAAAACAAATTTAGGCACAATGCCCTATAAGATCGGGGGAGGGGAGTGTTGCAGGGTCTTTGTAACTACACTTTGATCTTGACCTGAAGGCCAAGTTGTTACTGATCGCGTAGTTATTCGGGTATTTTCTAGGCTCATGCTAGAGCACCGACTTTGTAAAACCACGCCTAACTTTGTCTAAACTCTTGGAGAGCAAGCAAATAAGATCCTGTTCGTTGTAATAGTGTTGTTTTATTTTGGCCTTTCTATGACATTAAATAAATAATTCCTATTCCAACGGTCAGAAATAATGCTTCAATTTTTTTCCAGGATTACTCTACTAAACCTCACTCTAACTTTACATGTCTAAAAGTTTAAGCAAGTACCATTTTACAGTCTTTGATAATCTCTATTATTATATAAAAGGAACTTTGTCTATGGGTGTATATTCGTTCCTTATAGACTCGGAAATTGCTGAGCCTATCTGTTTATATTTCAGGCGAAGGTATTTGATGTGCCTGGAAGTGTTCTTACATACGTTTTGTATCGAGATGCATCCGATAAGTATCGAAAATCGATAATCGTAAAATCCCGATCAAAGTAGGGAGTCGGATTTTGACCAAAGTTAACACTTTCATAAAACCCAACATCACAAGTGCATTTGAGAAGTTGTGTCCCCGCACAAGCAGAAAAGTCAAACTTAAAAAAAATAAATGTAGATTCTTTTATAAGATAGGGGTGCGTTCGAAATGGATTTTCCTTTATAGAACACAATCGAACCATGATACGTGACTTTTTGTACATTTAACTTTGATTTAACAACAGTTGGTTATTTGATAAAATAGGGGCGTGTTCAAAATGAACGTTTCTGATTAGAGCACAACTGAACCATGATAATTGACTTCTGCATTTTAAACTTAAGTGAGTCATTATTTATAGATTTTTTTTTTAATGAACAGTAGATTCTCTATAGTGCATTGCAGACTACTATGTAATGTGAACTAAGTCCGTGCGGCGAGGCATGTGAAGCGTCCTCCTGGTGCACTGCGGGGACAGGTATCCCTAACTAGAGCAAGTAATTAATCGATCAATTGGAAAAAATGTTTAAATGGCATATTCCAATAACTGCGATGATAAAAAAAAAACATGAGAGGGTGAAACATTATCGTTCTATCTCGGACAACGTTGAGTCTCTCTGCTGGTACTATAATATTGAAATAAGCATATTCCATGATTAATGTGTCGATATTGCTTTCTGAAAGTAAACTATGTTGTATGCTGTCATTCGGCTGTACGATAATGATGTCCGTTGAACATTTCAGTTGACCTTTTCAACAAATCGAAAAGAAAAGGCCATTAAATAATTCATCTCACTATCGAGAACGTGTCTGATAATTATCAGAATCCGTTCAAATGCAGATCGTCTCTCTCTCTCTCTCTCTCTCTCTCTCTCTCTCTCTCTCTCTCTCTCTCTCTCTCTACGTCTCTCTCTCTCCCTCTCGCATGCAAGCACGCTCTGTCTTATTCTCTCTCTCCCGCTCTAGTACTGCATGGGGATGACTATCTATATCTATAAAATGAAGTTGAATGTTTGTGTATGTGTCTTGTCACGAATAGGCCACCTTCGTGGCCTTCGGGTCAAAATCAAAGTGTAGTATCTGTTCCGGCACATACTGCAAGCAAAGACCCTATGTGGGGGCGACCCCACAGATAAGACCTTGGTCAATGTAGGATCAACCCTTCATACCAATTGTCACTATCCAGCTCCCCTACTCCCTGGGGAGTTGGTCCCCATTTCCCCCTTCACTCCTCACTTTTAAAATCGGCCTTGTGCCTAATTTGCTCGGTGGGGGAGCAAATAAATACAATCTGCTCCGGCAGATACTGCAAGCAAAGACCATATGTAGGGGCGACCCCACAGATAAGACCTTGGTCTATGTAGGGGCAACCCTTCATACCAATTGTCACTATCCAGTTCCCCTACTCCCCGGGGAGTTGGTCCCCATTTCCCCTTCACTCCTCACATTAAAGATCGGCCTTGTGCCTAATTTGCTCGGTGGGGGAGCAAATAAATACCATCTGTTCCAGCAGATACTGCAAGCAAAGACCGTATGTGGGGGTAACCCCACATATCAGACTTTGGTCAATGTAGGGGCAACCCTTCATACCAACAGTTACTATCCAGCTCCCATTTCCCACCTCTTGGGAGCTGGTACCCCTTTTCTCTCCCTCTCCCTCTCTTCCACATTAAAAAACGGCCTTGTGCCTAATTTGCTCAGTGGTTAAGCAAATGAATACAATCTGTTCCGGCAGATGCTGCAAGCAAAGACCATTGCCCTTGTGGCAATCCTCTGGTCCATGCAAGGGCAACCCTACAGGGGCCAGCTGGCAAATCACTATCCAGCTCCCATTTCCCACCTTTCGGGAGCTGGTCCCCTTTTCTCTAACTTATCCATCTCCACATTAAAAAACGGCCTTGTGCTTAATTTGCTCAGTGGGGAAGCAAATAAATACAGCACACCTTCGTGACCTCCAGGCTAAGATCAAAGTGTAGTATCTGTTCCGGCAGATACTGCAAGCAAAGACCATATGTGGGGGATACCCCACATATAAGACCTTGGTCAATGTAGGGGCAACCCTTCATACCAATTCTTACTATCCCTGGGGAGTTGGTCCCCATTTTCCCTTTACTCCTCACATTAAAAATCGGCCTTGTGCCTAATTTTCTCGGTTGGGGAGCAAATAAATACCTGGTTACAAATAGGCTCCTATATGGTTGACTATTTTAAAAAACTGATTACATATAATGATAGAAGATGTATCGAGACACAGGAATGGGTATGTTTCATTTGGCATAATGATGATTCATTAAAATTGTAGGGTCTGCGTTCGCGCCTGGTCCACAAAGTATGGAAATAAAAAATTTTAAAATTAAAAAAAAAAACGTTTACAAATGTTTTTGATATAGATGTACATAATAATACTTTGATAAGTATGTTTTAACTTAAATAGGTATGGTATAATAAAATTGTGGGGTCTGCGTTCGCGCTTGGCCTCCATAGAATGGAAATAGGCACAAACTTTAATAAAGACTTTTCATATCTATCTGCGTAAGTATACTTTGATAATTATGTTTCAGTTTGAAGAAATATGGTATAATAAAATTATGGGGTGTTCGTTCGCGCCTGACCTCCATAGAATGGAAATATGTCACAAAGTTTAACAAGGTTTTTTTAATATAGATCCACAGAATATTGTGATACGTGTTTTCGTGTGAACAGGTATGGTATAATAAATTATGGGGTGTATCTATTTTATTGTTACTTTCATCATATTTTGCTTTGGTTTTGATACCCCCAAATTCAACCCAAATTTACAACCCTTCCTTTTCATAACCTATCATGCTTTCATAAATCAGAGTCCATTTTCCGTACGCTGGTTTTGAACCCAGTCAACGACGGTTATTTTTGCTAGTATATATATATATATATATATATATATATATATATATATATATATATATATATATATATATATATATATATTTGATTACTGTTTTGGGGAAAGAATTCCATCAAAGTGCTCGATTACAAAGAAAAAATTTAGATATAAAAGCTTAATATTTATTTATTTAAAACTGTACAGAAGGCCAGAAAAACATTGGTACCGTCGGTTTCAAGCCTAACATAAGGAGGACCAGCTAATGGTAAATAATGTTAAGCTCAATATGGCTGACGAGAGCCTGACATTATTTACCATTAATTGGTCCCCCTCATGTTAGGCTTGAAACCGACGGTACCAATGTTTTTCTGGCCTTCTTTACAGTTTTATATATATATATATATATATATATATATATATATATATATATATATGACAGGTATGCGGACACGAGCGTGTGTGTATGTACGTACGTGTGTGCGTTTTTATTCGCTGGTTCATCATCGAAGTGCCCAAGCGTTTTCAGCAAATATATTTTTGAACACCAGAAACCCACATGCTTCGCGTCTTTCAAGTCTCTATCGGCTTTATTTTGTTTTTCTGATTTAATTTCAATCATTCACTGGTTCGATACAGAAGAAACCTAGCGGATATTTATTTCAAAATGTACGTTAATGCAGTTTTTAGTTATAGAAAGTTTAAAATCAATATCCGTTTTTAACGGACATTGATTTCAAACTTTCTATAACTGAAAACATCGGTAACGTACATATTTCATATTTTTCCCATTGGTGTTCTTTCTTTCTCATCATACATTGTTTTTTTAGTTTTTTTTTTTTTTTCAAATTATTGGTCCTTAAAACCCAGCATCAGCAATAAAGATATGATAATTATTTTAGTGTCTATTTTACGGATAACAATGGACTCATCCGCTTACTATAAAACCGGGAGAATATGTCTCTCGGCAGTCGGACTGACGTATAACTAAACTCTTTCCTTGTTTTTGCTGTTTTTTACACAAGAATCACGACTCATCAAGGCCCGGAGGCCACTCGAGGATAAGGGTTAATGGGTAGACATTAGTCAATGTGATTATAGCGTAGTAAACATAAGTAGTGGGAATTTTGTAAATTGGATTAATTAGGGGAACGGTTCATCAAGAACTTGTTTATATTGGACTTGAAGACAATCAGATTGTAGTCAGCTGAAAAACAGGCAATCGGAAAAGAATTCCACGTGCGTGCAGTTCTAAGAAAGAAGCTTTGTTCATGGAATCTACATTTAGGTGTAGGCACAGATAAAGAGTGTTTGTTTTTAAAACAATCTATTTCGTTTTCACTAAATACCGAGTTGTGTCTTTTCTATCAGATCCTTACCGGTTCACAACATTAATACATAAGTATACACAACTAATGGTGTATACTTGTATACAAAACGCACAAATACCATAGCGAAACACATAGCATCTCCAAGTTAAATTAACCCCACGTGCACATCATTAGTACTGTTACGCCAACAAAGCCCTTATTTACGACGGATGTTATAAAACTGGACCCTTACTGTTATATAGTTCATTATTATTATTGTTGTTTGTTATTATTATTGTTTTTGTTGTTATATCGTTCGTTGTTAGGACTTATTAAATGTGAGTCTTATCAAGAGTTTGTTGTTGTGTCTTAGAGGGAGATGTTGTAAGAGAGATTGTTCGTGTTATGAAGCGATTCATATATATTAAAAAACTCATACTTAGAAGTGTATAAGCTCTTTGAGTAAGGAGATAGTATTGAGACAGTCTTAGTGTTCATATTGTGTATGTAAGATGTGTATGTAAAGACATTTTAAACCACATGATATACAAGACATATAATAACAATTTTCACTTTACCTTTTGGTAGAATTACAACACAAAGACGACGTTTATAAAAACACATGATGGGTTTATTTCTTCTCCCGACCAATCGTAGTTTTCATCATCAAGAATTCAAAGCTTCACATATTAAGTTTCAAAAGTGACCGTCTCACTTCTAGACGTTCGAATCCCAACTGCAGACTATCGTCTGTCGTCCTCAAACTCTCTCTGACTCTCCCCCAGTTTCTCTAAAGTTTCTAACTATATCGAGAACTTCCCATTTTTCATGACGTCATACACATGTTTAAACATGGGTCTTCTTTCACATGTTCTGGAAATGCGTGCCCAAAACTTTTTTCTTTGTTTACAAAAGGAATTTTAACCTATATTCCCAGTAACCTATATTTCCAATATGTTAAAAACATGTTTATTAAATTGTATTGTAGTTGCATTCCTTAATTGAGTTTTTCATAACAGAATTGACAACGCACATTCTTTTCTTGAAACTATTTTATCTCTAAGCTAAACAATGGTTTGTTTTCACATTCCATTGTTAATTCTCTCTCGCAATCTATTTCTAAACCTAAATTACGAGGTTCGAATTTCGTCTATGCTATTTCATTTTCTAAATCTCTCTATTTTTATACTTACATGAAAAGGGGACAGCCCTTATCATGTAACAAGGAAATATGTCCTCTTTCGCCTTTATTAAGCCACACATCTAGGAGACTATTGGTCATTGCAATACTTGTTTCCCATAGGGATCAGAATCGCCGATACTCATAGAGAGGTCGTCAAGTTGCACAAGCGTTGGTCACTGTTAAAACATGTTACTGTGTTGCTACGTTTTGTGTGTGTGATACATATGTAAGTACCAACTAGGTTGTTATCTTAGTGAGATGAATCTAACGATTAGGGCTGTAACAACAGCATATTCTTTTCATTCTTTTCACTCTCAAGTATATATCCGACACAGTAAGATACAGTCAATCAACCGAGAACCACATCAGTCTATATAAAAACATATAAGATATTAACGGATATATACTCTAGAGCCAAAAGCATGAAAAGAATATGCTGTTGTCACAGCCCTAATAATGAGTAATATATATATATATAAAATAATATGAAAATAGCATTTTTAGAACGTTAGGATCTTACTTAAATGTTATGTTTTCGATTGGTCACAGAGATAAGCGGCAATTGTTGAACAAGAAGGGTTACATTTCAGCATTGATATAGCAATTTTCTCAGAGACAGGATTATTGGAGGAATAAGAGACGAAAAGTGTTTACCGTAATCGTATTAATCTTATTAAATCTGATTACTTAGATCTGTCTTTTTGTGCTTCCTGTGAATCTGTGACTTTAGAAGAAGCATTTGTACCACTGATATGATCTTTACAGTGCATCGAATACAGAATAAGTGTACTGGCCATCGTCTAAACCTACATCATATCTTTTCCTGACCCAACGAAAGCGCATAACTTAATGCGTTTCGGGTTTTCGTCGGGGGCGTTCTCAACTGTTGTTAGAAACCTTCTCTATGTGGCCAACGTGTATCTCTCGTAACTCACTCGCAGAACGATATGCAAGATATCATGTATCGTCTTGCATGGGTGTGTAGAATCATGGGCCCTACATTAAGTATTAGCAAGATAAAGGTTATATTTGCCCCAGTTCTTATCAACTTGTGTCAGGAAACGAATATATATGTTGAAGACCACAGACTGTCTGTAGTAAATCTGTTTATATATCTGAGTAGTAGTATTTTTTTACATACGCGCCACCACTTATCAAGGCCAAGAGGCCACTCGAGGATAAGCGTTAAAGAGATTACAGTAGGCAATGGTGCAGTATCATAGTAATCGTTAGTAGTGGAAATTCGGTAAGAACTTGTTTACGTTGTACTTGAAGACGACCAGATGGGAAACAGGCAAACAGAAGACATATATATTATTTAATCGGAATTCATTATTGAGATGAGTATTATTTATTAATTTATTTATTGCGGACTATTATCCTCATCTTTCTTAGTTGTTGTTTCACGACGTTTCGGTCAACTATTCTTCTGGCCTTCGTCAGGTGGTAACCGCGACGAGATAGGAACTCTGGATCTCCTAACTGCATTTTCAGCAATTACTGTCATCCATAATTGTTGTCGTCTCACCACGTTTTTGGCCAAGTAAGCCTCTGGTCCACTTTGAGTAGGATTGAAACCGTTATCTTCAGACAATGCTCACTTGGAACCACCTGACGAAGGTCAGAGAAATAGTTGGCCGAAACGTCGTGAAACAATACCTAAAAAAAATGAGGATAATAGTCCGCAATAAATGAATGAATAAATATTAATTTGTTTAAAAATAAATTTTCGAAGAACATAACGATTTCGTTTAAATTAGAATTAGTTTCTGGAATCGTAGAGATTCAACGTCTCTATCCACTGCTCCACGAGCACCGTGGCGCAGTGGATAGAGACACTTGAGAATCAAATTTTACTTTTACTTTACTGTATTATGATTATTAAAAATTGCCATTACAACACATTTTATATTTTTATACTCCCCCATTTACTTTTTATTTTATTTATAATTACAAAATACTTTATTCGAAACTAATATTGCAAACACTGCAATTAGGTAATTGTTAGAATATTCCAAGTTTCAAGACTTCTATTCCATATGCTTATTTAATATTTAATTCATTATTTATATATAATTATAAAATACAATTATTAGTTCTTAGTTGTCATTTTTATATTTTATAAAGTACATCATATTTTCTTTTTTAATCTATTCTATATATATCTGATTATAACTAATGTTAATATTTTCTATCATTATATTACTAAATAAATTATAATAGTTATAATAATAAGTAACCCCTCCATATTCCAAAAGCGTTAAAACAGACATAGCCAGAGAATTTTTCAAAATATTAAAAAATAACTTCGAGCTCCCATGAGTAAATTATTTAATAAAAAACGATCAAAATATTTTATTCAACAATTCCAAATCTGCATTCGAAACTATACAGTACAAACATACAAACTATGGCAAGCTGTAACTGTAGAAGGAAAAACACATGCCCTTTACAAGGTACCTGCAAAGTAAAAAAGTGTAATTTACAGCTGCACAGTATCAAAAAGCCCAAATGTAAATTCAAATAATACCAAAAATCTAAATATTTTCGAGCAGACTAACACCAGCACACAATTAATGAATAACAACACCCCCATTTACTCATCTAACAGTCAAATACAACAAAAAATATTTTAGTTTATTCAAATAAAATAAACGTTTCTATAATGGAATTAACAACCTTCACGTTAATCTAGCCGGTCCAACGCACAGTAACATACCATTGAAAGCAACTATTGCAATTCTATTACACAAAATGCGATATATTTTGGTTCTACTTCTGGGCTTATAAAACACATAATCTCCACACATAAACACTCTTCCAAAAAAAAAGACCTTTACAACACAGACAACTGTAGCCAAATATATTTGGTATCTCAAAGATCTCAATATCTCCTTTAATTAAAAATGGAAAACATTAGACTCTTGTAAAGCATATAAGCCTGGTGATAAATTCTGAACCCTTTGTAGATTTGAAGCTGTTGCTGGATTAACATTCAATAAAAATATGTTCACACTTTTAAACAGAAAGGACGAGATTTTTTTTCCGGTTGTATTCATAAACGTTCGTTTATATTTGACAGATTTAAACCCTCATGAAATAATAAAAAATTATCTGATTATTAATATGATTTTAACAATTTATAATTAATAACTTAATTACTATTATTATTATTTTACTTATTTTATTAGTATTATTTCTACTGCTATTATTACCATTTTTATAACTATTATTATCTATTTATTATCATTATTATAACTATTATTATTTATTTATTATCATTATTATAACTATTATTATTTATTAATTATCATTTTTATAACTATTATTATTTATTAATTATCATTGTTATAACTATTATTATCTATTTATTATCATTATTATAACTATTATTATTTATTAATTATCATTATCATAACTATTATTATTTATTAATTATCATTATTAAAACTATAATTATTTATTTATTATCATTATTATAACTATTATTATTTATTTATTATCATTATTATAACTATTATTATCTATTTATTATCTATTTATTATCCTTATTATAACTATTATTATTTATTAATTATAATTATTATAACTATTATTATTTTTTATAACCATTATTATAACCATTATTATTTTTATTATCATTATTGTAACTATTATTATTTATTTATTATCATTATTATAACTATTATTATTTATCATTTATCATTATTATAACTTTTATTATTTATTTAGAACCATTATTATAAACATTATTATTATTTATTATCATTATTATAACTATTATTATTTATTTATTATCTTTATAATAACTATTATTATTATTTATTTATTATCATTAATATAACTATTATTTTTTTATTAATTATCATTATTATAACCATTATTATTTATTTATTATCATTTTTATAACTATTATTACTTATATATTATCATTATAATAACTAATGTTTCTTATTAATTATCATTATTATCACTATTATTTTTATTTATTATCATTATTATAACTATTATTTTTTATTAATTACCATTATTATAACTATTATTATCTATTAATTATCATTATTATAACTATTTTTGTGTATTTACTATCATTATTAGACCTATTATAATTTATTTTTTATCATTATTATAACTATTATTATTTATCAATTCTCATTATTATAACTATTATTATTTATTTATTATCATTATTATAACTATTAGTATTTATTAATTATCATTATTATAACTATTATTATTTATTTATTATCATTATTATAACTATTATTATTTATTTATTATCATTATTATAACTATTATTATTTATTTATTTTCATGTTTATAACTATTATTATCTATTTATTCTTATTATTATAACTATAGTATTTATTGTTTATCATTATTATAACGATTATTATTTATTTATTATCATTATTATAACTATTATTATTTATTTATTATCATTATTATAACTATTATTATTTATTTATTTTCATGTTTATAACTATTATTATCTATTTATTCTTATTATTATAACTATAGTATTTATTGTTTATCATTATTATAACGATTATTATTTATTTATTATCATTATTAGAACTATTATTATTTATTTATTATCATTATTATAAATATTAGTATTTATTAATTATCATTGTTATAACTATTATTATTTATTTATTATAATTATTATAACTATTATTATTTATTTATTTTCATTATTATTATAACTATTATTATTTATTTATTTATTATTATTATAACGATTATTATTTAATTATAACCATTATTATAACCATTATTATTTATTTATTATCAAAATTATAACTATTATTATTTCTTTATTATCATTATTATAACTATTATTATTTAATTATAACCATTATTATAACCATTATTATTTATTTATTATCATAATTATAACTATTACTATTTATTTATTATCATTATTATAACCATTATTATTATTTTTATCATTATTATAACTATTATTATTTATTTATTATCATTATTATAACTATTATTATTTATTTATAACCATTATTATAACCATTATTATTTATTTATTCTCATTATTATAACTATTACTATTTCATTATTATCATTATTATAACTATTATTATTTATTTATTTATTATCATTATTATAACTTTATTATTTATTTATTATCATTATTATAACTATTAGTATTTAATTATTATCATTATTATAACTATATTTATTATCATTATTATAACCATTATTATTTATTTATTATCATTATTACAACCATTATTATTTATTTATTATCATTATTATAACTATTATTATTTATTTATTATCATTATTATAACTATTATTATTTATTTATTAAAGTATCACTAAGATTTATATCGTTACTAATATTGACGTAATTTGTTTTACTATATTACAATAAATAAATAATTAATCCTAAAACATTTAGAAGTTATCTCCCTTTGAGCGATAAAAGATATTTTATTTCTTTTTACTTTTTCTAAAATTTTCAGTTTTCTCTCTTGTTTATTTAATAGGATTTTAAGTTCCAAATTTGGCGGTAAAAAGAACTGAGCAACTGTACATTATAACAGCGTTTTAAACTAATACAAACGCTAAGCAATTATTTCAAATAGGAGACAAAATATAACAGCATGAAAAAAGATAGATTGACTGAAAGTAAAAACAGATTTTATAATGGAGATAAAAAGGGTATATATATATATATATATATATATATATATATATATATATATATATATATATATATATATATTATTGACAGTGGTTTAAATATTTCTAGGAATATCTGTCTTACTCACGACTAAAATGCTAGTTTTATTTTGGTGTCATTAACTTCTCCCCCCCCCATTTTTGCTGATGAGTAGACTATGCATTTTAAGGACAAAACTTTTGTCAAATTATTGTCAATACTTAATGTGAATTTAAATTTAAATGAACATCGTTTCCGAAACGATCGTACAATCGAATTTATTTTGTTTGTTTTTCCCTTTGAAACTTATATTTTAATTCATGATTATGAATCGTTTTACTCAATATTTATATAGCTCTAGGATATCTATACATATTGAGCTTACTATATATCTATAGTACAATGAGCATTGTTTTCTTTTAAAAGTATTAATACATTTACTAGTACATTAAAATAAACTCTTCTCTTTAAACTTTATATATTGTTTTAACAAAATCAAGACATCAAGAAATAGATAAATAGCAACAAATGTGTGTGTTCTAGAGTGTTGTTCCACTCTTCTTTTGGTCCATGCAAACAAATATCTATAAGCAACATTGAAAACTCGAGTCATTTGTTTGAGCGAGTATATATATATATATATATATATATATATATATATATATATATATATATATAAAGGCTGTCATCAAAGTCTGGCTACATAATCTTGGACACCCAGTATATATATATATATATATATATATATATATATATATATATATATATATATATATATATATATATATTTATTTATTTATATATATATAAAAATAAACAAAAATAAATAAATAAATAAATAAAATAAAAATAAAGACAAATAAATAAAAATAGCATATTTATAAACATGTTAATTACCTAATCATACCATACATAAATCCCCTACTCACATTTGCCTCGAGGCCTCACATAGCTACCAACTTCCGGTCCTTCATCCAGCATGATTTGATCAACCTGTTACGCACACCATTTGAAAAGGGAAAATTTTTCCGAAATTACTAATGGAATACGTCGCAGAGGCTTACAAGTAAGACATTTTACCAATACAACTGAATAAATATATATATATATAAAATATATATATATATGTATGTACTTATTGATTTGTAAATCGCCACTTGTTCTCGTCTCCTCTTACCAACAACGACTATAAGTCATTCCTCGCATTGTGACAGCCTTCGAAATCTCTTTTTTTTATGTATATATATATATATATATATTTACATATATATGCTTGTATATATATATATATATATATATATATATATATATATATATATATATATATATATATATATATATATAAACTAGAAGTTCAGAAGGTAGTTACTGCTGGAGAGAAAAAGTGAAAAAGCATCCAGTAAAGTGCAATGCCATTTCAAATAAATTGGTTTGAAATAAAAACAAGTAGATTGACAATAAAATTTAGTCAATTATAAAACAGTTGAAAGGGGAAACAGAAAGAGAAACTTGAGGGTTGGTTGCATCGTTACGCTTACCTGTATTATTACCTGGTTCAATTAGCTAATTAGATTCTACACCATTACCCCCGTGTTCATGTATGCCGTAAGAAATGTTTGTGTGAATATACGTCGGTATCATTGCTTGTATTCATGGACATATATTCTGTTTATGAATGTGCGAAACTGATAATTTGCCAATATTTAATTGTGTGTGGGAGAGAAGTGAGATGAATTAAGTTATTCGGTGATAATAATACTTGATGCGCATAAATGTCTTAACTCTGGGCATTGAAAAGATTGTCTTTACTTTTCTTAGTCTCTGTAACTTTACTTTAAATTGATAGGGTACAATTTAATTATTGTTGAAGAAGTGCTAATTATTATTGGTTTACACTGATTTAATGTTATTCTAATTATGTATATATGTTTATATATACAAGCAAACAGTTAATAAAACATGTTAAAAACATATTTAATCTGAAAAGGACACAAGGAAAAGATTAAATACAACAATTATGCTCCTCCTGCAGGCCGCCTTAAATCTGTAATCCCCCACAATATGAGTCGTAAGAAACCAGTTCAAATAACAAGATCTTCCGGTATCAATAACAAAGAACCAGTCTACATATATAATCCAAACCAAAATACTAATCGCAATACCTCTTACCCACCCAGTCGCATCAGGAGAAAGAAAAATATTTGGTTTAATCCTCCATTTAGCCTAAATGTCAAAACTAATATACCTAAGGAATTCTTCAACATTGTACAAAACTCTTTCAAATACCCACACAGATATAGTTCTATTTTCAATAAAAATTTAATCAGGGTTTCTTATTCAACAATGCTTAATTTAGCATAAATAATCTTAACATCTAATAGCAAAAAACTTAAATCAGCCCAAAAAATCCCTTTCCCAATTAAACCCAAAACTAACTGTAATTGTAATAACAAACATGTTTGCCCACTCAATAATGATTGCATCCATAAAGATGTTATATATTCTTGCACAATTACTGAGCTCCCACGAAATCCTCCCATAACAGACACTAATATTTCGTCTTCAAGTTATCCTTCTTCCTATCCTCCATCTGATATAGTTACTAATCAAATACACCATTCGAGCAGCCCCTCCATCTACAATCATACAACTAGTAATAATAATAATAATAATAATAATAATAATATTGATGAGAATAATAATATTTCTCCTAACAGCCATCCTAACACTAACAACACTCATTATCACCTCCAAAATGCCCTCATGCAGACATTTTCCCACCATTTGTTGAACACTATGAACAAAATTCAAACAATTTAAGTAATACAAATCAGCAAATTAATATTAATACCAGACATCGAGCTTTTAATAAAGTGCATACATATATCGACGTTTAACATTAATTAAGAAAAGAATAGCAAACCACATTTCTTCTTTTAACAACCATAATTCTAATATTAACCAAGGAACTTCTCTAACAACTTTAATTAAAAAAACTTAACTCTAACAATACCCCCTTCACAATCAAATGGACTATCATAAAAAAGTTAAGTCTTATACTCCAGGCTCTAAGTCATGTCGCCTCTGCACAACCGAAGCTATAAATATAATTACTTCCTCTCAAAGTAACAATATAATGAATTCTAAAAATGAACTGATCTCTTTCTGTAAACATAAGTCCAAATTTAATTATGGCAATTTTGAAATTACATAGTTATTACTTTTACCTTTATACAGATATATAATTTTTTCTTTAACTTTATTGTTTTTTCTACATACTTCGTAATACTTTATAATTTAATAATCCTTTATTTTAATTCTTTATTTCTTCTTTGCATGGCCGGTTTTTTTTCCTGCAATTTTTTCTTTATTCTTTAAACTTTCCTATCTATCTAATATATCAATCTACCCACACTTTCATATCTTGTATGTATATTTACTTATATTTTACTATATGCATTTACTTACTTTCTTTTTTGCTTTTTCATGAATTTGCAGATACCGGCCATCCTCTCCCCTTAAATAATTTTTATTTTTATTTTTTATATTTTATATTTTATTTTTACTTATTTATTTATTGTTTATTTATTATTTTCTATTTATTTATTAATTTATTTATTAATTTTCCGTTTAGTATCTTCTAACAACTCTTGCTGACATTTTTAAGTGATGACTCGTACATTTCAGTTGACCTATATTATTTTGTCCTATATATTTTTTCGCGCTTTTTAACATTTGCTGTCTGGGTCATTTTGACATTTGTTTTTTCTATTTTATATTTACTCCTATCACTATTTATTTTCCCTCTTCTTCTTCTTCTCTGATCTTTCTTATTTATATTTATGTCTAAGCATATCTTATTTTTCTTTTATTATTATTGGAATGTTTCCCCTTTTTTCCCCTTGTACACATTTTTGTGAATTATTCCATGAATTTCTGCCTTTTGATTATTTTGGACCATTTTCCAATTACGGGATTTCCTTGGATTTTATTTGTGAAAATGGAAATTCAATTAACTTTCTTGAAGTTATATTTTTGGATTTTACCATCACTGGATTATTTATCTTTCACCAGACTATCCATTCACGTTTAATCCCCTTTTTCTTGGCCATATTCCCACTGCTTCAAATTTTTTGTTATCAAGTAAGATCTTTTACTTACTTGTTGTTTCATCAAATACTTTTGCATGCAAAATCCGATCCTGCATTTTGGTAATTCCTACCCTCTGATTAAAAGGAAAGTATTTCTTCGAAACTCCGCGGATTAAGGACTACCACTTATCAAGTGTTTCCTTTTAAGATTAAATATGTTTTAACTCATTTCAAAGTGTTTTTTAACATGTTTTATTAACTGTTTGCTTGTATTATAAGCTCTATCTCCTATTTGGTTTTATCGAGCTTTTACATCTGGGTGAGATAACTTTATAAATATTAATTCTTTAATATTTATATTATACTTTAATTTTACCATTTTGGATCATTTTGGTAAATTTAATTGTAATTTATATATATATATATATATATATATATATATATATGTGTGTGTGTGTGTGTATATATATATATATATATATGATTACTTCATTTAATCACATAAATTACTATAGGAAGATATAATTTTATGCGTAAGTTTTCAGTATTTACTTCCACAGTGCTCGATACATAGGTAGAACTAGGTAGGATGTTATGAAAATATATATGGAAATTAAGCTACACAGATTATTCCGCGTTTCATTCTCGTAAGTAGTAAGCTGATTGGCTAACTAGAAAATTCAATAGCAAGTACGTATATATAAACGCGCGATAACCACAACTTTTCGCAGAAACCTTACGAATTCGCACGAGAATGAAACGCAGAATATTCTGTGTAGTTTAATTGCCATATATATTGTCATAGCTTACTATATATATATACATATATACATATATATATATATATATATATATATACATATATATATATATAAAGAAATGTACCAGAACTGTTCAATGTAAAAGCTCAATGAATGTTAACAGTTAACAACAGAGCATAAATAATATTGCAAATTTAAATGAACGGGTATTTGTTCATAGTCTATTTGCCGAATTAAAAAAATCAACTTAGCTTTTGACAAATGTTTCGCGCAAAAACGAAACACAAGAACGAACACACATTTGCCTGTCAGTTTGTCGGTCTATCACTCTGTCACGTTTCTGTTTAAAATAGTCCATCGCTAAACGCGCAGATTAAATCGACGTATCCTGTAAATTCTTGTTCCATTAGGAAGTCAATGAACATATTCCTATTTTATTTTGTTTATATACTTGTTTGTTTCTTTTTCGTTTTTGTTTTTTGTTTTCTTTTATGAGTCGACCCAGTATTTCTAAAGGCAAATAGCTACTTGGTGACAACGGTTTATGCTACAGTGATGGTTGCAAATCAAATGATTGTTGCATATTAAGCGAGTCAGCTAGTATAAATTTGTGCACTGAATATATGTCATTATGACCCAAATCTACAAAACGGAGTCATTTTCATGGGTGAATAAAATATAGGTGATATGTAAGGTCAAAGCAACAGGTCAAATAGGGTAGTCAACAGGACATAAGAGGGGAGTAAAGTAATTACGTCAAGATTTGTCAATCTGAGCGAAAAAAAAAACTTTTAAATGAGTTTTTATGGAACTAGGTACAAGGCACATCGCTAATAATGTTGTGAAGAAAACTTTGAATATCGCCAAGAGCGAAATTCAAGGTTTTCTTAAGTCGGTGTATATTTTTGTATCTGCATAATGGAACGCCGAGAAAAAGTAAATTATGTCAAAATAAATAAAATGAAATAATGTGATTATTATTTTTTATTTTTTTTTAGAGTGAACGGGTAAAATTGAATTCATGTTGCTTTTTCTTATAATATTCGTTCGGATTTTTCTTCCCATGACACAATATATTATGGAAAAGACATTCATCGAGTCAATGTATATTCTGACAAAAAAAGGTGCACAAATTTTACTTACAAGGTGAAAGGGTAAAATTGTTGCCCTAGAAAAGACAATATGATTCCATTTCCGTTTGATGAAAACAGGTTTTCATTTTTTTGTTGCAGACCATCTACTAGTTGGCTAGTTGTGTACAAATTCCAAGAGCGATAGGAGCCTTCTATCATGTTTGAAAGTGACAAAATGTTCAACGAGCGAGGTCAGAGATGTGCCGATGTACAACTCATACTTTCTACCAAGTTATGAGACTACAGGAGCATTGCCAGCACCCTCAAAATACAAATCTGGATAACAGGAATGTGCCCAAACTGATGAAAACAAAGTTTCCGGCTAAGGTTATGGTTGTTGGTGTGGTTTCAAGTGAGGGTTACATCATACCACCTCACATTTTCATTCAAAGTGTACCTGGATGTGCTGAAGAGTGTGCTGATCCTCTGGTGCAATCAGGTTGGCTCTCTCTGTCTCTGTCTGTCTGTCTCTCTCACACTCTCTCTCTCTCTCTACATATATCTTTCTCTCTCTCTTTCACTCTCTCTCTCTCTCTCTCTCTCTCTTTCCCTGGTTTGAACTCACTGGACTACATCGAGAACACCAACATGATCTCCCACAACACCAAAGCGAGCCTGATCGCCGCCATCTGCCGAACATTCGCAGATCTCTCACTGGAGCTTGTGAAAAAAGGCATGTTCCTAGTTTTGGACTCGTATCGAGGCGGTGATTGAGGCTGAAGGCGGCTATATTGAATGGATATCAGCTCCATTACATAATCAAATTATCTGAATTTATTATTTTAATAAAAGTTTAAAAATAAAGCTGTAGTATTGTTTTTTTTTTTTTTATCGTCCAACCCTGTTGATTTCAATAATCTAATATAGAAAATTATAGATTGTAGAATTGGAATCGTAATTTCATTCTAATTATCCAATATTTATTTCTTATTTTTGTACAATATTATTTGCAAAATAGATAACACACTTTGCTTCAATTTCTTTCAAGTAATACTACTTAGGGTCCGGATAATTGATAATATTGAAACATGCTTTCCATAAGAAGCTAAAAAAGAAGCGTCAAAGCGTCCGGCATTACTAAAAACGTCACTTTCTATGCATCTCTCTATTTATAGCTTGCATGCTATGCAATGCAAGCGTCATTCGCCTTAGGTGACTTGAACCGGTTTTCCCCGGAGACGGAAGTTTCATATGAATATCAAGTTTATAGGCGGTATGTACATCCCGCTCAAGAGAGACGATGGCGTTAGGTCTTTGCAGTTCTTGCAGAGAGCTGTCAACGTTCTTCTACATACAGCTCCTGGTATTCACAAATGGTCATCCATCTAGTACTGAACAGGTTCGGTGTTGCTTAATTTTAATGATCTAACGAGAACCGAATGTGTCAACATGATTATGCCGTATATTTGTAAACGCATAAATAATTACATGTATTTACATCATCTCTTCCGCTCTCTATTTCTGGTATTTCATTGTTTACCAATATTTGTGTGTAATATAATTTTCATTTGTCAAAAGTGCGTAAATTCAAACATTATTATAGCATAATGTATTTCATAATACACACACACGGACGTATTTTAGGGCGGGCTGTAATAATTTATTTCCGTCTTTCATTAATGCAAAAATTACAATTTTTGTAAACGCTTACAACATTTCTGTTCGTACACTTATGCTGGATCAAATACACGTCATAGCTAAATGAAACATACTTCCATGGCAACGACTTCATGCTGTTTAGAACAGTTTCCAAATATCCTTTAATGTTTCCTTTTACTTTAGAAGACTACACGATGCTGTTGGCATGTTTTTTTTGTTTGTTTTTTTTAACTAATCATAATTTAAATCTTCCTTCCACTGTATCACGTGTAAACAGCGGTTGGAAGCCCCGTGTTGTATATCTATAATATAAATCTCAGCTGTCTGTTTAAATGTATGTATGCATGCCTTGAACTTTCGACAGAGGCGACAGGTTTTCACGGGATTGGTATTATTTTGAAACTCGACCCTTCGGACGACAAATATCGAACAATTGGCTAAGAACATTAATTCCTTAACTCTCAACTGGGCACTTTTCTACAGAGAGGGGTCGCTTTTCTCGCCGATATTTTCAAAAGTCATCCCCCCTCTTTTTGATTGTCTAGCCTTAATTTAAACCTACGTTACTTCCGCTTGGCGATGGGCGCAACAGCAAAGACGTCATGAACTTTTGTTCATGTTCTTTTCCTCTTTCGCAGTACGGGTTCGAGCCTGCTTTCCAACTAGTACGTTTTTTTTTGTTTTTTTTTTGTTTTTTTGCTCAGCACACACCTCCAAACACCCGGGTAACGCCGGCCACCCAGTCTAGTTTGTTAAATAAAGGGTAGTAATCTGTACGTATTCCCAGTTTACACTTTAAAATTCAGAAAAAAAAATACCTACACATTTTGTAATTTCCTGATCGGCATTGCATCGGATGAATAATATCTAAAATAAAAATTAAAAAAATTTTTCCCCTGCGCCAACATATTTTTCGAGTAATCTGTAAAAGTGAGTGTGTCTGTCGAAAGAGAGATGTAGGTTTAGTGGGGAAGGAAGGCCAAGTAAAGAAAGAGAGGGGGAAACTAGAGGAGAAGGATAGAAGGTTTAATAGATATGTGTTATACTTTTGCCCAGGAAAACGCTGGAAAGCCCTGCTAGTGCTCTTATCTGTTTGTGTGTGTCCACGTAAAAGTCAGAAACTACAGAAGACACACCCACAAATCTTTTACAGCATTGCCATCGCATAGAATATGAACACAAAAATAGTCTTAAGAGTAATATGTCGAGTGATTTTTTCTGTTGCACTTGAGTGCGCAATAGTACATGGTGATAGAAAGACTAGGGGAATAAATGGGTTGAGGAGACAGAAACGGTGTACGGGATATATAAATGAAGGTTTTCCACTAAGGTTTTATCTCTTATTAAGATAAAGCCGCCACTCGAGGATAAGGAAGATTAGTGTAAGGTGGACTGCGAGACAACACCATGATTATTGGTAATGATTGACCAGAATTGGTGCAACAAGAGTGTATTTACACTGGACTTGAAAACGATCATTTTGTAGTAAGCTGGTACGCAGTTCCGTAGTATTGTGCTCCACAGACTGGCAATTCTATGAAAGAAACATCCCTCGTGGAATTTTGGTTTAGTTTTATGTAGTGACAGAGAGAAAGAGAGAGAGAGAGAGAGAGAGCAACTACTGACAGTGGTTGTAGCTAGACGAGGTTTTGTGAATATTTTGGAGGAAGAACCAGGGATAGAAGCTCAATCGAGATTTACAAACGAAAGATGTTACATGCATATTTTATTGTTCATGTTTATCTACTTAAGGAGTTAATTAGGATGAAATAGCCATCTCTCTTCTTTATAGTTAAGTGGAGTTGTACTCGTTTAATGTGTTTCTCTCAGATAAACTTTTATTCCGAATTTCTGTTTTATCTTGTGGTTTTGCCTATAATAACACAGAGCGAGACACAATTGACAACACAGCACAATTTTCTATTTAACATAGAAAAACTCAGTACATAGTCACGGACTAAAATCATAAAAGGATCCAGTGTATTTAAATGAGATAATTTTAGTCAACATTTCAGTCTTTAACGTATCTCTATCTGTACTATTATATAATAGGAACTTTGCGTATGTGTGTGTGTGTGCCTGTGCGTGTGTGTGTATGTGTATGTGTATTCGTTCCCTATGGACTCGGTAACAGCTGGGCCATTTTTTTTAATTTCACAGGAAGGTACTTAATGTGTCTGGGAGTGTTCTTACGTAGTTTTTTTTTATCGGAATGCGCCTGATAAGTATCGAAAATCGATAATCGAAAAAATCCAATTGAAAAAGGAAGTCCGATTTTTTTACCAAAGTTAATACGTTTATACAACCTAACATCACAAATCCCTTTAAGAAGTTTTATCACCGCACAAGCAGAAAGGCCGAACGTATAAAATCCACTGTAGAGTCTTTTATAAAACGTGAGCTCATTCAAAATGAATGTTTCCTTGTAGAGCACAATTGAATCATGATACTTTATACGTTTAATTATAATTCAATGATCGTGCAAAAATAATTCCATAAAGTCAACAGTCGTTGTTTTTTTTTTGTTTTTTGTTTTTTTTTATAAGATAGCGGTGCGTTCAAAATGAATGTTCCTCTTTACAGCACATATGAACCATGATATTTGACTTTTTGTATTTTAAACGTTAAGTGAAACCATTATTTGCAAATATATTTATAAAATCAACAGTAGTTTCTCTACAGTGCAATGTAGACTACAATTTATCGTGAACTAAATCACTGTGCAGGCGCATGTGAATCTTTTTACACTGCGGAGTGTTCCTAACTGCAGTAGGCAATCAATCGATTTGATTAAAAAATTAAAAAATATGCGAGGGCGGAACATTTGTTGAGCTATATTCGTCGGATCTCTCTGCTAGTACGACTTTAAATTAGAAAAAGGGCATGAAATTATAAATTTATTAAAAAATAAACAGTACTTTTTCGGATAGTGTTTCTTAAGAAATTTAAACATGTTTTATATTTATTGTTTTCTAAATATTAGTAAACAGTAATATGCTATAAACATCACGCAAAGCAATGTTAATTATGAATTCAATTGCCAGTACACTGTTGACTACGTAGGTCGAATCTCCTTTCGATTAACCAACATATACCGACAGGAATTAGATTAGACAAGCCACGTCGCTTTCGCCCCTCTTCTACTTTGGAATTTGCCATTGACCAACACCTAATTGAAAATCCAGCTTGTTCTAATGCATATAAAATCGACTTTTAGAATCTTTTGTTTTTTTAGATTGAGGTCACCATTAATCAAGGCCCGGAAGCCACTCGGGGATAATGGTTATTGCGTGTATAGTAATCAGTGGTATAGTGTCGTAGTAATAGTTAGTATTGGAGATTTGATAAAAAGTGTCTTACTTAAGGGGGCGGTTTATCAGGTATTTGTTTATATTGGGTTTGAAGACATCTAAGTTGTAGTCAGGTGGGAAACAGGCAAGCCGTAGAGAGTTCCACAGGCGTGCAGTTCTAAGAAAGAAAATTTGTTCATGGAATCTACGTTTTGATTTATGCGCAGATAAAGAGTGGGGTAAATTATTGACAGTTGTTTCAGCTAGACGGTTGTTTTTCGTGAAGGATTAGCGAGGGGGGGAGAGATTGGAGCTCAGAAGAGCACTTGCCATGGAAATAACGATAAAACAAAAACAGGCTCAAAACGTCTCTTCTCTTGGAGAGAGGTTTCAGGGAAGAGAAAAGGGATCCCCTACTAAGCTACGAAGTCTATTTTGTACTCTGTCAAGGCAGAATAGGCTGTTTTAGCAGCTCCTGTCCAGATGTGGCAGCAGTACTCCATCCTCAGAAGTATTTTTATATAGATAGAGAATTGCATCAGCAGTGAGATATTTACTGGAGCTTACATCGGGATGACTCTAACAATCATTTAAAAATTCTGGATTCAGTCTCGATTTTTCCACGCAGGCTCTCTCTCTCTCTCTCTCTCTCTCTCTCTCTCTCTCTCTCTCTCTCTCTCTCTCTCTCTCCCTCTCCCTCTCTCCCCCTCTCTCTCTCTCACTCACTCTCCCCTCCTCTCTCACTCCCCCTCTCTCTCTCTTCCTCGGCAGAATGAATTTATTAAATACTTGGACTTGCTAGGATATATATCTTAATTGTTCTCATACCCCTTCCATTTTATTTGTACATATATTTTTTTTATAATTGAATATATATTCTTTTACATGAATTTCCATTCGTTTTTTTTGTTTTGTTTTTTTTGTATTTTTTTCACTCGTATACCCCCAAGTATTTACTCCATCGTGACAATTTAATTCTTTTTTTCTCTTCTTTCTTTTTGTATTATACTAACCATTTCTGTATTATACTTACGATTAACTCCTGGGTTTTCCGTGTATTATTTGTATGTACGGGTTTTCCGTGTATTATTTTTAAAACGCTATATAAATTTTGTACCGTTAAAAAATAAACTATAAATTTCGTCAAGAATGAGAGTTCATATAGAAACGTTGTTTTAATTTGAATAAAATAAAATACGCATCAAGTGCGCTTGAAATAAATTCACATCGTAATATTAGGAAAATAAACAAATATTTTACTTGTTTGAAATTTATCACAAATATATTTCAAAGGTAGACTCTATCTTCAGTGTGTTCTTTTGTTTCTTTTCCCCCCTTTCTTCTTCTTTGCCATGTTGTAAATTTGGAGAAAGATGTCTGTATAGAGCCGCACGTTGTATCTGGCGGTTGTATTTTGAAATGTTTGAACTGTGCGTAGGTAACGCGAGAATAACATCAAGAATGAGAGTTCAACAGAAACGTTGTTTTAATTTGAATAAAATAAAATACACATCAAGTGCGCTTGAAACTAAATCTTAACGTAATATTATGAAAATAAACAAATAGTTTACCTGTTTAAATTTCAACGCGCGACTCTATACAGACTTCTTTCTCCAAATTTACAAAATGGCAAGGAAGAAGAAAAGGAAAAAAAAGGAAAAAACAACACACTGAAGATGGAGTATACCTCTGAAATATATTTGTGATAAATTTCAAACAAGTAAAATATTTGTTTATTTTCCTAATATTACGTGGTGATTTGGTTTCAAGCATACTTGATGCGTATTTTATTTTATTTAAACTATAAATTTATGGTTAAATAAACCAAGGTATAATAATGATGAATAACCATTATTAATAACGTACAATTACTATTGAATACAGACAATTAGAACATAGTTAATTTAATAAATCACTTGTACAGAGCAAAATTAAATCAGCTAGAATTATACTATAACAGCTCTGCTGGAGCTGAAGTTTCAGTCATTGAGCTGAATTCATTATTGGATTATTGGATTGTTGCATTATGGATGAGCTTATCTTGGAATCTTTGAATCTCAGTATGAATGGCGGAGACCATGGTGACACGAAATCTGCAAAACAAACTTATTCCCGGGTTGCTTCATAAACAACGTGAGCTATGAAGTCAAAAACCCGAGAAGAAGTATAATAGGCCAGACGCAAAAAAAAAAAATGAGATAAAGGCAATGATGCTTCGTCTGTCGACAGAAAAAATTTTAATTTGATATTGAGTCTATGTTGCGTTAAGTGGAAGGGATCGTCAATAATGCTGTAATAACTGAACGGAATTTTTTGAAAATTTACCGAAAGGGAAAATCTGACCCCTGAGATATTTGTTCGATATGCTAACTTGTTAATTATATAATTATAGATAACCAATTAAAAGTTCAGTAGATTCCATTCGCTCTCTCGTGTGTGAGCTATATCTCTATAGAATAAAACGTAAAATGCTTAGTAAACGTCTCCTTTTCTGTATGCGTTTAAGTTATATTTGTCAAGCTAAACTAATGAAACGATTAGATTCAATGCACATATTCCATGCCAATGAGGAATTTGAGGGTCAGATTTTAATGTCAAGTTTGTGTTCATTTTGATCGTGAACTCATCTAGGGAAACAGTCGGTCTAATGCCAGTCTCGCACAGGAACAATAGGCCAGGTTTCGTCTACTGAGATTAGATTTCAACGTCTGAAAATTATACCATCTTATTTTTGTACGCGAACGAAGATTCAGTATTATTGTAAGAAAAACAGCACTTGTGAATTTTAGGTGTGGTGGACAAGTTTTTGTTTCATTTTTTTAGGAATCCCAAGGGGAGACAATTCAAACAGGTGTTTAAATTGTTAAAGTAAAAGCAAAACAAATGCACTAAATTAACAATAATCTTCTTCTACTTCTTCTTCTTCTTCTTCTTCTTCTTCTTCTTCTTCTTCTTCTTCGTCTTCATCTATATAAATAAAACAGTACATGTGTGTGTAAATATATAACAGGTAAACTCTTAAACTACTGGTCACATGAACACTGAAATTCTCAGGAAATAATATTTATGCACCTGGGATGGTTTATAGCGAGTAATATCTTTGTTTACATACATGTATATCGTGTATAGACATCGGCAAATTTACATGTAAAATGCTTATTCCCCGTAGCCGACATTTGCGTTTTATGCGCATGTCAGATTTGCAGTGATTCGCTTCCCGTCAAGCATGGATCGGGAGCGATCGGCAATCCTCGGTTTAAGCCGAGCGTTGTTCAAATGTTGAAAGGTTAAATCAATTTTTGTTGTTGTTGTTTTTTTTATGTAATATTTTTATTATTTGGGTGATGCGGGTGATTTGTTTCTGTTTATTTATTTATTTAATTCAAGAGTTTGGCGCTCTTCGAGTCGGAAATCATTCGTGTTTACAATTCTTACACCTCATTTGTTTTGATAAGTTTCTTCTTACAATTGTCTGCCCCGGTGTTTTCATTTCTTTTTCTAAAATGCATAAATTCATTCCCGTGTCTGACATTATCGGCAAGACTGGAGTTTAGGTGGCAAAATAATCTCAACCCTTCTAAACATGAATATCGGCATTTCAGAAGTTAACAGTTTTAAATAGGCAGAACTTCAATTTTCTAAAATAGACAATATGAAAACAATTAAAAAAACGAATAAACTCTTTTTTTATTTCAAAGAAGTTAAACATAACTTTTTTAATTATAAACTATTTTAATAAGTAAAACAATTTTTATTTATTTTAAACAGAATTTAAAAAAAATTTCCAGCAATATAAACACATTTTAAACAATATAAACAGAATTTTCTGTATTTTTTATTTTTATTTTAAACAATGTAAATAGAAGTTTGACGTTTATGTATTTTTGGTACCGCGCTATTTTACAATAGTTTTTTTTTTTTAGATTAAATTCAATTTTCACGATATCTTTTCTTTATTATTAAATTTTAAAGTAGAAGCACAGAATAGTTACAAAACACCTTCCCCTCCCTGGTGTTAAGAATAGCTTTCAAAACAATAACGTTATTATTTTAGCACGGTATATAAAATACATAACTACCGAACATTTTATATGTTTAAACAGTAAATTTTACGTGCTTTCAACCTTAACATTTTCTTTTAAAATGACGACTTTTAAACGGTTTTCTGGTATGCTGATAACGAATATGGCATTTAAATTTCCCTCAAATGAATAGTTTTTAAACTATTAAACGATATGATTTATATTAAAAGTGGTAGCCAAAGTTGTGAAAGAGAATACACGTGAAAATTAATAAATCGCAATAGAATACGCGTGTTTAATATTAATTTGTATCATTTATAACTAATCACGTGATTTAATAATAATCACATGATTCAATTTTGAATTAAAAATACAAATTTCCTTACTTTGCTTATTATGAAGTCTATTTATATTGTTTAATATATATATATATATATATATATATATATATGTTCTGATAATTTATTATTTCTATTTCTATTAATATTGTTTTTCATTAAAAATGGTATTCATTGTTTACAATTATTTAAAGAATGTTTACATTGTTTTCTTGTTAACGTTCCTTTTAGGTGATAGAGGGTTCGAGATTATTTTGCTACCTAAACTCCAGTCTTGCCACATTGATACTTTTTGGCGAATTTGAAATTAATTTTGTTTTCATTCAACCGATTAGAGAGCTTTTTTTTCCATTTCCTCTACCCCATCTCCTCCCTCTTTGCTGTCGATGACCGGTCAACAGTCGACCGAAGTAAAGATTTCTAAGAAAATATTCTCATCTCTAGAAGGTTCTTTCACCGGCAATGAACATCCGTAAAAAAAAAAAAAAATTAATAAATTTTCTTGGAATATTGTTTTTTTCCTGTACTTTCATTTAACAAATTACGATTTTCATAAACAAATTTTACATTTTTTCTAAAAACAATAATTTTTTAAAATTCTATTGACACCAGAAAAAATTTTACTGTAAAAAGTTTGAGAACGAAAATTTGTGCTACATCTAACAATTTAGGGTGAAAGAAGGTAAGTCATTTAAGACATCTATCTTTTCTTGAAGAAAAAACGGCGGACGTTGGCGAGATTGTCCCCCTCCCCTCTAAATTTCCCAATTTTCACTTTTTTAAAAGAAAACTTTTTTCTGTTAATATCATCGATTACAGACTTAAGTTTCAGATTATTAAAAAAAATATTGAAAAAAAATTCTATAACTTTTCACGTGAGGTTCAGTTTTCAATTATAACGTTGTACCAAGTTAAACCCGGAATTTCTGGCAACGATGAAAAAGATCGCATGTGACCAGAAGTTACGGGTTTTAACGAAGGGGTTGAAAAGGAAAGATTTCCTTTTTACAATGCCTCTCCACCGACAGAGTTAAACATCAGGGTCGTTTTTTTAACGTGGAGATTTCTTCCCTCCGCCCTCTTTAATCTATGTATCTACCCCTCTTTCTGTCTCTCAACTATCCATCTATCTATCTATATATCTATCACGTCGTCTCGCTTGAAAACATTCTCTCTCGCTTGAAAGAATCCCGCCTCGCTTGGAAATTACATTACCAAAGGAAATTACCAAACAAAACCAAACAAAAAAAATTATTTGAAATGGCAACTACTCTAAAAATGGAACACCTAACTTCCGATCACACGAGAAAGTTTTCTATTTTTGTTTCATCGTGGCCACAAATTTCGTGTTCAATTTAGTACAGCGTTATAATTGAAAACTGAACGCCCATTTCTTTTCAAATTTTTTTTTTATAATCTGAAACCTAAGTCTGTAATCGATTATAGTAATAGGAAAACAGTTTTTTTTTTTTTAAGGTGAAAATTGTGGAATTTAGACGGAGTGGGGGACGATCTCGCCAACATCCGCGGAGCAAAGAAAAAACTTTTGTTGATACATAGTTTGCAAAAAAATCTTAAAATATAAAAATTATTTTCAGTCACTTTACGGCAGGCTTTTGCTATTTTTTATTTCATTTGTTTTGTTTTTCCCGGTTTTGTTTGTTTTGAAATTAGTCTGCATCTGTTACAGCGCTCAGCTTAATTCGATAATTGCCGGTCGCGCCCGATCCATGCTTGACGGAAATTCTAAGGAATTCGGGTTAAATTCTGCAAGAATGCACATTTTTTCCATGTCTTTGTATTAAAAAAAAATGAAATAACACGTAAAATTTACTCACGGTTTTGAATTTGTAAACTTATATCTTTTATTATTCATTTATAGATTAGACAAACAAATATTATTTTCAAATCCAAAATTTTAACGCGTCCGAATGCGTGCATTTTTCTTTGTTTTTACATAAACATTTTAGACATAAATTCAAATATACGAAGACATACCTATATATATTTTTTCATTATTCTATGACCGATTAGACAAACAATTATAAATGTCAAAGAAATATTAGGTGTTTTTGCAGTGGACGCACAGATAGGTTAACAAATTTAAATTACACTTTTATGGTATCTTTTTTTATTCTTAGGTGGAACAAAACAGAATAGTTAACAAGCCCCCTCCCCAGGTTAAGAATGCCTTTCTAAATATTGTGATTAGTTCAGCATGGTTCCTACACTGCACAAGTACCAAACATTCTTACGTTTCCGAATGCGTGCGTTTCCTTTTATTTTTAAAGTACTAAGAATTTCAGACGTTGTTTTTTCTTTATTTACAAACACATAAGAATTTCGGATGTTAACAAATATACGAATACATATCTATATATTCTCTTTATTCTTTAACCGATTAGATAACAAATATTAATTTCATACAAAAATTCTAACGTTTCCGAATGCGTGCGTTTTATTTACTTATTTATTTTTGTTCATAAATGAGAATTTCGGACGTTACATTACATATACGAAAACATGCATATATATACAGTAGCGTCCAAAAGTTAAGGGCTAGTAAAACCTCAGCAAGTTTAACCATATATTTGAAACAAATACACACGAACAACAAAAAATTACTTCACAATTATATAGATAACATGTATATCTTCAATGGGTCATAACTTCGTTAGCCTACACTAAGTATTTTTTGAATAACTACCATTTTAAATAAAATTGTTCAAAATTTGTGTGTCCAAAAGTTAAGGGCTAACACGATTGCGGCTTTTGTCCTTGCTGTGAATGGCTGAAATTACCAACTAACTAGTATTTGGTAAACAGACCCTTGCTATTTATGACTTCTTGACACCTCTTGGCACAGGAATCCACCAACTTCTTGCAAAACGCTGGCGTTATCGCACTCCATTCAGCATGTAAGCACTGCCAGAGTTCTTCTTGATTTTTTGGGCACTGAAGTTGAGCACGTTCACCAACTATTTTCCAGATATTCTCAATAGGATTAAGATCTGGACTCTGAAGGGGCCAACGCATCGTTTCAACTTCTTCCTCGTCTAAAAATGTTTTTACTTTCTTAGCAGTGTGACAAGGAGCGTTATCCTGCATGAAAATTGCAGGTTGATAGAGCGACGACCGAAGACTAGGAACTGCATGCTGCCGTAGAATCTGCTTATAAACTTCTGCATTTATTCCACCTTACAGACGAATCAGTGGTCCACAGCCTGCAGCTGACATAACGCCCCAAACCATTACACTTCCTCCTCCAAATTTCAGTTTTTTTCACGCATTTAACCTCCAATCTCTCACCAGTTCTTCGCCGGACATACGTGTTGCCATAAGATCCGATAACGCTAAACTTCGATTCATCACTAAAGTTCACACGGGACCAGTTTTCGGTTGTCCACACAACGTGTTCTTGGGCGAGGCGGAGTTTCTGATTCTTTTTGGAGATAAGAGGCTTCCTTGCTGGCACTCGAGATTGCAATCCATAAGCGTGCAACCGGCGTGTAACAGTTTGCCGAGACGCTTGAACAATAGACTTTTGCTTTAGTTCTCGAGATATTTTAGCAGCAGTGTTAAATCTGTCTTTAAGTGACATTTTGACAATAAGACGACCCGGTCGAGCAGTTGTGATTCGAGGTCTACTAGATTTTGGGGCAGCTGCCACTGATCCTGACTGCTTGAAATGTGCCACAATACGCTTTACTACACTAGGAGACCTTCCTACGGTGTCAACAATCTCAGAAGTTTTCTTGCCATTACTATGAAGATGAATAATGAGCTGTTTTTTCTTCGACAGAAACGGGACGACGTTGTTTTGCTGCCATGTTGTACTAGTGCGATACAAACACTCATTTCTTTTACCCAATTGCAATAATTTTAATGTTCTTTAGTAAAAATTTGAAGTAGGATTATTCATAGTACCTGTCTGACAGCGAAACGACGTGTGTCGATTTCAGAATGAAGATGGACGTTTCTCTCTCTTTTTATAGGAGAGCGAAGTTCACAAATGTAAAGTTATGAGCCAGGGGCGATAACTCTTACCCGTTGGAAACTCCACTCATGTAAAGTATGTTCAGGGGCGATAACTCCTGTCCACCTATACAGTACCTTACTGTTATAATAATTAAAGATTATACCGCCTAGCCCTTAACTTTTGGACAACGAGAATTTGGACAAACTTTTGTGTTATTGGTCATAACTTCAAAAATATCCAACGGATGCTTATGAAATTTAGGCGAGACATGAGTGATGAGTATATCTATAAGTATATATGCATATTAAGTATTTTAAATTGAAGGTTTTTCTTAAAAAGTACTTAAACGTGTCTTGAAACTACTAGCCCTTAGCTTTTGGACGCTACTGTATATATATATATATATGTGTGTGTGTGTGTGTGTGTGTGTGTGTGTGTGTGTGTGTGTGTGTGTGTGTGTGTGTGTGATGAACAAAGATTAATTTCAAGCAAATATTGTAAATTTTTCCAATGCTTGCGTTTTTATTATTTTGTATTTTTCTGATAATATTTCCCTTCAAATTTTTGGCATGCGCGTTCGTGGTTCTGTGTCTTTTGTTTTGTTTTTTAAGAACATTTTCCTGAAACATTTACTGCATTCAAATAATTATACGACAATTATAACTCAGATTAGACGTCCATTTTCATACAAAACAGAATTTTTCGTAACTAATCTTCTATATAAATAAAATAGTAGACTATGTGTGTAAATATTTAAACAGGCAAGCTTTTAAACTACTGGTCGCATAGCACTGCAATTAACAGGAAATAGTAATTATGCACCAAGAATGCTTAAAATTTTAGTTTGGGTTAATGAATAACGCATCCATATCGGTATGTTGAAATCCTAAATGTTCTACTGGCTGACATGCTTATACTTCTTTCTGCGCATGCGCACATAAATTAATTTCTTCAATACTTCAAGAGTTCTTCTTTTGGTTTAATTATCTTTCTCTCGATACCAATATTGGTAGAGAACGCACCTGGAGCGCAAAACGTTTTGGTTTTGATTCTAGCTGATGGTTGTAAGGCATATTTTTTCAGCTTTTTTCATCATGTCTTTGTATTAATAAATGCGAATATCTGCACGGTTTTAAATATATTTAAACGTATTTTAGGACAGGCGGAATATTTATTTACAGGCTTGGAAAATAAAACTTTTTCTTTTTAATTTCTTACAGATATTTTTGGACAATTATTTTTTGCCGGAAATCTGGTACTTATGTATGAGGAGAGAATATTCAAATATATCAAATAAAGCCTGGCAACGCCGGGTACTTCAGCTAGTACAAAATAAAACATTATCCGAACATTCATTCAATTTAAATAAAATAATTAAAACTTCGAAATAAATTACAACAAACGGACCCTTTTGAAAATGTATGACTTTTGTTTAAAACGAACTTTTTAATGAAAAATCTCCATACGAAAATAATTAATGAATGAAGGTGGTCATTATATGAAGACATGCGACTTTTAAAAAATCTTTAGAAAATATAATTTTCAAAATGAATCAAAAACACTATTTAAACCTAAACATTTTAAGAACTTCTTGAATTATCTCCCTTCGGACTTTTGCAAAAATGGAAAAAAAAACAACATTGTCTTTCAAATCTAAAAGGCACAATTGTCGAAAACAAAAAATACACTAATACAATACACCATTGAACTTCTCGTCAATTTTTACTATAAAAGAAGTATTGATCTTCGTACTAGTCTTTATTTTCTATTTTATCCCCTGTAATGGGCAATTGAAATCTTGGTGCTTATTCAGATTAGCAATTAAAATTAAAGAAACTACAGAAAAGTCTGGAGAATGTAGACGACAGTCAAGGAACAAAAATGAAATATTCCAAAAATTACGTAATTTAATCAAGTAGTTTTTTTTGTTTTTTTTTAAACAAAACTTTTACTTCGCGTCGATGCGAGGAAAAATAGCAGTGGCCATTAACGAATCAAGGGCAGACAATCAACTTTCAACTCTATTTTAGTTTTGTTTTGTTTCCTTTTTTGATTTTGTTTTGTTTTGTTTTGTTGTTTTGTTTTTTGGATAATCTTTGAAAGACAACCGAAACGTACGATTTAAAACCAAACGATAATTTATTAACATAACATGTAGTTTTCCATTTTTTTTATTTTTCAGAAAATATATGTTTTCTTTTCAGTTTCGATTCAAGCTGATGCACCGAATCCATATGGATATATTTTTACTTTTTATATTTTTGCAATCACAACTTTATAATATATAAGAATCACCAGAAAATTGACTCTATAATAATATATACGAAATCTGCATAGATTAAAATATCATATTTAAGCGTATTTTACAACTAGGCTACGCCGGGTGTCCTTACTAGCTTAGACAAATACTTTTGCAGTTTTAATGAAAGAGCTACAAGATGTCTCCATTAACGCTGAATGCCAACATCAACATATTAAATATGAAAGAGTCTTCTGCTAGTGAAGACATTATTTTAGAAGGGCAATTTTATATAAGTTAAAAAAAAATAATGAAGAATATTAAATTGACTTCGGTCTTCATTTATCGGTAAAAACCGGCATGTTTGTTTTTTTAAAATACAATATATACATAACCAATTTTTGTTATTTCTGAAATATACCATCTTCCTTCAATAAAAAGTAGATAAATGTTTTTCTTTATTCTTGTTTATCGCCATAAGAGCTAATCTTAATAAGCACCTGAAACTTTAATTGAACCCTAGTGATAACAGAGGACGGACACGCGTATTGAAATACCGAACTGTGCACGAAATGACGTCATGATAAGGCGGGACTATAATAAGGAGAGAGAGAGCACGTTAGAGAAGACGATCATGTTAAGGACGTGGGTGATGTCACAGCTATAAGAGAAATTACGGGTGACAGGAGAATGAGGAAATACATATCGTTATTACAAAAAACATGAGGTGGGTTATTAGTTGTTCTATGTTCCTTTCGACGTCAACTGAGTTTACAACGTGTGGGTCCCGTGTGTACTACGTTACATGCTGCCGACAGATGAAACCAGCCAAACTGTACTGACATGCAGAAGTTCAAGTGTAATGTGAATAGACATCTTGCCACTCATCTCCCTTCATAATACACCTGCAACTTATGTCCCCGATGGTAGCCCCCTACTTCAAATGGCATTATGCCTTGTTTGGGGTGAAAATTACATTTAAAATTTTTTTTTTTTATTCTCGAAAAAAATCAATTCTTCTTGGAATTATTCTGAATTTACTAATTTCTTGCTCGCACTAAGATAAAATAACACAAGACAAGTACTTGATAAAAATCAGTTAAGCTACGTGTGCGTCTGTGCGCGCGCGTGTGTGTGTGTGTGTGTGTGTGTACGTGTGTGTACGTGTGTGCGAGCGTGGGGGGGGGGGAACCGTCGCGTAATGTGTAAATAGGAGCTCTAACGTTGTCTGTTGTGATAGCTGTTTGATCAGTTTCCAGCGATTTTTTTCTCGGTTCGGTCTACTATCGATTCCGATCTCCCAAACCCTCTCGAAGGAAGCCCGAGCTGCTAATTCGCAACTGTCCCTAACTGGACATTGTTCTCAACTCTTACCAACTAACATCGCAAACCGCTCCCAAGAATCGTGTAAAGATTGTCGTAAAATCACATGCCGATGCCCGAAATCACCAAAACACTAACTCTAAATATATTTCCGGCCCTTTTGCTTCCGTCGTCTGCCGCATCTTTATTCAAACACTTCTTCAGTTCTCCTTTGTGTGTATTATTGACCAACTTCGTATGCATTTTTCTTTCTACAACCCCATTTTATATACCTTTGTTCACCCGATAAACCTATTTCCTCTTTTTGATATACTTTTCCTCTTTCTATTTGGGAACGCCGATAGTATCACAAGAAATACCAATTTCTTTAAAATCGAAAGAAACATTCGTTTTTTTTTTATATTTATAGATGATATACAGGGTGTTGGAATGTTTTGTACCAATAGTTATACACCCCCCTTGTTTATACATTTATTGTATTTTAATTCTGGTTCTTATATTTGATTTTCTGTATTTCGTATCTTTCATGATTCTTAGTTTCGTATATTTTGGGTTCGTACGAAACTCTCTTTAAGTCAAAGAAAAAGAGCAATGCTAGCTCCTTGATGACGTCACGAGCCCAGCGCGAAATCGGCCTCTATAGGATTCCAGCGACGTGGATATTGGATGTGGATTCATTGTCCAGCGCAGATATTGAATTTTGACGAGCCTTTCCTTCAAAGAAGTATAACCCGGCACAGAATACACCGGACACGTCGAAAGCAAACTTCCGAAGACTTATGTACGCGGCTATGGTTTGCATGTATTTGGAAGGAGTGTAATTATTTTAAAGACTTTAAATTAAGAAAAGAAAAAAACACACACCTGACAGTTATCAATTTGTTAGTACGTTCCTTAAATTTATTGCATATGAGAGAGTGATTAGAAACTACTATTTGAATCATAATATTGTATTCGTTCATTGATGCGACATTTTCAATATAAGAACAAGCGTTTTTTTTGGGGGGGGTTGCATTATATGTTGTTACCTTGGCGTTCTTTGTTTTTGAATTTAATGCCTGCAAAGGGAAAAATTTGCAACCAATTTCATCTTCTCTTCTCCCTCTATATAAATAAAATGAACTCATTTTTTCCCGTCTGATTTTGAGATTAATAGGATTAAAAATCAAGATATTTCATGCAAATATAATATGCACAAACGGCAGAACAATATCTGAGGTGTGTTATAGGCTTATTATTTCTCAAATTCCTCGATAATCTTAGATTTCTATACTTTTTCTGCTGAGAAGTCACGGCCAAAATCGGTTAAGATCAATGGAAGTGGTAAAATATTTTCTCTCTAATAAATTCCTCCTCCCCCTGCCACCACTTAACACCGTTAGGGGATCGTTCACAAGGAACAGTTGAGAAGAGAACACCGGTTTGGCTTCGTAGTTCTTTCATGTGAAGTTATTTAAAATCACTAAACTAAGCTGCAGTGCTCTGTGGCGTAGTGGTTAGCGTGGTAGACAATTCACATTATATTTTCACGTTCGCGCCGACCTACCGTAGTCGTTTTTTTTTCCTACACAACTGGAATGGACTATTCTTGGTGGCCGAACTGTTAACGTTGCAGATGTTTTATTTATTTATTTTTTTTTTCACACTTTATTTTCCTACTTTTACTCATGACTCCGGGTTTGATCCTACTTACCTACCATAACATTTTTTAAAATCCCCCCCCGTCCCGGAAACAAACACTCGGGCAACGCCGGGTACCCTCGCTAGTTGTAAATAAAATATCTTCTTCGTTTTGAAACAAGACCTTTATATTTTATTCTTTCCCTCCCCCCTTTTTTATTTCATGCTTTTATTTATTTATCTATTTTTGCAGGCTAGTTATTTTTGCGGCGAATTTATCTGAAAGAGGATACATTCCCGACAAGGGTGCCCACAAAGTCTGACTACATTATGTAGCCAGATTTTGTAGGTACCCTGTGGATTATGCAGTCAGGCTTTGTAGGCACTTTGTAAAGTATGCAGCGAAACTTTGTAGGCAGCCTGTAGATTATGTAGCCAGACTTTATGGACACCCTGTATATTAATTTTTAAAAAAATGCAATAAAATAGTCTATATACATGAGATCTAGTTTTAAATTTAATAGATAAATCTGATCAAACGTAAATAAAACTAAAAAATAACAGACACATTATAAACGGGTGTAATATATCCGGAATTTTTTTTAACAGTTAAAACACGCACTAATCTTAAATTTCAACAACAAAATAGAAAAAAAAAAGTAATTATCGCAAAGTAATTTATCCAACGCAAAATAAGAAATATAATAATTTTAAAAAAGTTTTAAATATTGGAACTGATTCTTATGCTGAATGTGGATTAATGAAAATGTGTTTTCTTACGGCATTTCTCTACGTATTTTAATAAAACACAGGTCCACAGAAACTTTCAGATTAATTCGTCCAGGTAGCCTTACATTTTCAATTAAGAAAAGTGATCTCTCTCTCTCTCTCTCTCTCTCTCTCTCTCTCTCTCTCTCTCTCTATCTCTCTCTCTCTATCTATCTATCTATCTCTCTCTCTCAATCTATCTATATATCTATTTATCTATCTATCTATCTATCTATTTCTCTCTCTATCTCTCTATCTCTCTCTATCTATTTATCTCTCTCTTTCTCTCTCACCCTCTTTTTAAATTTCTGTCTACTACTTTTCAACATCTTCATAGGCTTAATGTTTGTGTTTTTTTTTTAACTTGGGACTCACCATTTATCAAAACCCGAAATCCACTCGAGGATAGGGGGTTAATGAATGTAAGATTGCAGTGAAGTAATTGTCAATGGTGTAAATTTTGTAGAATTTGGATTATTTCAGAGAACGGCTCAACAAGAACTTGTTTACCTTAGACACGAAGGCTACTATATTGTAGTCGGTTGGGAAGCAGTGCAGCGGAACAGTGTTCCATAGGCAAGGGGGAAATGTTTAATAATGGTTGCAGGTACTCGAGTAGTGTTTTGTTTGATTTGTTCTTGTTTTTTTTTTGTGAAAATTTTGCAAGTGAGACCCGAGATTGGAGCTCAGACGAGGACTTGCCATGAAAATAACGATAGAACAGAGACAGCCTAGCAATGTTTCTGCTGTGGAAAAAGGGGTTACAAGAAAGAGAAAAGGGCATAACCCAATAGGTTTTGAAATAAGTATAAATCTCTATTAAGGTATGGTTTGGTTAGGTTCTTTATATCCCGCTCTTTCAAGTATCTTACCACACTCCCCCTCTCTTTCTTTTCTTCTTTCTATTGTCTCTCATTATAGTTTTTTCTATCACTAGGTGTATGTGTGTATTTTATGTCTTAAACACTTTCTTCATTCTTTCTTATTTCTTGTGTGTGTGTGTGTGTGTGTGTGTGTGTGTGTGTGTGTGTGTGTGTGTGTGTGTGTGTGTGTGTGTGTAATTCGCTCCAGGCAAGGCATGGAGCTACTTTATGTAAGGAACTAAAAATACTACTTCAGTATTTAAAACAGACCAACAGTAAATATTAGGTGCATAATTTCGAACTCAGAAAACAGTTCTTTCCCCTTTATCAGAAACATCGCTCATGGAATGTGAGAACTAAATGACAAAATAAGGAAAACGACAGTTACAAGGCTATCGTAAACCTAAGATCCATGTTTTACTTTCCTTCGAGTCTTTTATTTACCCCTCTTTCTCTATCTATCTATCTCTCTATCTCTCTCTCTCTCTCTCTCTCTATATATATATATATATATATATATATACCTATAAAAGTGAACGTGTGTGTGTGTCTGTGTGTGTGTGTACATTTCCCTATGCAATAACTCTGTCAATTTTTAGTCTACAGACTAAAAATTTGATATACAGGGTACTGAGATTTGGGAAAATAAAATGTGATCCGTGGTCGACCAGAAATTTGTCTGTTAAGAGGGTCAAAGTTCAACGATTTTACCTTTTAGAACTCTATCAAACTCCTCCAACAATTTGGGGTCTAAACACTTGAAATTTTCAATATAGTTTCATTGGACATGGATCTAACTTAATAACTTGATTTGAGCCCAAAACAATAAATGTTAAGGGGTCATAATGGGGGTCAATTTTTTAAAAAATTTACCTTTTTTTTCTCATCATACACCTCAAAACACCCGGACAACGCCGAGCACCCATGCTATTATATTTATAAAAGTGAACGTCTGTGTGTGTGTGTATCTGTTTGTGTACATTTCCCTACACAATAACTCTGTCAATTTTAAGTCTACAGACGCGAAATTTGATATACAGGGTATGGAGATTTGGGAAAATCTTTGTAATGTGTTTTCGGCCAGAAATCTGGCTGTTAATGTCTCAAAGTTCGAAGATTTGACCTTTGAGAACTCTACCAAACTCCTCCGAAAATTTGAGTATAAACAATTGAAATTTTAGATATAGGTTCCTTGGACATGGATCCAACTTAATAACTTGATTTAGCCACAAAATATAAATGTTTAGGGGTCATAATAGGGGTCAACTTTTTAAAAAATTGACCTCTGCGGTCTCTACCAAATTACTCAGACAACTTCTGATCCAACATTTGAAATTTGATATAAAGGATATTCAGAGATAGGGCAAGATTTTTAATAGGTTTGGGTCGAAAATTTGAGCTACCAATATATAAATGCATGTATGTATGTTTGCATGTCTTCCTAAAACTTTCGACAGAGGCGACGGATTCTCACAAGATCAGTATCGTCTTGAAGCTCAATCCTTCAGACGACAAATACCGAAAATTGGCTTAAAACATTAATATATTCACCTTCAACTAGGACACTTTTCTACGGGGAGGGATCGCTTTTTTCGCTGATATTTTCGAAAGTCATCCACTCTTTTCGATTTCTAGCCTTAATTTAAACCTACGTCACTTCCGGTTTGGCGGTGGTCGCAACAGCAAAGACGTCACGTTTTTTTTCCTGTTTTTCCCCTCCTGAGCAGTACGGGTTCGAGACTTCCTTCCTACTACCACATTTTCTTTTGCTGTACACACACCTCCAAACATCTGGGGCAAAGCCGGGCACCCATCCTAGTATATATATATATATATATATATATATATATATATATATATATATATATATATATATATATATATATATTGTAGTCTACATTGCACTGTATAGAACATAATTACATATATATATATATATATATATATATCCAATTACATATATATATGTGTGTGTGTGTGTGTAATTATGTTCTATACAGTGCAATGTAGACTACACTGTATTGTGGACTAAGTTTTCTTACGGTACACAGAGATGGGTCCCCAACTAGAGTAGGCAATCAATCGATTTGATCGAACATGGGGTATTTTTCCGATTTCGATGCAAAATATGGGCATGCGAAACATTCACTCCCGAGCAACGTCGGGTTTCCGTCGTTGTTTACTATTTTGTACTTAATGAACTATAAAACAATAGGCGCAGTGTTACTAATCGCTATAAATATTATATGTACCGGCAGGTGGTTTTGCATCATAGCATAAAATAACGGTAAAAATGTGTTGTTTTGTTTGTTTCTTTTGATGCGTAGTAATTGTGTTTCCTTGTATCTGCGCTACAAAAAGCCATAGGCTTACCCAGATAAAACAAGAAAACGAAATATCTTTAGGTTCATATTTGAATTATCCTCACACACATCTTACGGTTTCATTGCGCGATAAAACCGCAAGCGATCTTAGGATTTTAAATTTTGTCTTCAAAAAAATAAATATTATTATTATTATTATTATTATTATTATTATTATTATTATTATTATTATTATTAAAGTGTTTTCCATCTACATAATTGATAAAACTTTACAATGTTTCATTGTTTCATCGGTAAGCGTTACTCAATGGTCGCAGAACATGTGTGTCTCATGAAGTCAAAACAAAATTATTTTCCGCTTTATACGCGTACTTATTAGTACAGTGATGATCATATTTATTGGCACGGTAAAATAAAAGTTAAATTTTGTCTAATAAATTCTAAAAAAGGGATTAACTTAAAGAAAATAACAAAGTATATTATGTATTTTTAACTGGCCTTTCCGATGCAGCACTCGGATTTTAGAAAAAATAAATAACAAAGGAACAACAAACATAATTGCAAAAAACCCTTGTTCAAAATTATTGGCACGATTTGTTTAATAATCAATTGTATAGCCTTTGGCCTTGATTACCTTCCTCAGTCGCTTTTCATAGTTTACAACCAAGTTGTTGCACTCTTCAGTAGTAATTTTAGCCCACTCTTCCTGACAATAATCCTCCAATTGAATAAGATTCTTAGGCCTCCTTTGCATTACCCTCAATTTTAATGTTCTCCATAAATTTTCAATTGGATTAAGGTCTGGGCTTTGTGATGGCCACTCCAAAACATTAATATGATTGTCCTCAAGCCATTTCTAAGTCAGTTTAGCCGAATGCTTTGGGTCATTATCTTGCATGAACCACCAACGACGACCAAGTGAGAGCTCTTTAGCAGAGTCTTTCAGGTTTTCATCCAATATTTTAACATAATCTTCCTTTTTTATGCTACCTGTGACCTTAACAAGTCGCCCTGGTCCAGAGGCAGCAAAGGATCCCCAAAACATCAAACTGCCTCCACCGTGCTTCACTGTGGGTATGGTGTTCTTGGGCAGGAAAGCTTCGCCAGATTTTCTGTAAATATAAGACACTTTATTATGGCCAAATAACTCTATTTTCGTTTCGTCAGTCCATAGAACACGTTTCCAGAATGTAACATCTTTATCAATATGACGTTTTGCAAAGGCTAGCCTTGCTTTCAGGTGCATAGGCTTCAATAAGGGAGTCTTTCTCGGACGACATGCTTTTAAACCAGCTCTCTTCCAAATTCTACCAACTGTATGTCGAGATACATTCACTCCAGAGGTGCTCTGTTCATCAACAATCTCCCCAACAGAGATCCTTGGGTTTTGTTTTACTTGTCGAACAATTTTCCGTTCATCTCTTGGGGAAAGAATCCTTTTTCTCCCTCTACCCTCTAAACTCATAACGTGGCCTTGCGATTTGAACTTGTTTATTATGGCTCTAACAGTGGATTTGGGAAGGTTTAGCTTCTTTGAAATCTTATCATAGCCCTCCCCATTGGTATGGCATGCTACAACAAGCTTCCTGACGTCTTCGCTGTGTTCCTTAGTTTTAACCATGGCGATTGAAAATTATAATTTAGTCACTTATAATAGTTTAAATAAATCGCTATCTAAAAATTATCTGAAAAAAATTATTCACTGAATTAGCGTTAAACAAGCATAATATGGCTATAAAAAAGTTCAGAAAGCACGTAAACCGGAAATTGATTGATATTATACTGATACTAAAAGAAAAACAAAGCCGTGCCAATAATTTTGAACAAGGGTTTTTTGCAATTATGTTTGTTGTTCCTTTGTTATTTATTTTTTCTAAAATCCGATTGCTGCATCGGAAAGGCCAGTTAAAAATACATAATATACTTTGTTATTTTCTTTAATTTAATCCCTTTTTTAGAATTTATTAGACAAAATTTAACTTTTATTTTACCGTGCCAATAAATATGATCATCACTGTATATTTGTATCTAAATATGAAGTACCTTAAATAAGTTTCCATACTTTTTTATACGTCCAAAATTGCCGTAAACTCTTTAAAATTAGGTTTGTTATTGTTATACATCTTATGAGATGACTAACCAATTTTTATGATTTCATGTTCAAATAAACAGCTACAGAAGGAATCGGAATACACCCTACTAAAGTCTGATTGTCACGGCTGGCGAATTTCAAAAATTTAATCTGAACGTGAGAACACTTTAGAAGAACAATATGCAACAATATTCTGTTTAAGACTTGGTAAAAAAAAATACCACATGAACGTGTGGAATGCTTCAGACTGCCTTTGGACCATCTTGCAGGTATCGAGCATCAGTTGTGAAGTGGCATGAGAGATTCAAGGAAGCCAGGAGGTCTATGAGGGGTGATGAGAAGTGTGGGAAGAATAAGAAAGTAAGACCACCAGTGTTGATTAGCCAAATAAAGAATTACATGCATAAGGATCGTCGTGTGTCTATAGAAACAATAAGTTCACAGTTGGATGTCAGTGTAGGGACTGCACACAAAATTATTCGCGAGAAACAGAAGATGCGGAACATTTGTGCAAAGTATATCCCAAGGCTGCAGTCTACAACTCTATGTTTGTAACAGACTATTTGACCCAGAAGGGCATCAAGACAATTTCTCACCCTCCCTATAGTCTAGCCATTGCTTCCTGTGACTTTTAGTTATTCCTTAATTTCAAGGAAAACCTGATAGGCTGTCGTTGTGAGACAGTTGAGGTAATTGACAGGCACAAAAGGGCTAAAACAAGTACCTTGCAGCCGGAGGAGATTACTCCAAAGGGGACTAGATTTTCATGTGCGTACTATCAATAAAAGTGCTCATACGATAAAAGGTCTGGAAACTTATTGAAGACATCACGTATATATAACTTTCATAGCGTACGCAAACGTTAACAAGTAAAAGACGTGTTTTTCTAGCCCGCGAATAATACGATTTTCTAAAGGACGATACGAGCAAGAAATTAAATATGAAATCAGACACGACCCTCAGATCTACTCTGTCACGTGAAATCAATTCGGAAATAAATCCTCCATTCTATAATGAAAAGTTCACCTGTGTGTTTTCTTTCTTTACGTTATCAGAAATTATTATGATAATCTACACATGAAAAATTAAATCTTGTATGCAAGTCTATGGTTTTAGACGAGTAGTAGCAGGCTGACCAGCGTTGCCCGGTCGTAAAATACGCAAAAAAATTTTTTTTTTTTTTTGAGATTTTTTTATTCATTATAAACGGAAATACTGTAGGTATTAAACGTAACGTTAAAATCCTTTAAAAAATAAAGTAAAAAAGAACGGAACAAAAACTAAGACATATGCAAGTATTGGTTTTTCTAACAGTTCACTTCTGGTAATACTTGAACTGAGATCGAAATCACACGTGTTTTCAAACTTACTTATTCTTAACATAAGGGATATCTCATGTAGGCGATCCACGCATGCGCATTCGTGAGACAGTTGACAAACAGAAAAAAAAGTCCTTTGAAACTCAATTTTGATCCCTTAGCAGCGATTTTTACAGGGTGTAAACCGATTAAAAAGTTTCTCATATGTATGAATACCTATATATCGATTTTCAAGTCTTTAGATCAAAATTCGTTGAGTATGTAGGTTAAGAATTGTCTAACACATATCCTCACTTTTATAGATATACTAGCATTTCAGCCCGGCGTTGCCCGGGTGTTTGGATGTGTCTGTTGAACAAAAAAAAAAGTGGTAGTAGGAAGGCAGGCTCGAACCCTTACCGCGAAGGAGGAAAAGAAGGAGGAAAAAAACCCTGACATCTTTGGTGTTATGGCGAAACTGGAAGTGACATATGTTAAAATTATGGCTAGACAAAAACGGTCAATTTTTTTAACTTTGACCCCTATTATGATCCCTTAACTTTTATTGTTTTGGGTTCAAATCAAGTTATAAAGTTAGATCCATGTCCAAGGAACCTATATCTAAAATTTCAAATGTTTAGGCCACAAATTGTCGGAAGAGTTTGGTAGAGTTCTCAAAGGTCAAATCGTTGAATTTGACCCCTTAACAGACAAATTTCTGACCGAAAACCGATCACAAAGATTTTCCCAAATCTCAGTACACTGTATAACAAATTTCGCGTCTGTAGACAAAAAATTAACTGAGTTATTGCGTAAGGAAACGTACACAGACAGACACACAGACACGTTCAATTATATATATATATATATATATATATATATATATATATATATATATATATATATATATATATATATATTTCAGCCCGGGGTTGCTCGGATGTTGTGAGGTGTATGTTTAGCAAAAAAAAAAAAAAAGTGGTAGTAGGAAGGCAGGCTCGATCCCGTGAAAGAGGAAAAGAACGGGAAATAAAACCTGACGTCTTTGCTGTTACGCCGCATACTAATATATATATATATATATATATATATATATATATATATATATATATATATATATATATATATATATATATATATATATATATATATATATATATATACACACACTTTCACATATACAAATATTACGAAACTAAGATACTAATATATATATATTCATACACATACATAGAATAAAAAAGACAAGTGAAGATATGAAACTAAAGGTATAAAAATAAATGTAGATAAAACGGATACACTAAATACTAGTAATAATAGCGTTAACAGCTATAAAAGGTTCAAATAGCCCTAATGATAATTATTAATCTCCATCACATAAACGTTGTTTCATAGTTGTTACTAGCGGAGGGGTGGGGGCGTCCAGCTATGCTCGGTCGTAAAATACGCTAGAATATGATATTTTAATTTATCCAGATCTTGTACATAAAACGTACTTGGGTGCCATCAGCTAGAATCGAAACCGAAAGCAAAACTGTAGGATCCAAAGCTGGTAACGTTACCACTGCACCAACGTGACACACATATGAACTGATTAAAAATAAACTAAGATGAGTTTACAAAATGTATAACGAATTTTTTATAAATTTTGACCCCTTTCGATGTTTTTAAAAACTCGATATTACTTTATTTAATTTTTTTTTTTGACAGAGGTAGAAATACGGAGTCAGTCTCAGAAATGGCTGAAGCAGTTTACGATCTCAAAATTACTTTATTTAAAATATATTTTTTAAAAAAGGAGGTTAAATATGAAGTCAATTCCGGAAATAGCTGAAGCAGTTTACGATCTCAAAATTACATTATTTCATGTAAATTTGTAACAGTGGGAGGATGATATAGAGTCAATCCAGGAAATGACTGAAACAGTCTACTATCTCCAAATGACTTTGTTTCATATATATTGTTGGTGTTGTGTGAAGATCAACTGGGTTAGTTTCTGATGGGAGTGATTCGTGTTTTTCTGAATTTTCATTGCTGTGACCGGAAATGACGTCACTGTGGTGATGGTGGAGATGGTGATGGCGGTGGGCATAGAGAAGCATACTTATTTTGCTTTTAAAAAATCAAGGGATTCATATATTTATTTACATGAAATTATTTTAAATATGTGTTGTACATTACCCGTCCTAGGAAAGGAAAAATTATTTCATAAACATGCTGCAAATTCCCTGTCTTAAGAAAGGTACAGTAATTTCATACATATGTTGTGTAATAGCTGTCCTAATTAGGTAACATATTCTTTTGCTCGAAATATCTAATGATATATACAGGCATCGGAAAATCCTCTATATTAAGAACTAGCGGGGTACCCGGCGTTGCCCGAGTGTTTGTTTCCGGGACGGGGGGTGTGTTTTAAAAAATGTTATGGTAGGTAAGTAGGACGGATCAAACCCGGAGTCATGAGTAAAAGTAGGAAAATAAAGTGTGAAAAAAAAAAACAAAAAAAAAACATCTGGAACGTTAACAGTTCGGCCACCAAGAAAAGTCCATTCCAGTTGTTTACGAAAAAAAAACAAAAAAAAACCGACTATGGTAGGGCGGCGCGAACGTGAAAATATAATGTGAATTGTCCAGCACGCTAACCACTACGCCACAGAGTACTGCAGCTTAGTTTAGTGATTTTAAATTACTTCACATGAAAGAACTACGAAGCCAAACCGGTGTTCTCTTCTCAACTGTTCTTTGTGAACGATCCCCAAACGGTGTTAAGTGGTGGCAGGGGGAGGAGGAATTTATAAGAGAGAAAATATTTTACCACTTCCATTGATCTTAACCGATTTTGGCCGTTACTTCTCAGCAGAAAAAGTATAGAAATCTAAGATTATCGAGGAATTTGAGAAATAATAAGCCTATAACACGCCTCAGATATTGTTCTGCCGTTTGTGCATATTATATTTGCATGAAATATCTTGATTTTTAATCCTATTAATGTCAAAATCAGACGGGAAAAAAGAGTTCATTTTATTTATATAGAGAAGAGAAGAGAAGATAGAAGAAGAGAAGATAACAGGTATGTTAAAATCATCTTCAATTTTTTCATTGTTTTATATCATCCCGAGCAACGCAGGATAACCCTGCTAGTTTTACTATATTTAGTTCGTATTATTTTTGTTTCTACTGCTTTTTATTTATATGATAATTATTATTGTTAACACTACTTATATCCATTGCACTATATTTTTTTCACTTCAACACGTTCTTTTCATTTTCTTATCATTTATTATACACATTGAAATCAGTTGCGTTTTGATGTTGATGCCGATTGAAAAGAACGCTAATGCGCTCATTAAAAAAAAAATCAAAGAATGAAACAATACAACATACCTTTTTTCACAAACAGTTAAGAAAAAGTGCACGAACGCTTTTGAAAGCTTTTGCTAGGAATGAACGCAGCCCAAAAAAGAAATTTTCAGTTTTCCAGCATCGTTCATTGTTATTTCGCTACATTTTGTAACCAAGAAACATCAAAATAAGATATTCAATATCGAAAACAATAACATCATTTTTATTTTTCATCCACTGTCCATAATATTATACACACACACACACACACACATATATATATATATATATATATAGTCCTGGTCAAAATCATAAGACTACTTAAGAAAGTAAGCGTTTACGCATATTATCGAATTTTTAATCAAACAAATGTTTGAAACCATTGCCAAAAGGGAAAATATGATAGAAAAAAAATGAAATCTGCTTCATTTGAAACCTTAACCCTGATCGAATAATTATTAAAAAGACAAAAAAACATTTCACCTTGTCAAAATAATAAGACCACTGATAATTTATCTAACAAAAGGCAATTATAAATTACTAAAAAGACTGTCAGTATTTAGTATAGCCTCCATTATTACGAATTACTTCAAAAATTCTCTTCGGCATGCTTGCGACTCAGTTTTTTATCAGTTGCGAAAGAATTTGATCCCATGTACTGAAAACTGAATCAGAAAGTTCATTTATCGAATCATACTGGTTTCCATCCTTGAACACTTCTTTTGACATCCATCCCAAAGATTTTCAATGGGATTGAGGTCCGGAGAACATGCTGGATGATCTAACACTTCTATATTATTTGAGGAAAAGTATTCTCGTGCTTGTCGAGAAGTTTGTATCGAAGCGTTGTCTTCCTAGAAAATCCAATTTCTTCCACACAGACGTGGACCTTCAGCGCTGATAGAAGCATTTTCAAGCATTGAAATGTACTTCAATGATGTTTGCCGGCCTTTCCCTACTGGCAACTTTAGGGTCCCAACGAACGAGAAAGCACCCCAGATCATTACAGCCCCTCCTCCACTATGCCGAGTTGAAATAGTCTTTGTGGGCAAATTTTTATCATGCCAATAGTGTTGAAATCCATCTGGACCATCTAGATTAAACTTTTTCTCATCGGAGAAAATTACATTTTCCCACTTCTCTTCATCCCAAGTCTGGTATTTGGCGGCATATTTAAGTCAGTTAGTTTTGTGCTGTTCAAGAAGACGTGGTTTCTGCAATCGCTTTAAATGATTGAAACCCTTTATTTTCAGATGCCTTCTGATGGTTTTAGGACTACATTCTGCTGCTGTTTGGCTTTTCAATCCACTTGAGCTCATACTGGAGTTTTTTAAACTTCTTCTGATAAGGCGATCCAGTGATGGGGTTATTTTTTTTTTATTTTTTTTTTATCGACCTGGACTCTTTTTGTGCCAATATTGATCTGGATTTCTTAAAAAAATTGATGACCGTTTTGCTACGATTCACTTCGTTTGCAATTGATCTATGGGAGAGTCCACCCCTATTAAGCTCAAAGATCCTTCCTCTCTCAAACTCTGATAATGGTTTCCCTTTTGCCATTTATAATTTAGTAAGATGTTTTTTATCCACTAACAAGTTGCTTTTAGTAACATAGAAAGCTTTTCGTATTCATTTTTTCAAAACTAGCCGATTTTATTAAAGTGGTCTTATCATTTTGACCGGGTGAAAATGTTTGTTTTTTAAAAAATAATTATTAGATCATGGTTAAGGTTTCGAATGAAGCAGATTTCATTTTTTTCCTTCATGGTTTCCCTTTTAGCAATGGTGTCAACCATTTGTTTGATTAAAAATTCGATATCCGTAAACGCTTACTTTCTTAAGTGGTCTTAGGATTTTGACTACGAGTGTATATATATGATGATTGCAACGTCTTGTCAGAAAAGTGCCACTCCCTCAGACACTCAAAGTCCATGAGCCCAAAACTGTCTTTTTTAGTCCTACCGGTGAATTCACAAGCTCAAGCAGGCATGACACTGAAGATGGTCATTGAGATAAATTATTACATGCTTCCAGCATTTCAAGCCTCCACGCGTCACAACTTTTCCATCGCCACAGCACCATTTTTATGGACAAATGCCCGAGCGAGTATCTATACACAGATGATGTTACAGAGTCTTAGCTTTGTACGACAGCTAAGTCTCTTTCTCGGTTCAAAAATGTTGAGATCCACCAACAAGCAAGAGCAAGGTAGCCAGCAGCAAGTTAAACTGCAGACCAGCTTAATGCGGGTACTGGTCTCCCTGCTAGGAGAAGCAAATCTCATATATATATATATATATATATATATATATATATATATATATATATATATATATACCGGGGTGATATTAGCATTTACTGTACAATTATTTGATATTGCAATCAAAATGGAACCAAAAAGAATTGAAATTGCTGCTCTACTTTGTGCGTTCCATAAAATAGCAGACATTGCAAGGCTCCTTTATATGAGTCGTATGACGGTGCATAGAGTTGCATGGAGTATAGTCAATGTAGAAACCATCAAGGATTGTCCCTGCAAAGGAAACCCCCGAGTTATGAAGACCAAGACGACCAAAAAAGGCGTTCGAGAACAATCAAACCCTTAAAATGACACATCTCAGTAATATGAAGAGGATTCAGTGTCCACTGTCAGGAGGGCTGTTAAACCAGAAGGTGGACAAAGCTGAAAAATGATAAGAAAACGCCTATTGACAGTTGGAGTAAAAAAAAAAAAGAAGCGCTTTGGACGCAGTAAAAAGTTTTTCAATAACATCAAAATCCATGGAAACTGAATAATCATTTTTTTTTTGTTCGCACAGAAAAAAAACCTTCACAGTCGATCGTGAATAAACAGAATGACAGAGTAGCGTCCTTCGGTCAAGATGTCTCTGAAGTGCGTAATGTCTCCACCACAAAACATTCGGCGTCAGTTATATTTGGAGTTGTTTCTTCAAATAGGGAGAAGATGCCTCCAGTGTGGTTCCCCACTGGATACCGGCTTACCGCCCGTTACTATAAACATATCCTCAAGACAAAACTGCTTCCTTGAATCAAGAGGGTCTTCAAAAAGTCCGATTCTGTCTTCCAACAAGATTGGGCACCGCTGCACACCGCCAAAATCGCTCAGGACTAGTTGAAGGAAAGCATCAATTTTTGGTCGAATGATTTTTGGCCACCGCAGTCACCAGATTTGAATCTGTTGGACTAACGCATCTGGACGCATGTTGCGAGCAAGGCGTACAAGTGCCGTTACAGTACCGTAGATGACTTGAACGTTGCCTTGAACTGCATGTGGTCCTCAATGAGCAAGGAATACATCCGTAAAGTTTGTCATTAATGCTGATGGAGGTCATATTGGGTAAGCATACTTTTTGAAGATCATATTACACGTATTTAATTTTTGTTTTCCTTATCATATCAAAGATAAATCAATACAATTTAAACTCAAAATACAAAAGTGTAACGGGACTTTTAACCAGCCAGGTATATATAAGTGAAAAAACGCTATATTTTAAATTCCAAGATATTGTTCATCTTACCGTCTATTTCTTTCAGCATGTCTTACCAAAAGATGTATCGTGGATTTTGTAGGTCAGGTCCTTCTGCTTGCGCTATGATAAAGCTTCTAGAATGCATTTGTGATGTTAGGTTGTATGATTGTGTTAACTCTGGTCAAAATTTGACTGGTCTTTCTTTGATCGGAATGTTTCTATTATCGATTTTTGATAATTATCGGAGGCAGTTCGATACAAAACTTATCTAAAAACACTACCAGACACATAAATGAAAAAAATGGCCCAGTCATTTCCGAGTTCATTGGGAACGCGCTTACACACAGATAAAATGCCATATATATGTGTGTGTGTATGTGTGTGTGTATATATATATATATATATATATATATATATATATATATATATATATATATATATATATATATATATATATATATATGCCAGGCTTTATATAGATATTTTTCTGGGAAAGAGATTCGGAAATGGTAATTACACTACCCCTGACCGAGTCAAATATTTTTATGTAACTTGGAAGAAGTTACGAACACAGCTGAACGCTTAGGCCATTTAATTCTATCATGAAGATTATGCGCTCGATTTCAATTACGGTTGGAGTTATGGGCAATAACCAAGTTTGTTCGAATTCTTCGCAGGTCATTTCATAGTATAATTGAAATTGTTTTCATATTAATTTCCTAACGAAAATTGCAAGTCTTCTGATTAATTTTCCCGACACGATAATGGCATCGCCGAATCAATCTCTCTCCCCTCTCTCTCTCTCTCTCTCTCTCTCTCTCTCTCTCTCTCTCTCTCCTTCACAAACACACACACACAGTCTCTATCTACCGGTCTAGCGATTTACCTATCCCTTCCTTTGTCTTCTGCTTTTTTCTTCCTTGTTTTTGTCTTTTTCTCTAACTCTTACTAATCTCTATACCCCCATGTAAGGAGGCCATTTTTATTATTTATTAGTGTTGGGACGATTAATCGGAGTCGGAATCGAGAATCAGAAAAATCAGAACATTTAAGGGTATCGGAATTGGTATCGGAATCGGAATAATCTGTGCCTATTTTCCGATGCCAGAACGATTCTTTTAATTGTCTTTTCTATTTGATTTTATTTCCATTGCTGGTAGTAATAACAAAATAATAAATATTTATTGATTTTAAACTAATAGTAAAACTAAAATCGATAGATCATCCCCTACTAGTGTATTTTTACGTTTAGGAAATTATCTGCGCATTTAACGTGTATTTTTTTTTTTAATGTTATTTTGAAAAAGAATAGCATCTCTATAGTTAGATATTTAGTGATTTATAGTGATTTGGAATTGGTCATCATATCAGAATCGGGAGTTTAGCACAGAATCGGTAATTGCATCGGAATCGGGGAAAATACTAAAATCGTTCCATCACTATTTGTTATGAACGATAAAGTAAGGCGCGACAAATATTACGACAAGGCACGACAACTGCTTCCGTTGATTTTCTATTCGTGAGATATTTAAACAAATGAAGGTACGACAAAATATGAAATAACATATTAAAGCATGACAAATGGCTCCTTCTATTTTGGAGGGCCGCTCAAAAAAAGTTTTGTAAGCTATAAATAATTTTTTCAGACCTTAAGGAGGATATTAAAAAAATACGAGTCAAACAAAAGAAAAATCTCATCTCAAGATTAAGAATATACATTTACTTTTTATTTTATTTTTTAAATCACAAACGTAAATATATAAACAAATTATTTAATTCTTTAAAAACCTCGCACTGTCTGTATTTTTTTTTTTTCGGAAAAAAAAAGCGTGCAAGTCCGTTTGAATTAAAATGGGTTGTTTTTTTTTTGTTGTTGTCGCTCTTGACATAGAAAGCAAAGCTTGCTCGAATAACGTACCTAAATATCACACGATTAGAGAATGTGCCTTGCCTTATGACGTTGTCTAAGGAACCAACATGTTGTATGCAGTTTCAAACTTTTGGGTCAGATCACTTAAAAACGTTTGAACGAAAGAAAAGAAACAACCGGATATAGAATGACGTAATCGGAAAGATTGATAATTCGCCGATCAGCGCAGCTGGAATCGAATCAAATTATGAATATTATTTAAAACCACACAAAGTAAGAGTTCATCGTTATTTTGCCCGCATTCATTATTTTACATAGTGAAGATTTTGTTCAACTAGAAAAGTCAGAAGTGACGGAAGTAGCGAAACCACCGGATTTCTGGGCGAATATTTTTTAGTTCTTTGTTTGGTGGTAGTTCGAGCGGAAAATACGCTGCTCTTACGGAGAGCATTTCGTACAGTGTGTTTGTGTATATCGAGACGAGATATTCATCTCTCTCTCTCTCCCTCTCTCTCTCTCTCTCTCTCTCTCTCTCTTTCGGACACATACACACATTATACTTCTTTTTTTGACACTTCAGCACCCAGTGTAACTTAGTGTATTGATGCGAACTATTTGTCTATGTCACACACACACACACACACACACACACACACACACACACACACACACACACTAGTAACGCGCAGTTTTTATACATTCTGGAACTCTCTCTTTCTCTTTGTCTCTTTCTCTCTCTCTCTCCCTCTCTCTCTCTCTCTCTCTCTCTCTCTCTCTCTCTTAAATAAACCTTTTATTAGTAAATCATCATCAACGTTCAAATGGTTTTGCTTACAGACAAATCGAACTTAGATTCACGACGACAATGACGACACGCGTGTATAATAGCTTGTATAATAGCTTATACACACATCGCTAAGTGAAAATATAACCATTATTATGTGCCGCTGTCCCCGTTAAGAGCAGATTCTGCACTGGCATTAGCATATGAGTGTTATCTGAGCTTTACTACTTCCGTGCTTGCACATGACAAATTGAAAGCAGGTGTTTTTTTTTTTGTGACACCATAACTAGAAGATTTCCCCCTTTCCTAGATGTATTGCATTCACCGCGACTAAGGAACTCTATCTACCCCCTCCCCGCCCATAACATCAGAAGTAAGCTAATAGGTTAGATGCCTTGCAAAAGAGCTTGAACTATGTAAGGTAAGAACGTTCATTTTCCCGTGGTATAATACATACTCGCTCACCGGAATGCATACAGCGCGTTATTATTCACAAATGGTCACCCATCTGGTATTGACCAGGCTCAACATTGTTTAACTTCGGTGATATAACGAGAACCGGTGCGTCGACATGATCATGCCATATAACAATTACACAACACTCGTATTCATTACTGCATCTTATTATAGACAGAGGCAATCGATTCTTAACTTATTCGATGCAATATGAACCAAAGCTGTAACGACGTAAATGGTGTTTTATTTTTAAACTAGCCTGGGTGCGTCTATGTGTGTGTAAGGGGCTTGGTCGAGCAACCTAAACCCTAAAAAATGAATTAAAACAACTCAATATAGTAACGAACACCTGTACGAGTTCAAAAATAAATCGGGGGTAGACTTGAACCCGTAACGCGCAAGAGGAAAAGGAGGTGAAAAAAAAGCAAACGGTCTTATCGATGCACCTACGGCAGTTGTGACGTAATGCGCGTTCGAAATCATCTGTTTTATCCGATGTCGTTCACGCGAGGCTTCAATGGCTTGCAAAAATGTCGACGAAAAATCTTACCCCTCCTTGTAAAAAAACGCATAGTTGACGGTAACAAAATGAACTTTTTTTTTTTTTTTTTTGCTAAATTTAGGATATTATTCAGCCGGGAGACGGAGCTTTCAAACGATATCAATTTTGTCAGTGTTGGTCGCGTGTATCGAAAGGTTTAGCGAGACATACCAACATACATTCCAGTAATTATAGGAGCAACCGGACTTATGAAAAAGAATTTTACAAACTATCTTACAAATATACCAGGTAAACCAAGTGCAAAGGAGATTCAAACAATTGCACTTAAAGGGACGGTTAGAATCTTAAAAAGATCTCTCGGTTGGAGTGTCTAAAATAGCAGGTGTATGTTTGGCATCTGGTAGGATGCCCCATCCCTGGCTTAAACAAAATGATAAGAAAAATGAAAAAATAGAAAGATAAACATACGGTTGCGATTTATATAATTGTTGTGTTTAAAAATCACATATTTTTAATTGAAAGAGCAAAAACAGGATTAAATTCTGTTAGAATATTTCCGATGAGATATTAATTTAAAATCTAATCTGGTTATTAATTAAATGGTTGGGGTTAAGGTAAACAGGACATTCCATCAATGTGGCAATATAAGATATAGTTGCGCCATGCATCTTCAGGAAAAAATATTCTCTGGTTGCTGTAGTGAAATAAAGAAACCTCCTGGATGAAACGAAAATATTGTGTCAAGTACTTGCGGCATAAACAACGATATCACCTGCATAAAGCGGAAAGACCTTCACCAGTTAAATAAATAATACAAGGCAGCGTGGTTACATGTTAGTTAGTACTGGTGCTTTATATAATGTCTCTTGGTAAATGGATATCTGTATCTCTATATTTACAATTATATAAAAGTCACTTTGTGCGTGTGAGTTCCTTTCCCATAGATTCCGAAACGGCTGAGCCTATTTTTAGCAAATTTCACACAAAGGTAATTTATATGTCTGCCAATGTCCTTAAATATGTTTTGTACAGAAATTAATCCTATAAGAATCGAAAAACGAAAAAAAATCCGATCTTAAACATAACTTTTCTCTTTTATAGATTAAAAAAATAATAATAATTTTTACAGGGGAATATTTTACGTTAAACCGGTCAAAAGAGGAAATAATAAAATCTTAGCAAATCATTTCTTGAAAATAAAAAAAAAACAGGCTTATTATAATCTACAGATATAGCTTAGTAACAGAGCACTCGACTACAGATCGAATGATCCTCTGTTCAAGTCCGGCTATAACTCATCATTTTCTTTAAAAGATTTCTTATTAATGATTTCAATTTACGTGAGGATTACCATTTAAAATCGCCGCAAATCATTTTTATTCGAATATTTTAAAACCAAACATTAACCAAAAGTTACTTTTCCAGTTATTCATCGTCAAGCCCAAATATCAACTAACATGATATTTTAAACAAACACAAATAGAATTTGATGAACGACATTTTTTGTTTGTTTTGCGAATTAGTCCACCGGACTGCCAGCTAGTAACGGCATAAACATATATTTCCGCTACAAATTCTTGCATATCACCGACCGCAAAAAGATTTTATAAGAAAGGTAGCGACAGCAACTTCAGCAAACGAATTACTACTATTTCTGTCCGCAATGACCCGTGACATAATAAGTAAAGTGTTAAGTAAAATTCAGTTCTAAGAGATTGAAGGTTCAATTCCCAGTAGAAACGATGCTGAGAATACAGTTGCGAGTTATTTAAGTCTCCAACTAGGTCACGCCCGACGGAACAATGGCATGCTACTCACACAGATTAAATAAAGGGTATGTTTATTTATTTATACAGACACTGTTGCATAACGTATAAAAGAATGGATGTTTAAAAAGCTGGGTTTATTGTAAACTAGCTGAAGTACGAAGCGTCGCCAGGTTTTATTTGATATATTTGAATATTCTCTCCTCATACATTATTATCAAATTGATTAAACAAAACATAAATTCATAATGGCTTCTTTTAACACTTCCCCACATGAGATAGGAGCTGCAGGTGCGTTTTATTTTATAGCCTCGCCAGCATCTAGTTTGATCTTTTACTTTCTAGTCCTTCTTCTTTCAAAATACGATGTAAGAATTGCAATCCTTGTTTATATCTTGTGCATGTCTGAAAACTGTTAACTGTCTTTTTGTTTTAACTATTTAATGCACAATATATACAGAAATGACATTAGTAATCCATTCTGTTAATGAAATAATTCAAATTTAGTTTCCAGCAATGCATATATAAATACTGATAAATGTACCTTGAGCATTTACTTTGAAAAGCTTCTACGGATGGAATATTGCTGCCATATCTGGGCAGGAGCTGCTAAAAACATCCTATCCTGCCTTGACAGTGTACAAAATAGACTTCGTGGCTTAGTGGGGGATGCACTTTTCTCTACCCTGCAACCTCTCTCTCACAGAAGAGACGTTGCGAGCATATCCTTGTTTTATCGTTATTTCCATCGCAAGTGCTCCTCTAAACTCCAATATCTGATTCCCCCTCGCCAATCTTTCACGATAAACACCCGTCTAGCTGAATCCACTGTGAAAAATTTCCCCCACTATTTATCTGTGCCTAAATCAAAACGTGGATTCCATGAACAAAGCTTCTTTCTTAGAACTGCACTCCTGTGGAACTCTGTTCCGTCTGCCTGCTTCCCACCTGACTACAACTTGGATGTCTTCAAGTTCAACGTTAACAAATTCCTAACGAACCGCCCCCTTAAGTAAACACTTCATCAAATCTCCACACTAACGTACTATACTTTCAATAACTATTATCCCTGAGTGGCTTCCGGGCCTTGATAAGTGGTGACCACCGTGTAAAAAAAAATATAAACAATATTTTGGTTCTGACTTCTAACTGGTTTTTCAGAGTTTTTCAGGATTTCCAATACAACTGGCCATGAGAAAAGCAAGGTGTCTGAAGATTAAGTCCAACAACGTTCTTTGTCCTTGAGTTTTATTTATAGATATGTCAAAACTAATTTTTATTGGGAATTGTAAACGCTTGAACTGAAATAGCGTGTCAGGAGTAAAAGAAATCCGAAGAATTAACACAATTTCACCGTTAATATTTCCAGTTATTATAATGGCTGTCAGAACGTTAGTTTTCAAATATTTTATTGCTAATTGTGTGCCATCACACAGTTTAGGGGATCTAGATTTTTTAATAAGATAACTGGGGCTTCTTTCTTCACTGCCAGATAATGATGTGGCATTCCAGGCGATTGTGGAGATTGTGGCGAATAGATTGATAAGAATGCTTTAACTCTGGCAAGGCTTGCAAAAGATTATAATTAATCATATCAACAGCATCCTTTCTAGGGGCCAAGATTGCTCTTTCACAAAGCCATCCAACATTGTGGAAATTTTTAGCAACATCTGCGAAAATCTTAGTCATAAGGTCACCAATGTAATTTACCATCTGACCACGTGGTAATGTGTGCAATTGAAGATCTTTATTCAATGTTATTGGACGATTTTCAATGGAAAGAGGTAGGTTTGAGAAAACTGTTGCAGACTGGTGATCAAATAAATGTGTCCTCATAATATTATTCTACGAACAGAAAATTAAAAAGTGGTTACCATGCAATATTGCAGAAGTGCCGTATTTTCATATCACGTTTTAAATGGAAAGAAAAAAAATTGGAACCGAATCAAATATATATATATATATATATGTATATATATGTATATGTATATATATATGTATATGTATTTGTATATATATGTATATATATGTATATGTATACATATGTATATGTATATATGTATGTGTATATATATGTATATATATGTATATGTATATATGTATGTGAATATATATATATGTATATATGCATATACATGTATATATATATGTATATATATGTATATATATGTATATATGTATATATATGTATATATAAGCATATGTATATATATGTATATGTATATATATGTATATGTATACATATATATATGCATATATAAGCATATGCATATATATGTATATGCACATATATATGTATATGTATACATATATATATGTATATGTATACATATATATATATGTATATATATATGTATATATATGTATATATGTATATGTATATATATAAGTATATATATATGTATATATAAGTATATATATATGTATATATATGTATATATATGTAGATATATGTATGTATATGTATATATATAAGTATATATATATATGTATATATATATATGTATATATATGTGTATATATATATATCTATGGATACATATATGTATATATGTATATATATGTATATATATGTATATATGTATATATATGTATATGTATGTATATGCATCTATATGTATGCATATATATGTGTATATATATGTATATATATATATAAGTATATATATATGTATATATATATTTGTATATATATGTATATATATATATGTATGTACATATATATATGTATATATATGTATAAATATGTATATATATGTATATATATGTATATATGTATGTATATGGATACACATGTATATATATGTATATATATATATGTATGTATATGTATATATATATGTATATATGTATATATGTGTATATATATGTATATATGTATGCATATATATATTTATATATATGTATATATATATATGTGTATATATATGTATATATGTATGCATATATATATTTATATATATATCTATATATATGTATGTATATATATATTTATATATATATATGTATATATGTATACATATGTATATATATGTATATACGTATATATATGTAAACATATGTATATATATTATTTGTATATATATATATATGTATATATATGTACCTATATATGTATATATATGTACATATATATGTATATATATGCATATATATGTATATATATATATATATGTGTATATATTTGTATGTTTGTATATATATGCATATGTATATGCGTGTATATGTATATATATGTATATGCATATATATGTATATGTATATATATATGTATATATATGGATATGTATATATATGGATATGTATATATATGTATATGTATAGATATGTATATATATGTATATGTATATATATATATGTATATATATATGTATATGTATATGTATATGTATATATATATGTATATATATATATATATGTATAAACTCATACCGAGGGATCGGAAGAACCTCATGCGTAAAAGAAGTAGAAAAATGCAACAGTTACAAAAGTTCAAATCGCATGAAAAAACAACGCTAATTCTTAGCGAATTAGTTGAAATTGAAAAGAAACTGTTCAAGTCGGCGCTGGATACCTGGCTGAAGTCTGTACCAGACGAACCTCAGATCCCCGGTTATACCGCTATGAGACGCAGTGAATCCAATAGCTTACGCCACATGCTTGTCTGTGTAAAGAGGGACAGCGAAACGGTGCAGCGGTCTATTGATTCGCCGCCGCCTATACCGTCCCAACTGGAGGCCGCTTGCTGCAGTGACCTTGGAGGGCTCTGACCGCCGAAAGACATCACACAAATCACACACAAAATATAAATGTATATATGTATATATGTATATATATATATATATGTTTATGTATGTATATATATATGTATATATATGTATATGCATATATGTGTATATATATATGTATATATATGTATATGTATATATATGTATATATATGTATACGTATATATATGTATATATATGTATATATAAATATGTATATATATGTATATATGTTTATATATATGTATATATATGTATATATATGTACATATACATATATGCATGCATATATATATATATATATATATATATATATATATATATATATATATGCATGCATATATGTATAGATACATCGATATGCGTGTATTGTATATTCAGTTATGACCCTGGAGCACCTGGAGGGGCATCGGCCATCTACAACGTTTTTGTAGATGTTTGGTAGCGAGGAATTCTTTTTACAGGGTGAGGGTGCTGGCTCCACGCCCAACCTTCCCAGAAGGTACATACAGCGCTTAGCCTTCCCAAATGGTCATCCATCTGGTACTGGCCAGGCTTAACGTTCCTTAATTTTGATGATCTTGGGAGAACCGGTATGTCAACTTGATTCCGTCGTACACGTGTTGTATTATGAGCGGGCATTATAAATGTATATAAATTTTTGCTTGACGCGTTTTCGTGCATGCAGATGTACACGCTCTTATCTGTCAGGTTTTTTCCCTACATTAATGACACATACGCTCGTTAAAATATATGCCGTGTTTTCAATAACAATAACAATCAATTCCTCTGTAATTATAAAACAGATTTATAATGAAATTTCGAGCTCGTTTTTATGGGGTTAGAGAGACGTGGATCGGAAGAGTAGCAAGCGACTTGTGATTCTCTGCTATCTGACAGACATATCTCTCGCTTGTTTATATTGACCGAATTCATTTGTTCCTTTGTTCAGCGTATATATATATATATATATATATATATATATATATATATATATATATTATGGTGAATTATAGCTCAATGACAAAAAAGCTGGACCAGTCCACAATCTTTATTTTATTTTAAACGATTTTTTAATTTTATAAATTATCTTACTTATAGACAAATACCTATATTTTTCCATAATTGCCTAACACGTGTTTTATTGTAGTCATTTTAGATATGGTGCATTGTCCAATCAAAGAAAGATGATAATCGTAGACTGGTTTTGTCCTTCGTCATTGAAATGTATCTCACCATTATATATGCTCTGGGATGTAAAATGTGTACCGAAATTTTAACATGCCGAAAAAGCTGTTTTGATCTTGAAATGTTGCTATACTCGTATTCCTTATATATTTATATATATATATATATATATATATATATATATATATGTGTGTGTGTGTGTGTGTGTGTGTGTGTGTGTCGTATCTGAAATGGATTTTTATTGCGCTTTTAATTTGTAACATATTGAAAGAAAAACATATACCTTCATAGAAATGTTGTAAATATATTTCTATATACAGAACTAAACGATAAAATTGTCGCCTTAGAAAAGACAACATGATTCCATTTTCATTTAATGAAAACCGTTCTTCTTTTGTTTCTTTGTTTTGTTTTGTCCTGTTTTTAGTGTTTTTTTTTTTTTTTTTGCAGTTGGCCAACAAGAGAGATAGCGGCCTTTTATCCTGTTTGAATGACGCATAATGTTCAACGAGCGAGATCGGAGTTGCACCGCTATAGAACTCATGCCCTTTACCGATCAAAGTTATGGTAATGCGACCATTGGCAGCATTTTCTAAACGCATTGCTGGATTGCCACGATTAACAGGGACGTGCCCAGGGTGATGAAAACAAAGTTTCCAGTACGGTTATAATCTTTAGTGCGGTTTCAAGTGGGGACCACATCATTCCACCTCACATCTTCGAAGTCGGCTTGAAAGTGAACACCAAAATCTATTTGGAGTGCTGTGATCATATGGCCGCTGGCAGACCCTGGGTGTGGCTTCGTGCCGCGAGTCCAAAAAGAACTATGCTTTGCTTCAGAAGTAGTTCTACGAGTTTGTACCCTTCTCTCACTGCCCTCCACCTGCCACTGACCTGAATCCGCTGGACTACTTTGGTTAGTCATACGTCGAGAACATCACCAATATGACTTCCCACAACACCAAAGCCAGCCTGATCGCCGCCATCCGCCGAATATTCGCCGAGTATTCGCCGAATATTCGCCGAGCATTCGCCGAGCTCCCGCCAGTACTTGTGGAAAAGGCATGCTCCCAGGTCCAAACCCGTATTGGGGCGACGATTGAGGCTGAAGGCGGCTGTCAGCTCTACTGCATAATCAAGTTACTTGAATTGATTTATTTTCACTAAAAATTTTGAAATAAAGCTGTCGTACTGTTTTCTTGAGGGCGACAACTTCATCGTTCCACCCTGAATGCATCGTTAATCAACATTGCAAAAGCTGAACATGTATTTAATGTACAATCATAATGTTTTATTCATATATTTATGAAGTATGCCTTATACGTGTTTCATTGAATAGCGAAACCCCACATAAGTTATCGGACACAAACTTATATTTCTCAGAAAACACTTAGTCATTTTTTTTTCTTTGTAATGAAAAAGGACTTGCTGAGAAACAAATGCTGATAAAAAGAAATTGAGGTATTTCAATTTTGCAGAAACAAGTAAAAAAAAACACTAACTTATTACAGTGTTTATAGGCACCCAATGCAAAGAAATGTTAATGGAATTCAAAGCACACGCAGAGAATCCATCTCATACCTCCATATTTGATTATTGGAAAATGCTATAGATATATTTCCAAGAATTTGTATTTAGGTTCATATTAAAAATGAAATCAAACAAAATCATAAGAGATACAATTTCTAAAATAGTTATAACAAAAAAGACAACCTCAGATTTAATTAGATATCATGGATCTATCGGAAGTTTTTACTTTACATATTTTACGAGCTTAGAATTACCTACTAAAGAAATTCCCTGTCCATCAAAACACGTTTTCACTTCCGTAAATAAATATTAACACTTCCATTAAGAAGATATAGAAGTTTTTAATGTCTGGATTTTTTACGGTATATATTGTTGCCATTTATACTACAGAGGAGTTGGACAATTATATTGTAAGAGGCACTTAGTACGTTTTTGGCAATTGCAATTATTTAGGGTTTCATTGCTAAACATATTAGTGTTTATGTTTGAGCATTATGAGTGTTATCTTTTTATACTAGTTTTATATTATCTGTCTTCAAAAGCAGTTTAAAGTTATCGCTTCAATTATAACTCAGTTTATTAATGAAGCTTTTATAAATTAAATCATTGCAATGTAGGAATAATATTCCATAATATCGAAAGCTAACAATTCGCACTTATTATACCTCCCCATGAAGCATTTAGTTGCGTTCATAGCATTGATCCATTGATTTTAATTAGTATTTCTAATTTGCAGATAGGATTTTAACTTATTCTTTCAATCTTTGGTCGAGTGTTTGATTAGTCTGTTATATAGTTTAGTGTTTGAAGTCAGCTTTATGGTCCTTAAGCAAAATATACGCTTCATTTTCTTTTTAGGTTATCCACTATCGATCTTATCTGTAACTTATCTGTAATCATGTTATTGTCTGAATTTATTATTTCTATTAGATTTATGGAATTTTTTTTTACACAGTGATCACCACTTATCAAGGCCCGGAAGCCACTCAGGGATAAGGGTTATTGCAAGTACAGTACGTTAGTGTGGAGATTTGATGAAGTGTTTAGTTAAGGGGGCGGTTCATTAGGGATTTGTTAACATTGGACTTGAAGACATCTAAGTTGTAGTCCGGAAGGAAGCAGGTAGACGGAACAGAGTTCCACAGGAGTGCAGTTCTAAGAAAGAAGCTTTGTTCATGGAATCCGCGTTTTGATTTAGGCACAGATATAGAGTGGGGGAAATTTTTGACAGTGGATTCAGCTAGACGGGTGTTTTTTGTGAAAGATTGGCGAGGGGGGACCAGAGATTGGAGTTCAGACGAGCACCTGCCATGAAAATAACGATAAAACAAGGATAGGCTCGCAACGTCTCTTCTGTGGGAGAGAGGTTGCAGGGTAGAGAAAAGGGCATCCTCCACTAAGCCACGAAGTCTATTTTGTACTCTGTCAAGGCAGGATAGGCTGTTTTTGGCCGCTCCTGCCCAGATATGGCAGCAATATTCCATCTTTGGGCGTACTTGGCTTTTATATAGATAGAGAATTGCATCAGTAGTGAGATATCTTCTGGAGCGGTAGAAGGATCCCACCATCTTTCCAGCAACCTTGGCAACGGACTTGATGTACGTGTTCCATTTCAGATCAGGAGTAAAGGTCAAACCCAGAAGCTTGTCAAAACACGAGGCCTCACCCAGACGAGAGCCATCCATCACAATTGGTGCCAGCTGGGGATCAGAGCGTTGATGATGTAAGGATAGGAGTTTGGTTTTGTATGTGTTATTTTTCTAGTTTGTCGTTAGGTTATAATTACTTGAGTTTTGTAATCTTATCTTTTATTTCATAAATAGTTTTAGATTTGTCAGCTTTGATTAATATGCTGTTATAATTTCCAATTATTTTTTGATTCTATCTTGTTTCCTGTTAATGTTGCCGTTAATGCCTGTCCTAGCAGACAAAAAAGAATATCGCATATATTTTATCAGCTCTCCCATCTCCTATAATGAATCTGAGAATGCAATTCTTTTAGTTAGTGGTAGGGATATTCTTAAAAAATATTTCATCTTTAATCTTGTCCATATTTTTATTTAATAAGACATATTATAGAGTACTCTACAATGAAGGAGTTTCATGAAGATAGTGTATGATTGTTTTTCACACGTGTTAACATACTGGCGTTACGATATTCATTAGATAGTGCTCAATAACAGGAAGATCTATTTTAGTATTAATGATTAAGAAAGGTATTAGAATTCAAACGCTGGTTAACTCACGTAAGCATGTCTAATTTTTATTTTAGTTTATTTTCATAACACTCTGCATTGAATTGAGAACTTCTAAAAAAAAATTGATTCCAAGTTCCTTTTATTAATTATTATTTATTAATACATCCAAACTTCATTGAGATATGTATTTCTGTATTTATATCCTAAATATGAATTTTAATCGCTCAACGTTTTTCCAATAGCTCAATACTGTAATAAAAATATTGTAATATTATGTAAACCACATTAAATGTACGGACATTAATATTTCGCAAGTTCATAAAAAAAAATTATTTTATCTGAAGCATACAATTGTTTTGACCTATCACCAAAATATATGTAATGTTCAAAATCTATGAGACATTTAATTTTTCGATGAAGGTATCCTCACTATTACTAAAAAGTTAACGTAGCCCTCCGATGTGTGAGTGTGTGTGTGGGTGTGAAGATTCCCGAAAGGATGAAACACTAGTGTCTGTACGTATTTAATTATTATAGTAAAAAAAAAAAATTATGACAGGCTTATGGCGTTGCTTATCGTTGAGCACTTTCAGTTGAATTAAAGTCGGTCAATTTAGCTCTTATGTATAGATCATCGTATAACGATTAGATCACTGTCTGACTGGCGTAAAGAACATTTTAAACATTAAAATGTTTAAATTCAAGGTTATTTCACGCGGTTAATTGTAGCCGATTGGGTACGGTCTTTGCTAATCGAGCCAGAAATGGCTCGTGTTGCTGAGTTTGAATCTGTCGACTGGTGTTAATCGTGACACGCTACACTGAAGATTCCCGAAAGGATGAAACACTAGTGTCTGTAGGTATTTAATTATTATAGTAAAAAATAATTATATATACAATTTTAATATATATATATATATATATATATATATATATATATATATATATGTTTATATTGTCAGTGTAAAAATGGCAAAGCAATTTTACATAACCAAGTTTGAATGAACAAATTTAAGTGATACGTGGGGTCAAAGATGACCTCAGTAAAATGAAAGTTATTTAAATCACGTAACTTCTAGAGGAACATAATTCTTTATATTTATGCGAACATGCGTAATAGACGCCGTCTTTGACGGAGGCGGGTTCGCACAATGTAATTACGTGTAACAGAACAAGAGGTCTGCCTGTCTGTCTTTATTTATTACGAGCATACAAATAACCCTTGCCTTTAAAGTACTTCTTTCCCCCTCTGACTCTATGACTGTTCCCTTCTACTTGGCATCTTAAATACTGTTGATGCTGATTGTACATGGGTTCACGACAAGAACATGTGTATAATATTGTGTATACACACAACTGACAACAGAATCACTATCCTAGATAGGGCTACCTACAATGTAACATGTAAATAGAAGATTAATAAAAGCTGACCCACTTCTTGAGTTCATTGTAAATTGTTGCTAATTAGAACTCTTACAATGAAAGACTTTTCTTTTAACTCGATCGCAAAACTGAGAAATATTTTCTAAGGTAATATTTGCAGAATTCTTACTAATGATGAATCTTCCCTTTTAACTATAGATACTAGCGGGACCTGTGGAAAGTCCACACCAGCATCTTTTATATGTTATATATATATATATATATATATATATATATATATATATATATAGAGAGAGAGAGAGAGAGAGAGAGAGAGAGAGAGAGAGAGAGAGTGGGAGAGAGAGAGTAAGTCAGTTAAATTTTCCCTCGTGAATTTTCAATTAAATATTTTAAAAAGTAAATTTTATGACACATTGAAATTTCTAAAATAATGTCTTTCCTTTTTTTTTGCCATTTGAAACGACTGATATCATAGGCTATTGGGGGGGAGTGTCGTCTGCTAAGGATTTTTAAAGGAGTACTCTTTACAAATGTCTCGCAGTATTTTTTTCCAATCGGTCACGGAACTGATGATATACTCTCACTGAAAATTTCTATTATTTTTCCAATTTCAAACTCAACTTGGAATAACACGTTACATGACGCAAGGAGGACCACTGCCAACATTGGCCTCCAAGCGAATCCATTACTCATAATACTTCTTTTTTAATGCGTTTTTGCATTTGCAATAACGATAAAAAAAACTATCTTGCAAATTACTGCATTTGTTAGAGTAATCTGTTCTCGAACTATTTTCTTTTGGGTAGGATTATCATTCTAGAACTATTTTCTTTTGGGTAGGATTATTATTCTATAACTATTTTCTTTTGGGTAGGATTATTATTCTAAGCGAAGTGATTGGTACATTATCTAATAAAGATTTTTTTTTTCAGGAGAGCTAATTCCACTGAATCGCATATTCATTTGTTCCCGCTTTTACCAGTAGGATATGTTGATTTCAAGTAAGATAACATAATAATAATAATAATAATAATAATAATAATAATAATAATAATAATAATAATAAATATTTTAATTTAGTTTAAACTTTAAATCAACGTCTCTATTTATTTTAGAAAAATCAAGAAGATATTAACAGAGCACATTCATATTTCTTTGTTTTGACTTTGGAACCTTTAATATTTTTCTAAACAAACTCTATTTCTCTTTATCTCTCACTCTTTGATTCTCTCTATTTCCTTCTCTCTCTCTCTCTCTCTCTCTCTCTCTCTCTCTCTCTCCAACGCCACACTCCAGAGGCATGTATAGAATTACACACACATATTTGATGACGTGGTGTTCTCTTTCACGAAACAGCACGTTCAAATACTTGACTATGATAGGCGTGTCATTTTCTCGTCTCAGGATATGACAAGTGGATACAAAATCCGACTGAACAGACAGGTATCTCTGCATTGAACTATATTCATTTTTGCATATCAAATTCATGAGCTATTACTGTGTGTACGCCAATTATGTATAAACAAAGTTAATTGAAAAAAGTGTGAAATTGTTTCTCCTTATATTTGAGTTAACGGTAACGCTTAACAACGGTAACACAACGGCGACTCCTTTTTCTTCTTACTAAACAAGCCAAGAAACTAGTATTCTCTTTACTAATTAGTTAATTAATAGATGGATATAGCGAACAGAGGTTTTAACGAGCATTTCGCTCTTGGCGTTAATCAAAGTTTTCTTTTCGGATCTTACAGCATTATTTGCGATCTGTCTTGTATGAAAAACTCATCTGAAACCATAGTTTATGTGTAAAACTCGCCGTCTGTGACGTCATGCGTTATGTCGACTGACGTCCCTTGGCTTTACTTTACTTGGCGTTTTTAACCTTCTATAACCTTAAAGGCCATATCTTCCTGTTATCTTTCGTAGGAAACTAGTTCATTTGCCAAACTTGGTGTCATTTCGACCTGTACTTAATAAATCCTTGTCAAGAGTAACACTAGCTGAAGTAATCACTATCCTAGATAGGGCTACCTACAATGTAACATGTAAATAGAAGATTAATAAAAGTTGACCCACTTCTTGAGCTCATTGTAAATTGTTGCTAATTAGAACTCTTACAATGAAAGACTTTTTTTTTAACTCGATCGCAAAACTGAGTAATATTTTCTAAGGTAATATTTGCAGAATTCTTACTAATGATGAATCTTTTCTTTTAATTATATATGCAAGCGGGACCTGTGGAGATCTTTTATATGTAATATAATCTTTTATATGTAATATAATGCTGCTGGACATTTTGTGGACGTTCAGGGTGGATGGAGACCCCGTGATATTATTGTAGCACTATTGTTAACACGGTAAAAGTATTTATCTAAGTAGCCTGGTTCATTTAGTTAGAATATATCTGGTTATTACTGTCTATCTCCAATATCCTTATAGGATTCTGTGACATATTTCCATTTTATGGACGCCCGGAAATCCCGCGATATCATTATACCATATTTAGACAGAACAGATATTACTCTTGGATCCTAGCCAAAAGACCAAGAATGTATATTGTAGTTTCACGTACTACCTAAAGCGACATCATTTTTTTTTATTTATTTGTTTTTTAAATTGCGTCATCGGTGATCGGGAGATCCTATTTATTAAAAAGGAGGACAGAATATGATAACACAGCATAAACATAAAATTAACGTATCTATATGCTAATTTAATGTTTGTAGTATGTTATAACCTTTTATCCTCCTCCCCATCGAATGATTTATAATTGGGAAACTGTAACACACGTATTTACGTACGTACGTAAGTACTACGGTATTAATATATAGATATAACTACTTATGATACATGATTTCTGCTACAAATGGCTGGAATTCGCAATTGTATTTTTTGGTCCCTCACACTGAGAATAAAATTTTACAATTGATTTTGTTTCAAGTACTCGAATCACTGCGCCACGGATCCTTGGAAAACATTCTAATACGAATTTTGGGAATGTTAAACCTATCTAATTTCTAGTTGTAATTATAACTATATATTAGTAATTATATATATATATATATATATATATATATATATATATATATATATATATAGCGATGAAAATGCATTTAACAGGTCAACCAATATCTATGAAACAGCCCTAAAAATAGTGGATACAAAAATATCGATATCAAATATAAGCAACAAAACACCAATAACTATAATAATATTACAAATAGAAGAAAAAGAACTATAATTTGGTATGCAGCCCGATACAATCAAATGTTAAAAACAAAACTTGGCAAGAAATTTCTAGATCTTATTGAAAAACACTTTCCCGCAACCAACCCCTTACACAAAATTTTCAATAAAAATACCTTAAAGTTATCCTACAGTTGTTGCGAAAATTTAGAGATGATAATTAAAGCACATAATAACAAAATATTAAATAAAAACAATGTAAACAACAACAAAATAAACAATAAAAAAGTAGCAACCATGACAAAAAATAAAACTAAAACTAGCAGAACTAATAATAATAATAATAATAATAATAATAATAATAATAATAAACCAACCCGGACAAGAACAACCATACTATAAATAAAAATACTAATAACGAACAAGATAAATGCAACTGTAGACACCGCACACTTTACCCACTTAAAAATACATGTCTAACCAAAAGCGTAGTTTACCAGGCCACAATATTTGCGAAAGAAAACCCAAATAACAAGAAATATTACTAGGTATGACTTACTTAGATTTCAAAACTCGATATTATGACCACACAAGTACATTCAACAATAAAAACACCGTATAAAAACAACACTAGCGAATAAATACTGGGAACTCAAGGAAAGCGGACATTCGCCGGTAGTCGAATGGAAAATTATAAGGCAAGCTACCACGTGTAGGGACCTAGACGACCCATGTAGATTATGCCTTCATGAAAAATTTGCTATCCTGTACTTTAAAGAAGCCCAAAATCTATTAAACTGTAGAAGAGAAATAGAAAACAACTGTGTTCAACAAGGATAGCGATACAAAATAGTTGTAAAACTAACAAAAACAATAGAAAATAAACAAATAAATAAATTGAATAAACATGAATATACATAAACGATCACGCATATATGTATGTACATATATATATATATATATATATATATATATATATTTATATATAAACTAACATAAAAAAAACACTAACCTAAATTTAAAACAGATCAAGAAACTAGATACCCAGGCTAAATAGAGCACACACAAAGGAACAGGTCAACCAGAGGTCAAATAGGGCTTTGTCCGAAAAGTGCATGCTCATTGGCTGATAGGAAGGGCGCAGTGGATACTAGAAAGCTGACTGGCTAACTAAAATCTCAATAGAAGATGCGTATATGAAAACAACAAACAACCACAAAATTCGCGCAAATATATATATATATATATATATATATATATATATATATATATATATATATATATATATCGTAGTTTGGGATAATTGCGTCAAATTCTGAGGTAATTGTGGCAACTAAAAAAAGTGTTGTTTTTTTTATGCGTGGTTGCCAAAGCAGCACTTTTAACTAATTGGCGCAATAACCCCGGAAACTACGGTATAAATATATATATATATATATATATATATATATATATATATATATATATATATATATATATATATATATATGTATATATATACGTATATATTTATATATATATATACGTATATGTGTGTGTGTGTGTGCATATATATATATATATATATATATATATATATATATATATATATATATATATATATATATATATATATATACATATATATTTTGTTCACTTATACTGCATATATCATATAGAAAAACGATAAATTTTACCATCTTGGATCATTTTGGTAAATTTAATTGTAATTTTTATTTTATATATATATATATATATATATATATATATATATATATATATATATACATATATATTTTGTTCACTTATACTGCATATATCATATAGAAAAACGATAAATTTTACCATCTTGGATCATTTTGGTAAATTTAATTGTAATTTTTATTTTATATATATATATATACATATATATATATATATATATATATATATATATATATTGTTCACTTATACTGTATATATCATCTATTATTTATAATTAACAGTTCTCATATCGTGTTAAATTCTATTCTAGATTTACATAGTAATTGATTTTGCCCCAGCAAATGCGTTGCTTCTTTGTATCCTGTTACTCTCCATCGTTCTTCTGTCTATAGTTTTTACTTCATCCCATAATCGTAGAGGGTTTCCCTTTTCACACATGATATAGTCAGCCTTACCCGATGTTTTAATCTCTCCACGTACTAAGGCTTTTCGATGATCTTTTAACCGCATATTTAGTGGTCGACATGTCTCACCTTTGTGTAGTTTTCCACAATTACATGAGATCTCATATACGCAGTTCTTAGTCGTGATCTTTCTGTAGGGGAGGGGGCTTAACTCGCACGGAGATTTTAATCGCTTCTGATTATTATCCAGATGTCATATAAATTTCATATTCTTTGAAGTTTGTCTGACAAATTCTTCATATATCGTATACAAGAGCATGCTACATTCTTGAAGTAAATAAAGGATTTCCTTTCAAAATTCCGTCAAAATTCTCGAAGGCGACAGAAACATTAGAGAGTTCGACTTGAAAATAATCGGAGGTTAAAATGACACTTAAGATATGAACGGTAGTCCGATGAGTCGAAACAATACGAATAGCCAATCCTGATATCAAAACTTCAGAAACGTAAGGAAACATATGGTTTTAAACATTGAGAAACAGAGTCAAATTTCGTAGTTGGATGAATGTATCCAACGTGAATAGTATCATTTTATGTTCAATAGATCGACTGATGTTCGATTGTTAAGTGGTTAACAACACCGAAGACTTAAGTGTAACAAGTTCGAATCCAACTTGTTCCACAGAAACACTTTCATCAAACTCACACTTGACCTTGTGTCTAACCTTCTAAAGAAGAGTTAGATGAAATCTAGTTGTGGATTAAAACAGTTCAATTTGTGGCTGGAAAAGAGTAGATGCCATGGAAATAAAAGTTGACGTCCAATGAATCACGACTCTCAATAACAAGAAAAAGGAAATGGAATTTAAAAAAAAAAAGACGCATGGTGAACGTGATAATAACGAAAAAGAAAACCCAAAAAAACAAACTCGTGTGTTGCGACAAAATATAAAAGTGGTATTTATTTCAAACTAGCAGGCTTCCCGGCGTCCCCCTGCCTTAAAATACTCTTAAATATGACATTTTAATTCATGCAGATTTCATATTTATTTTTATAGGGCCAATTTTTTTATTACAGTGTACCCAATATATAGTAAGTTGTAAAATACGCTTTAATCTATTTTAATTCATGTAGATTTCGTATTTATTATCATATATCTAATGCTGTATTAATTAATTTGTATTTTGCTATGTAGTATTTATTTCAAAAGAGTTGTTTTTATAATAAATGTATATTTGCGCATGTACAAAAAGAATATTTGTTAATCATAAAACAATCTAACCGCATAGAGAAATACTATATAAAAAAAAAACTAGCGGGGAACGCCAGGCTTTACCCGGTGGTAAAATACGCTTAAATATGATATTTGTACTTTTTCCAGATTCAGATGTATTATAATAGAGTCGTGATTTCACAAGTAAAAAAAAGTATTTGAGTGTCATCAGCTAGAATTGAAACCGAAAGCAAAACTCTAGCATTCAAAGCTGATGACGTTACCACTCTACCAATGAACTGATTAAATATAAACTAAGATGAGTATGCTAAATGTATAAAGATTTTTCTCAATTTTTACTTATTTTTAACATCTTAGAAACTATTTTAATCGGTTACAGTCCATAAAAGAATGGTCCGTAAAAATTCTAATTATTTTAGGCCTTCTTAGCGCCGCTCTGCGACTTTTAGTTTCGGGAAAGATAGAGTTTGAAAATATAGTGTTGTTGCAAAGAAGAAAAAAAGAGTATACAAACCTCAGCTCACTGCAGCAGCGTCGTCCGTTGGTATTTTCCGTAGACTCGTTTTCACGTCTGTCTCATCTGCTCCAGTGGCCTGTTTTTTATAAAAGACAGAGTCCTCCAAATTTGCATATAAGGCCACCGGCGCCATCTTGGACCCTTTTCAACATCACCGAGGCCGTTTAAGAGGTAAGCCTGAGTTTCCACAATTTTCGCCACGCTTCCCCCTGATATCGTCATCACAGAGAGGGCAGGAACACGGTGGTCTTCTTCGGAGAAGGGGACCGAAGGCTTGGTCCTCACCTGTGCCTTCGTCCTCGGTTTCAAGGTCGATGAACCTAAGGCCGATAATTTCAAGGTCGCTGTCCGACGAAGTCGGCGTAACCTAGAATGAGGTTCACTGCTCTCGGATCCAGTCTCGCTCTCAGCGCCGAGTGGCGGCTGCGCTTGTGATGTTGATCGAAGATCCTTGATGTGACGGGGCACCTTGTCAACTCGCATCGATTGCGGGCTGATCACCTGAGTAACACGCCCGTAGCATGTGGTGCACTTGCCGCAAGGTTCTTAACCCAGACGACATCCCCCTCTTTGATACTCTCTCTCTCTCTCTCTCTCTCTCTCTCTCTCTCTCTCTCTCTCTCTCTCTCTCTCGTCGCCTATGGCTCGGGCAGTTGGCTGGTCTCCATGCCTTTCACCCTGAAGTTATACCTCTGCAGTGCTTCGGCTGACGCGGTAGAGAGTAAAATTTCGTCCTTAGAGGTGACGTTATACCAATAGACCGCCTCAGGCAGCGTGCACCCCTTCCTAGCTGCGATAGTCTTGACGGTCCTGTGGCTTCTCTGAATAATTCCATTCCCGCTAGGCGAAATTACAGACATATACCCCAGTTGTCTGCTAATTGTTGGAACTACTCGCTAACAAAGGCGGTGCCATTGTCGATCAGTATCTCAGAAGGGGGGCACGCTCGAGGAAGACACTTTTCAGCTCACGACAACAGCGGCCGAGTTCTGCCGGCGAAGGGGCTGCCACAATGCAAATCTAGACGGTCCGCAATCGATGAGCGTCAATAAATGCCCGCCGTTGTGGTGAGTTACGTCCATTGCGAGCCTATTCCAGTTTCCCCTCACACTCAGTTTCCCTTTCTTCCATCGGACGGGTGCTGGGTCGTTCGATCGACAGATTTTGCAGCTTCTCACAACAGATTTCACGTCCCTCTTTGACACATAGGGGTCGACCAGCCTGGCGAAGTAAAGGGTTCGGTTTACACAAACGTGCCCGCTTTGGCAATGGGCATTCCCACCGCGGCGCAATTCACAGGTGCCGGTTTGTCCACTTCTTTTGGCAGGTTCAGCCAACGGCGTGGTACTCTGGTCAGGCGATCCGCGTGATTCTGACAGGATTGCACCAGTGTTACATCTATGGCCAGGTTGAATTCCTTGATGATTTTGGTCAGGGTAGCAAGTCGTCTCCATATGAGCATTTCGCGCGATGCCTTTGTTGTCAACCGTGCTTTCCCACTTAATACATCGGTTATCCACTGATGCATGCATGTAAAGTCTGTGACGACGTGTAGCACTCTGACCTGCCACTAGAGCGCCAGATTTACCCCTTTGAGTGTAGCATCAAGCTCAGCCAGGTTTATGTGCCCGGCGTCAGTTTGTGGCCGAAGCCAGCAGGCATCTACGATAAATTCGTCGACAGCCAGAGCAATGCTAAGGGCAAGTGAGCTGGCGTCCACCCAAACTGTAAACTCAATCTCGTCGACGCACCAGCTCCCTCGCACAGGGTCGTCCTCGGTCACCCTGGTCACAGCTTCCACCAGCATGCTTCGCAGGGCGGAATCGTGCACCTCATCATCCCATCCCGTTGACATGGAAGTCGCATGTCGCTTTATGGCCGCTACCGCCACCTGGAGCCACCCACACACGGGGAAGTGCCCCACCAGTTTTCCGCAGATAGAAAAAACGCTCCGACGTGTGATGTTGGATGGAACTTCCGGGATGTCACCACCTATTCCTCTGCGGAGTTCGTCTGCGCTGCTGCTCACATGCAAGCCAAGAACTTTCGCTCAATCTTGCAGGCGCTCTGGCTCATTGCACGACAGCCCAAACCTCTCAAAGTGTTCTTTCACTGCCTGGGCAGATATGCGGTTCTCGTTCCCAATAATCAATATATGACGACGTCGCCTGTTGCACGGTTTCGTCCTGACGCCGAATCGCCTGCATAATCGCTGTCATAATGTTCGGGGCCACGTTCAGACCGAACCCCAGCCTGGTCAAATAATAGCGAGTCCCTTTGATCTCGACTGTCTGGAACGGTCACAGCGATTTCGCGACGCGTATCTGCAGGTAGGCTCTTCGCAGGTCCAGGATTGCTGTGTATGCCCCTGCTGCCACCACTCCCTCGGTTTATGTGCGCAGACGTCATCCCCCGCTGTGTGTGGGTCGACGTGTTCATGGAATTCCCAGTAATCTATGACGGGTCGGACCCTTTATTTATTCTCTTGCCTGACGGCCATCAGGGAGATCAGCCCCCTTGGTGGCTTGGAGTCATCCCCTGAGTACGGAACCAGCCAGCCATTATCCATCCAAACCTGGAGTTCTACCTCGTACTGCCCCTTGAGCCACGTGGGTGGGGGATACTCCATCGCAAGAACACTGGTGGCTGGTCGCCCGACCACTTCCAGGACGCGGTCCACGCGTTTGTGCCCTTGTCGTATTCCACGTGGAAGTCAGGTTCATCAAGTGTGATTGCCGCGCAGACTTGTTTCTTGCATTGGGAAAACGTCACATCACCGGCGTCGTCCATGGTGATTTAATCTAGCTGTGTAATAGTGTTCATTCCAAGGAGAAGGTCGTATCCAAGAAGCTCCCTGTCGACCACCAACGCCTTCACAGCCACCAGGGGACATCGCCAACGCTTTTATGGACAATGTCACCCCATAACATACCAGCGAGCCTCCGCCAAGGGTTAATACTGGGAGCTTCTGTTTCGTGGATGCGGTGCAACATTTCTTGTGTATGAGCGGTTGGGTGCATCCGGTGTCAACCAGCGCTGAGCGCCTACACCCATCAATTTGCACTGTCACTACAGGAAGCGCCTTGTTCAGTGTTTCTTTGAGGAGGGGGCTGACGCCGTGGCTTCCTCCCTTTGCTCGTTTCCCGGACAATTCTGTGCTACGTGGCCTGGCTTGTCGCATTGGTGACAGCGTCCTCGTTTCCGTGCTCCATAGTCCGGGGTGCGCTTTGCACCGCTTCTACAGTCTCTGGCGAAGTGGTTGGTGCTGCCACATTTGTAGCAACGTGGGCTATCTGCGGCGATTCCAGTGTATTAACCGCTGCCGAGACCTGCTCCACATCGTCCTTTAGGATATTTCGGGCTCTAGCCAACAACTCCTCCAACCCAAGCTCATTGAGCTTCGACGACGCCCGCAACAGACGACTGGCGTCATTTGGGAGCCCAGACAAAAAGGCGGATGCCAATATTTGATCACTTGCACTGCCAAAGGGAGCAGCAAGCTTCTTCAGGTCGGCCAGGTAGACATCCACAGTCTCTTCTGTCCCAAGCCGACGTTCAGAGAATTGTCTCCAGACAATAAAAGGGTCCGCACCGACTGTTCTGTATAACGCTTGTTTTATCTGGTCTATTGTCGCCTCATCCACGAGCTTCTGATACACGGCATAAGTCCTCTTAATGAGCCTCAATTGGATGACCATAGCTGAATCCTGAATTTTGCACAACCGGCAAACGCGCTCAGCATTCTCCAGCCATTCAACCACAGAAGGACCAGCCGGGGACCCTTCAAACTCTGGTCTCAGCTTCAGGTCGAATCTGTCCATTGTAAAAAATGTACGCCGAGATAGCTTGTTGTTGCAAAGAAAAAAACAGAGTACACAAAACCTCCGCTCATTGCAGCAGCGTCGTCCGTCGGTACTTTCCGTAGATTCGTTTTCATGTCTGTCCCATCTGCTCCAGTGGCCTGTTTTTATAAAAGACATAATCCTCCAAATTTGCATATGTACGCGAGAGCACGCGAGATTCTGCGAGCCTGTATTGTTATATAAGGCCGCAGGCGCCATCTTGGACCATTTCAGCATCATGCCGCTGCGTCGTTAAAGCGCACACCGAGGCCGTTTAAGAGGTAAGCCTGCATTCTCGGAATTTTCGCCACAGATACAGACAGACATAGCAAGTTTTATATATTAGATAATGCATAAAATGTAAAGAAATAGTTTCGTATTTTCAACCGATGCAAACCCTTTTTAGATATAACCCTAGTAAACAAATTAGAGAAAATAAATATCAGATAAATAAAGTAACAGTAATAATAACAAGTAAATTCCTTGTAGAATTCAACCTGTCTAATTTTATAATATGAACCAAGATGGCTGTCGGAACAAACACACGATATTGAGTTTTTTTTATGAATTTTTCCCCTTTTCTTTAATTTTTTCGACAATCTATTGTCATGCATTTTTTCTTCCTATGTAAAGAATTTCCTACTTTTCTGAGGAATATATGCACGAAAGGAGTCGGTATTTACATGATAATAAACAACTATTTCTGCATAACGATCTTTAAAAGATGGAAATGCTTGAAAAATAACTATAACGTATATGGTTATCCATTCAATGATTTAAAAACATGTGTACAATGATCTAAACATAATTCTCAATGAAAAACCAAGACACGGAATAATAAAATAATGTTAAAAAAATGCACATTGTTGGTGACTACCCCCTTATTTAAATATATATATATATATATATATATATATATATCTATAAAAGTGAACGTGTCTGTCTGTCTGTCTGTCTATGTACATTTCCATACGCAATAACTCTGTCAATTTTTAGTCTATAGACTCGAAATTTGAAATACCGGGTACTGAGATTTGGGAGAATCGATGTAACGGGTGTCAGCCAGAAATTTGGCTGTTAAGGGGTCAAATTTCAACGATTTGACCTTTAAGAACTCTACCAAACTCCTCCGACAATTTTGGGTCTAGACACTTGAAATTTTAGATATAGGTTCCTTGAACCTGGATCTAACTTAATAAAGTGTTTTGAGCCCGAAACTATACATTTTAAGGGGTCATAATAGGGGTCAAAGTTTTAAAAAATTAACCATTTTTTTTGTTTTTTTTTTGCTTTTTTTGCACAGCATACACCTCCAAACACCCGAGCAACGCCGGGCACCCCTGCTAGTATATATATATATATATATGAACTAGCGGCGGTACCCAGCGTTGCCTCATTATTGATAGATGGGGTTGAGTAAAAAAAATAGTAGAAAGTCCGGGTGGAGAGATGTTTAAAAAGTGGTAGTAAAGGCGTAAGTATGGAATCTAAACAACATTAGGCAGATCGTGTGAAGAGAGGAATAAAAAAAATAAATGACAGTAGCGAGGGTGTGTGTAGGTGGTATAATATGGAACGCCAGGTGGAGAGAAGTGTTTAAAAAGTGGAAGCAGAAGGGGGATATCAAAACAAAAGTTAACAGCCCATGTGTAGACAGGTGTTAAAAAAATAGAAGTAGCGAAGGGAGGTAATCAAAACAATAGTAGGCACTTAGAATGGAGAAAGGTGTTGTTAAAAAGGTGGTGGTAGGTAGGCAGACTTGAACCCTTGACGCGAAGGCGGAAAAAAAACGTGAAAGAAAATCTAGCGTCTTGCCGATACTCCATGACGTGACAGGAATGTACAAAGCTGAAATTCAATCAATACGATGACTTGCAAAAATGATGACTCAAAAACGGACTCCTTCTTGCAGAAAGCTTCCTAGTTTAGTGTGAAGGAATTAATGTTTTAACCAATTTTTCGACATTTTTCGCCCAGCTCCAAAGCGATACCGGTTTTGACATGATCCATCATCGCTGTCGAAAATTTTAGACATACATACAAACATAAATGCATCCACACATTTAAACAGGCAGGTGAGATTTATATTATGGACTAGTCAGGGTGCCCGGCGTTTCCCGGGTGTTTGGAGGTGTGTGGGAAGTGTGTGGAGGTGTGTTTGGAACAGAAAAAAAAGAAAAAAGTTGTAGTAGGCAGGCAGGCTCGATCCCGGACCACGAAGGAGGAAAAGAACGCGACAAAAAAAAACGTGACGTCTTTGGTGTTGTGCCCATCGTCAAATAGGAATGGCGAATGTTTAAATTAAGGCTAGTCAATTGAAAAGAGGGGATGACTTTCGAAAATTACGGCGAAAAAAGCGACCCCTCACTGTAAGAAAGGCCCAGTTGAGAGTAGAGAAATTAATGTTTTTAGCCAGTTCTTCGATGTTTGGCGTCCGAAGGGTCGGGCTTCTAAACGATACCGAACTTGTGAAAATCCTCGCCTCTGTCGAAAGATTTAGGCAAACATAAAAACATATTTATATTATGGACTAGCCTCTTCCTCAGATAAATTATCCATAAAGCGAGCGTCTAATCCATCCACTATTATTTACAAAAAAGTTTCACCTCTTTACTCCCAAGATACCTGAAAGCTTTCAATTCTTAAAACTTATTTCTTCGAAGAGCTTGTGTTTGGAATTCCATCTGTATTTTCCCGAATGTATCAATACGAGGGGCGTGCAATAAGTAATGCCTCTTACCTACTTCCAGTTGTCTGATATAGCTAAAATTTTGCAGGTCCAATGATTTATATCTCAAAGGATTACGTGGTAAATTACAGCTCTGAACTAATTGTGGTTTCTGTTTTACAGGTGTTTGAACTGAGTCAGGTGTAAAATGGAGCCTGTTAAATGTCGAGCAGTGATCCGGTTTTGTATTTGAAAGGACGTACACCACAGGAGACTTTTGATGAAATGAAAGAAACTTATATTGATAATGTCGCATCATATGACCTTGTAAAACGCTGGCATCGTGAATTCTAACATGGCCGGGAGTCTGTGGAAACAGCTCTCAGACCTGGTCGCTCCTTCGATGAGGCATCTGCCAGGCAGCTATTTTGGAAGATCGGCGCATTACTATTCGCCAAATAGCCCAAGATGCCAAGATTAGTACAGGGTCTGTGGAAACTATCATTCATGACCATCTGCATATGTATAAGTTGTCTGCCAGATGGATTCCCAGGTTGCTCACACAATTCCAGAAGCGAGAACGCGTCAAGTGCTCGAGGATGAATTTGGAGATGTGCCAAGAAGATGAGTCAAAGTTTTTCAAAAACCTGATTAAGCAGGATGAAACCTGGGTCCATCACTATGATCCAGAGACCAAAGCCCAGTCAATGCAGTGGAAGCACTTGGACTCACCACCTCTAAAGAAGGCAAGGGTGCAGCCCTCCGCTGGCAAGATCATGCTCACAGTCTTCTGGGATCAGGACAGAGTAGTGATGACAGTTTTCCTGGCAAAAGGTAACACGATTACAGGAGCCTATTATGCTTCACTTTTGATGAAATTAAGGGAAGCTATCAAAATCAAGAGGCTGGGCAAGATCAGCAAAGGTACCCTCCTCTTACTGGACAACGCTCCGGTCCACAGCTCGCATGTCGCCAGATCAGAAGCACGGGCGTGTGGTTATGAAATCATTCCCCATCCTCCCTACTCTCCTGACCTTGCACCCTCTGACTTTAATAGTAATGCGCCGATCTTCCAAAATGGCAGCCTCAACTTGACGGACAGATGCCTCATCAATGGCAACAGGCTCCATTTCACACCTGATTCAGTTCAAACACCTGTAAAACAGAAACGACAATTAGTTCAGAGCTGTAATTTGCCACATCACCCGTAGAGATATAAATCATTGCACCTGCAAAATTACAGCTAGATCAGACAACTGGAAGTAGGTCAGGGGCATTACTTATTTCACGCCCCTCGTAATGGTAATCTCAATTCGTCCCCCACGTAACATCAAAATTTGACGAGAAATAACTCCCCCTACTCGATAAATAGAGGATATAATATCTGGGAGGAGTGTCACATTAAACACTCGCCAATCCATGTTTTCATAATCTCAAGTTGTCCTCCACTCATTACCATAATTTGAAGCGGAATGACGCCATAACAGAAAGTTACAACCCAATCTATTACCTCAACTCGAAAATAGTAATAAATAAATACATTTTGTATTGAGTATAACATCGTTGAATATTAAGTATGGAAAACCGCAGTAATATGTTCAGATAAGCCAACTTAATACTTTATTAGTGTTATAAAGTGTTAGCTAAATCAGGCTATTTTGGTGTAAAAGATTTCATTTTTACATTTGTTTTCGACATATATAAATATTTCTATATACGTGTGTGTATATGTGCATGTTTCTCCGTCCGTTCACTGGCTGAAATTTTGTATGGACCTTTGTTACATTAAGTTGCAGCGATTATTATGATACCCGTTGCTTATTGATAAGGATTAATACGTGTTTAGTATTTCATGCAAAAAATGAGAACGAATTTAACCATATTCAACCATCAATTTGGCATGAAGTACTCGTTCTAAGTCAACGGGCTGTAACTTTTGCCCATTTTTAACTGGTTAAAAATCTAGTATTGAACTCTTATTTATACAACATTATTGGCTATCTATGCGCATGTATGTTTCAGCTGTGAGAATAAAAAGGATAAAATTATATGTATGAATGATCCTGAATAAATTAATAGCTGGAATAGCATAGCATTTCCCCTCGTCCTTTTCTTCCTGCTTTCATTCTTAAAAGGAAAACAAAAAATTGAGAAATAAACTCGTATAACTGCATTTGAAATCAGTTGAGACTAGTGGTCTGATGACGCGTGATTTCGAGAGAAATGACAGCTGAAACATGCATGCACATCTGTAGCCAATATTTTTTGTATAAGTAAATAAAATTATACAATAATAAGCTCTACTTGTTATTATAAACACCAGAGCTTCATTGGATTAAAATCGACGAAATCATTGCGTTAACATCAAATACAATATTCAAACACACACACACACACACACACACACACACACACACTATATATATATATATATATATATATATATATATATACATACATATATATATACATATATATATATATATTAGAGAATGAATGACAAAAGTTTATATTCCAAAGTTCATGATATGACCATCTTCCAATTTATTCCTTTAATTCAGTTGACATTTACAATTCTTGAAATATCTGTTTTGTAGCACAAAATCAATCACTGCCAAGAATTGTCAATGTCAACTGAATTAAATAAGATAGTCAACATCATGAACTTTGGAATATAGACTTTCGTCATCCATTCATTACATTGTTCCATAATTTTATTGAGCTTCTTAAATATGGATGGGTATATATTATTAGGAAATAAAGCATATTTCCACAGAAATATATATATATATATATATATATATATATATATATATATATATATATATATATATATATATATACATAAGAGTGAGCCAAAAGAAGATGGAACATTTTTGGAGGATAGAACTATCATAGGAGATAAGTATCTCCAAATTCTAACGAATCAATAAATAAGTGTTTTTACTGTCCACCTACTTTTGGCGGCTCGAGGAAATGAAAAAGAAAACTGCTGGAATTTTAAAGCCAAGACCTTAAAAAATACAACAGATATATGTGATTTTAAATCTTTCAACCGGAATCTCAAAGTTGTGTTTTATCTCAACTCAAAGTGGAATCGCAAATATGTCTGTCAGATGGCACACTCTTTGCCGATACGAAAGAAATTGCCAAACAATGGGATGAACACTTTTCAAATGTTTTGAACAGACAATCAACCGTAGCTCAGGAAGTTATTGATGATCTTTCTCAGAAGCCAACCGTCGAGAATCTTTCTGAGTCCTGTCATGTAGGAGGTTGAAAAGGCTACAAAGCAATTGTCAAATGGTAAGGCACTAAGTGATGATGGGGTACCTGCAGAAATATACAAATGTAGAATCCAACTGCTTATCAGAGAACTTAGTACTCTTTTTTCATCAATATGGGAACTTGGTACCGTACCACAACAAATTAAAGACATTTTAATTAAAGAACAATTTAAGCACAAATGAAGATTTCTTGTAATTTGAAATGAGCTCAATAATTTAATTTGTAAAACTGTGCTCCTAGAAACGCAATGTGCTTTCTGGTCTGCCAGAGGAAGTGTGGGTATGATTTTTAGTTTACATTTTTTTTATTTATTTAGAATTTTATTGATCTTACTAAAGCATTTGATATCGTATCAAGGGATGCCTATTTTGAGATGGCTTAGTGTTGCAATATTTTTTGTGATACTAATAGGGGGATGGTCCCTCGCAGTTGAGAGATTCTATTTATAAACGCTGCTGCTAGAAACTGACAAATCAAATTGATTCACGTTCTGCTACCAACCAATCAGAAACCAGAATTGCTGCATAAAAATTAATCCTTGTTTAGCAACCTTGCATATGTTTTCTTTGTAACAACACGGGAACAATCTGTGGCTCTTTGGCTACAAAATTATGAAGTCCGGAAACTGTACAGTAACACTGTCTACTAAGAGTTCGTCATCTTCAGGACTTGTATAGAAAAAGAGGAAGTGTGGGCATGATTTTTAGTTTACGGTAACTTTATTTTCATTTTATTTATTTAGAATTTTATTGATCTCACTAAGGCATTTGATATCGTATCAAGGGATGCCTTGTGGACAATTTTAAGATGGCTTAGTGTTGCCATATTTTTGTGATACTAACAGGGGGATGGTCCCTCGCAGTTGAAAGATTCTATTTATAAACGCTGCAGAAACCAGAATTGCTGCATAAAAATTAATCCTTGTTTAGCAACCTTGCATATGTTTTCTTTGTAATAACACGGGAAGAATCTTTTGCTCTTTGACTACAAAATTATGAAGCCCGGAAACTGTACAGTAACACTGTCTACTAAGAGTTCGTCATCTACAGGACTTGTATAGAAAAACTAACCATCGGAAAATGTTCTGAAACTAAACATGGCTTCCAACTCAAGACTTAGTGTTTCAGATAAGATATTAAACATGATTGTCTCCTTTCATCAAGGAATGATAGCATCAGTACGGTCTGATTGCAAATAAAGTGTAACCATTCGAAGTGCCGGATGGATCCAAGAAAGGAAGAGTCTTTCGTTTGATCCTATTTGATTTCCTTTTATCAGTGATGCTTGAAACCGTCTTTAATATACTTTGGGCAGTGTAGGTATTGAGCATCGAACAAGCAGGGGATTATTTACCCAAAATCGGTTTCAAACCAAAACTCGTGTGTTTTTGATATCCTATTTGCTGAAAACTATGCTATTGTTACCTATAGTATTCGGGCCATGCAGATGGTCCTCGGTAGCTTATCTAATGCATGTCAGGGGTTTAGTGTTACAATTATAATAACGAACACTGAACTTATTTACCAGCCGAAACCAAATTCTTCACCTTCTTAATCAATAGTATATGTTGATGAAAAAACTTTGAAAACACTATCTTCTTTTACATACCTTAACTCTATTGTGTTTGATGATGCAATATTTGATAAAGATATCCAAAACCTCATGAATAAAGCCAGTGAAGCATTTGATTGGTTGCGACGTAGATTCTGGAACAGCTACGTTGTGTTTTTCAAAGTAAAAATAACAATCTAATAATCGGTTGTATACCTATGGAGACGCATGTTTCTAGCTTTAAATCGTTGTCAGCATCGAACTCATGACACCAGTATCCGTACACTGTATACTGTACTAATGTGCTACGATCGATTGCTACCTGAATGCGCGATTTTTTATCGATTTAAATAAATGTTGTTGGCGTTTTATTTAGCGATAATAACATTTTCGAAAATCTTTTTTTTTTCAGCTACCTCAGCGGTTATGTTTAAAAGCTATAAGTTCCTCTTGCTATTTATGTAAACAGACAGACAAACAGACACACACACACACACGCATATATATATATATATATATATATATATATATATATATATATATATGTGTGTGTGTGTGTGTGTGTGTGTGTGTGTGTGTGTGTGTGTGTGTGTGTGTGTGTGTGTGTGTGTGTATGTGTGTGTGTCTGTGTGAATAAATCGCCCTTATTTTTGTGATGTATTTATCTTTATTATTAAATATTATTTAGGTGCATAAAACTATATACATAGAGAGAGAGAAAAAAAGAGAGAAAGAGAGAGAGAGAACTTTATATGAACACGCTGAATTATTTATAGATGGGTTGCATATACAGGAGGTTCATACGTGATTAATATGGATTACTTTAAACCGATCGTGTGCAAAATAAGTAGACATGTTCATCCTTGAATTTCCTTGAGCCTTTCTGAAAATATTGAGTTGATTTTAATGATTATTCAAATCCCGGATTGATCTTACATATAATATATGCCTTATGTATTTAAAAAAAAACGTTTATGTAAATTTTATATTTATGAGCAAAGTTCAGATTTCATATGCATAATCTATATAAATAAAACAGTAGATTCACATATACTACTTTTCTGTATGATGTCCGCGTTCTATTTGCAATCTTAAATAGCGAGATCGTGTTCCAAATTAGTGAGTTATTGGAGAGGTGTGAGATCACTGGTATTGAAACATTTTTGATCAAGATACAAATGTGGTTGTCTTGTCATCTCGTTGGAATGGGCAAGTGAAAAGTTCCAAAGCAGCTGTTTTCATTGACAAATTGACAATTTTATTTTCAGCCAATATGGCGCCCCTTTCTTCATTACAAGAACAGGCTAAGAGATAATCTGAAGTGTTATGACATTGCTCTAGGCTCCTGGGAGAGTGCAACGGGGGATATTAGCAAATAAAGAAAGTATGTATTCTGAATATTAGAGAATTTGAAAGCAACCGCTTCGTCATAGGGATGCCCATCGTGCAAATTCAAAAAAGAAAAAATGAAAAAGCATCAGCAAAATTCAACAATAAATCGCCCTTATTTATGATTATTAATTATTGGTTATGTCATCGTGAGGTCAAAGCGCAGAGGCAAAGCTGTGTTAGCTGTCCACTCGAAACGACATTTTAAAGCAACAAATACATACAAGTGTACCATCTGTGAGAAAGTGTACAAGACACTTGCTGGATTGAAAGCACTCATATGATTCCACAAAACTTTAGAATTGTTGAAAGTATTTTATGAACTCTCATTCTTCGTGTTCGATGAAAAAATCCATTATATATATATATATATATATATATATATATATATATATATATATATATATAAACATGGCGAGGATAGTGATTATACTAGAGTAGAAGTAGTATCGCCTGCATAGATCTCTGGTTACTTGTAACTTGACGAAAACATGCTCGTGAATGTGTAGCAACATATAAATGCTGGCGAAAAACAAATTTTAAAAAAGTATATTTTGACCTACTTTGGTATTGAGCACTCTTGCATGGACCTCGTAAAAAATTCATAGGTTGCTTCACCTGTAGAAAAGATGAACCTGGAATAATATATATATATATATATATATATATATATATATATATATATATATATATATATATATAATAAAAATTACAATTAAATTCACCAAAATGATCCAAGATGGTAAAATTAAAGTATATTATAAATATTAAAGAATTGATATTTATAAAATTATCTCAGCCAGATGTAAAAGCTCGATAAAACCAAATAGGAAATAGAGCTTATAATACGAGCAAACAGTTAATAAAACATGTTAAAAAACACTTTGAAAAAGAGTTAAAAACATATTTAATCTGAAAAGGAAACACTAGATAAGTGGATAGTCCTTAATCCGCGGAGTTTCGAAGAAATACTTTCCTTCTCATCAGAGGGTAGGAATTAGCAAAATGCGGGATCGGATTTTGCATGCAAAAGTATTTGATGAAACAACAAGTAAGTCAAAGAGCTTACTTGAAAACAAAAAAAAGTGAAGCAGAGGGGATATGGTGAAGAAAAAGGTGATTACACATGAATGGATAGTCTGGTGGAAGATAAATAATCCAGTGACGGTATATATATATATATATATATATATATATATATATATATATATATATATATATATATATATATATATATAAGAATAAGAATGAAGAAAATTGAAACTGTAATTGTAACTTACCCCCGCTCCTTCCTTAAAACAAGTGTCAGGATCAACTGACATCATGCCAAATAGACCTGAAAGGTCAAGGAGGATGGAAGGATTGAGGAGAGAAAGCACTACCAAACCTCCACTAGATGAATGCAGAGGATTAGGACCTTGGGTAGGTTTATTGTCACCCAAATTCCAGTGAAAGCCAATGGTCGTTGCCAGAGAAATTAATGATAAATGGCTATTGTGATAATGCAAATTGATTTGCAAAAGTTAACGAAAGAGGTAGAGAGTACTAAAAATTTATACATCATTCACTGATGAATTCTCTTCCTCCATTTTAATTACCTACCCTGAATAAATCATATTGACATACCGGTTCTCATAAGATCACTAAAGTTAAGCGATGTTGAGTTTAGTCAGTAGTAAAATTGGTGACCACTTATGAATATCAAGTTAAAACCTTGTCTTAATGGCCTTGCAAAGTAAGGGCTGGATATCAATCAGAAACTATAACGGAGAATTCTAGATCTTCCGTTTGTGAGCTGTTGGTTGGTGATGGGAGATCTATTTTAGATTGAGAATGTTTACATATTCTTTTTAAATTGTGGCCAACAAGGTAGTATGTTCATTAATTGGATAGCAATGGTTGTGCTGTTGTTACAAACGTGTGATGTGTCTGTAGGGATAAAACAGAAAAAAAATGTAAATTTAATATTTACACATCTGAACGTAACGACTTTTATTCTATAAATAGATAGGCACACGTGCATTAGTTATCCAGAAATAGAAATCTTCTTACGCTCTAAAAAGACACAACAATATGCCAGTTGGCAAAAGTCGGCGAGCCATTATGGCAAACAGACGTTAAGTATTTTTAAAATTCATCCTAACAAATGTTTTTCATGTTACCTTGTTTAAACTTGTTTTTCTTGTTTTATTTATGTATATGTATTTACTTGTCTGTACTTTTCCTGTCTTATTCGTCACCCCCCCCCCTTCGCGACTACAATTGAAACAGGAAAAATACTGCTCACACATGCTACAAAGTAAACTAGCAATAAAAAACCAAAATGCCAGGAATTATTTACTCTATTAGAGTAGATAAAGTTAGGACTTTATTTAAGTAATATACTTAATATATACTATTACTGCAAGCTTGCTTATATTGGAAATGCTTGCTTCCTAGCTAGCCAATCAAACCATCTAATATAGTTAGTCTTATTTTCAATTATATTCGAAAATAATACAGTGACATTAGCAAAGTAAAAGTCACCTATGAAAACGAACCTCCTAAATTAAAACCTTGAATAATTATCTAAACTCAAATGTAAATTAATATTAAGCCGACTTTACAAATTGATAAAAAAAAAACTCCACCCATTAATATGGGAGGGGAGATTATTATCAAAAGTGTCCTGAATTAATAATTTAGCACCGGACTTTACTACTTAGATATTAATAAGTCACTTGTACCCATTCCCCCCCCCCAACTTTTTTTAATGGAGAGTATATAATAGAGTGGATGTGTTATCGGTAGCTCCAGTAACTCTCGCTTCTCCTTTTTTGTCCCTCAGTCATCATTCAAATGAGTGATTTTTCTGACAAAGGGTGAAGAAAAAGCTGCTTTAAAGGTCGGTAGTACTTGGTGAACAGTAGTCTGAGATGTCGGAAATTTCCTATTCTTGTGGCCATGTCAATAGTAAGGGTGCTGGAGGTAAACGTTTTGTCTGGGCTTACATTATCCGCCTGATAGTCAGGGACCCGAACCTTGGATTAACCACTAAGGAGGATGTCCTATCAGCAGGCGCAAAGTACTGGGACTGCTGTATTGCTATTTGGGGAATGGATTCTGGACCATACAGTAGTCTCTGGTGGGGCCTCTCGATGCCATACTAGTGGGTATTTGTTACGGCTTTACTTTTTCATATGCTACAAAAAAAATTTCCTGTCTTTTTCTCTCTTACTTTCCCTCTCTGTACTGCTCTAACCAAGTATGCCGACCTGTTCCACAAATCCCAAAAACTTCAACATGAATTATCTCCAGAAAAAAAACTCGAATAAACCTAGAACCCCATCTTCCAACGTAGACCCCTACTATCAGGTCTCCTTCTCCAACATCAGGGGTCTACGTTCCAACCTTCCAGAGGTTGAAACCCAATTACAGGAGACGAAACCTGACATATTTTTTCTAAGTGAAACTGGAATAGGGCCGACCACTTTCCTAGATGAGTTCATAATTAACGGATACTCTAACTTAACAGCTAAATCTGACCCCTAAGATAACCATGGTCATGGAATATGTGTCTACATTAAAGATAGCTTCCCGTGTGGCAGGAATATCTCTAGAGAAGATCCTAATTTACCCTATATGTGCTTCCGGGTTGCACATGCTTACACCACTGCATTTATATTTGCACTCTATCGGCCCCATAACAGCGGAGTTACTATCTTTAAGAGTATATCTGAGAAAATAGACCACATCCTGGATGCACATCCCTCGGCTAACATCCACATCTGTGGTGACTACAACGTCCATAACATGAAATGACTGACACATTCAAATGAGATAGACGACGAGGGGAGGTTTTGTCATGATTTTGCCATTGCTTATGACCTCACTCAGATTGTTCGTGAACCCACCCGTGTGCCCGATACTACTGGTCAATATGCAAGCCTCCTCGACCTTTTTCTCTCAGCTTCCTCTGGGCTATGTTCATGCTCCGTTCATTCTCCTCTAGGATCATCGGACCACTCCGTCGTATCAGTTAAGATAAAAACGAAATATAATAAGTCCCCAGACGTACCCCTCCACCGTACTGTATACCGATACTCTATGACTGACTGGGACAGCTTTCGTACATTCATATCTGATTTACCTCTGCATTCCATGTTTAAAAAGGATGTGTCGTCTATAGTATCAGATCTGACCGAATGGTTAATTGTAGGCATAGACCAATTTATACCATCTAAAAAATTCCAACAAAAACCTAACAGCCAGCCATGGTTCTCCCCAGAATGTGCTGCTGCGATCGCGCACAGAAATCACTTTTTCCACAACTACCAACGTAATAGATGCACTGAGACTAAAGCTGCTTTAAGGTCTGCCAGCAACCACTGTAAAAGAGTAATAAAAAATGCAAGAGAGCTATATGCCCAGTCTGTTAAATCCAAAGTAGCTGATCAGCGGCTTGGTTCCCACCAGTTTTGGCAAATAACAAATAGGATCCTGAACAGAAGTGTGCGTTCTATCCCAACCATTATCAATGGACCAGAGGTCATCTCGTCAGCATCAGACAAGGCCAAACTATTTGCCAAGAACTTTGCAGCTAATTCTACCCTATGCGACGAAGGCCATCAACTCCCCATATTTCCTCCTATAACACAGAACAAGCTAGGTAACATACAAATATATGTGCATGAGGTCGCCAAGCTAATTAAGAATCTTGATTCCAGTAAAGCAACTGGCCCTGACGGCATCCCAATTATAGTATTAAAAAAGCTTCAACCAGAACTTTCTCCCATACTTACGAAACTGTTTAAGCGCTGCCTTAAGGAGAAGTGCTTTCCGACTCCCTGGAAAACCTCATCAGTATGTCCTTTATTTAAGAATTCAGGTGATAAGTCATCTCCCTCTCAGTACAGACCAATAAGCCTCCTGTGTGTTATGAGTAAGTTGCTGGAATCCATATTAAACAGAGAAATAGTAAACCACCTCAGCAGAAACAATCTTCTTAGTGACACACAATATGGTTTCCGTTCTGCAAGATCTACCGCAAATGTTCTAACGGTTATATCTCACAGGATTATTAAATCTCTTGACAAAGGCTTCCTTTCTAGGGCAATTGCTCTTGACATATCGAAGGCCTTCGACAAGGTATGGCATAAGGGCCTACTTCACAAGATTTCCAGCTACGGTATAACTAGAAACATTTTCTCATCATTAAATCATTACTCTCCCATAGGCTCATAAGAGTAGTGGTAGATGGACAAAAATCAGAGTATTAATGCTGGAGTCCCTCAGCGGTCCATCCTGGGCCCAACTCTCTTCCTGATCTAAATCAATGACCTCTCTAAACACATACTTAAATCATTCGTTGACATCTATGCTGATGACACGACCATCTACGGCAACACGGTTGTAAATGACAAATTTCTCTCTGATTCTCTCTCCTCTGATCTCCAGCGCGTGGTTCAGTGGGGGAAGTCGTGGCTGGTTACTTTTAATGCATCTAAAACCAAACTCCTATCTTTACATCATCAACGCTCTGATCCCCATCTGGCATCAATTGAAATGGCTGGCTCTCGTCTGGGAGAAGCCCCGTGTTTTGACAAGCTTCTAGGGTTGTCCTTTACTTCTGATCTGAAATGGAACAGGTACATCAAGTCTGTTGCCAAGGTCGCTGGAAAGATGGTGGGATCCTTCTACCGCTCCAGAAGATATCTCACTACTGATGCAATTCTCTATCTATATAAAAGCCAAGTGCGTCCAAGGATGGAATACTGCTGCCATATCTGGGCAGGAGCTGCTAAAAGCAGCCTATCCTGCCTTGACAGAGTACAAAATAGACTTCGTGGCTTAGTGGAGGATGCCCTTTTCTCTACCCTGCAACCTCTCTCCCACAGAAGAGACGTTGCGAGCCTATCCTTGTTTTATCGTTATTTTTATGGCAGGTGCTCGTCTGAACTCCAATCTCTGGTCCCCCCTCGCTAATCTTTCACGAAAAACACCCGTCTAGCAGAATCCACTGTGAAAAATTTCCCCCACTCTGTATCTGTGCCTAAATCAAAAAGTGGATTCCATGAACAAAGCTTTTTTCTTAGAACTGCACGCCTGTGGAACTCTGTTCCGTCTGCCTGCTTCCCACCTGACTACAACTTGGATGTCTTCAAGTCCAACGTTAACAAATTCCTAATGAACCGCCCCCTTAAGTAAACACTTCATCAAATCTCCACACTAACGTACTGTACTTGCAATAACCCTTATCTCTGAATGGCTTCCGGGCCTTGATAAGTGGTGACCACCGTGTAATATATATATATATATATATATATATATATATATATATATATATATATATATATATATATATATATTAAGCAGCCATTAAAATCCAGCCAAGAATCCAACCTTGACGTGATAAGTCGCTATCAACATCAAGATGCACACAATTTTCATATATATATATATATATATATATATATATATATATATATATATACAAGTAAAAGAACATTACCGTCCTCCTTCAATCTTAGAAAAATCCTTGTTGACAACACAAAAATTATACGACGTGAAAATAATCTTAAAAAATTAAAAATTCTTGAAGTATCATACATTCGAACTCATTACCCTACTATAAATAATATGGCAGCAATGTGTTAAAATGTCTTTCGAAGCGCGTAATGGACGGACTTTACCAATAGTGCCCACGAACTTGCTGATTTTAATGCTCGAATTTTTTAATCGACCTATATTTTTAATCGACTTCTCATCAACTTTATATATATTAAACTTACCATCACCTAACGCGGTTTAATATATATATTTTATTTTTCACTTTTTAATTTCCATTTTCGCTCGTTCGCACTTTTACTTCCTCAACATCTGAAGATGATTCGTGGACGAATCGAAAGTGCTCGTGAGAGTGACAACTATGGAACCTTTATAAATATTTTCGATTTTGATATGAAAAGATTTTATCGAAAATCAAAAAAAAAAGGAATCATAAAGCAAAGAATCTCCGTTGCATTTAATAAAGTTTGCTTCAATGTGTGTGTGTGTGTGTGTGTTTGTGTGTGTGTGTGTATGTGTGTGTGTTTGTGTGTGTGTGTTTGTGTGTGTTTGTGTGTGTGTTTGTGTGTGTGTGTGTGTTTGTGTGTGTTTGTGTGTGTGTTTGTGTGTGTGTGTACGTGTGTGTGTGTGTACGTGCGTGTGTGTGTGTACGTGCGTGTGTGTGTACGTGCGTGTGTGTGTTTGTGTGTGTGTATGTGTGTGTGCTTGTGTGTGTGTTTGTGTGTGTGTGTACGTGCGTGTGTGTGTTTGTGTGTGTGTTTGTGTGTGTGTTTGTGTGTGTGTGTGTTTGTGTGTGTTTGTGTGTGTTTGTGTGTGTGTGTGTACGTGTGTGTGTGTGTGTACGTGCGTGTGTGTGTACGTGCGTGTGTGTGTGTGTGTGTGTGTTTGTGTGTGGGTATGTGTGTGTGTGTTTGTGTGTGTTTGTGTGTGTGTTTGTGTGTGTGTTTGTGTGTGTGTGTGTGTTTGTGTGTGTTTGTGTGTGTGTTTGTGTGTGTACGTGTGTGTGTGTACGTGCGTGTGTGTGTACGTGCGTGTGTGTGTGTACGTGCGTGTGTGTGTACGTGTGTGTGTGTATGTGTGTGTGTGCATTCGTGCGTGTGTGTGTTCGTGTGTGTGCGTTTGTGCGTGTGTGGGTGTGTGTACGTGCGTGTGTGTGTGTATGTGCGTGTTTGTGTGTGTGCATTCGTGCGTGTGTGTGTTCGTGTGTGTGCGTTCGTGCGTGTGTGTGTGTGTGTACGTGCGTGTGTGTGTGTGTATGTGCGTGTTTGTGTGTGTGCATTCGTGCGTGTGTGTGTGTGTGTGTGTGTGTGTGTGTGTGTGTGTGTGTGTGTGTGTGTGCGTGTGTATGTATGTGTGTGTGCGTGTGTGTGTGTGCGTATGTGTGTGTGTGCGTGCGCGTGTGTGTGTATGTGTGTGTGCCTGTGTGTGTATGTGTGTGTGCGTCCGTGTGTGTGTGTGCGTGTGTGTGTGCGTGTGTGTGCGTGTGTGCGTGCGTGCGTGTGCGTGCGTGTGTTTCGTATCCAATACTTTTGTATGATTTTGATTAGGTTTTCAATATATAGTTTTGTGAGTGTGTTCGATATTCGTTTTTGAGTTTACCCATATGCATTTGTCTATGCAGGGGCACCTATGTACTTGACCGAATGATTACGCCTGTATATAATCCATGTTGCTTGTAACTGGTGTAATGTGAAATTTCCAGACAGAATAGGATTCTCGGTTGTACTTTAATGGCTTCACTCCAGTCCAGGTTAATTAAAATTAGACCATCTGGCACTCCTCACCTATCTCCCAGAAGACACATACGCCAAATTAGTAAATCGTGTTATTGTATTCCGCCTGAAGAGACCATATTGAGGAAACCCTCGGCTTCGCAATGTTTAATTAACATCACGAATATACAAAGTGTTCATAAAGTTTTTAACAATTAAAAACGCATTATAGACAATTGATGAGATATCTTGATCGGATAATATTTTTTTTCTTTATCGGCGTTTATTGAGGATTTTATTAACGAAAATCTTTTATATTTCAGATATTTTGGTGGCAGAAAGAAAGTGCTACGTGCAGTCCTATAAATTGATACCTATCAAGAAACCATGGTTCGAATTGTGCGATTGCCCTGAATGTTATATCTACACTGATGACTGCGCAAGGACAAAACCTATACGTATGTCGATAATATTTAAATATCTATATATTGATAGGATAGCGTGTGTGCTATTTATTTATTTTGTGTGTCACGCTTACATCTGTGTGACTGTCGTTTAATTGTTATGGACTTTAATTTTTTTTTGGAGTAAATAATTTTACCAAGAATTCTTCACCACTTTTGGTTTCGGTTTCGATTATAGCTGATAGCACTTAATTCATCTATTTTTTAATAAATAATTTTACCAAGAATACTTCATAAGTTTTGGTTTCGGTTTTGATTTTAGCTGAAGGAACTCAAGTTATCTATATGCATATACATATATTTTTTTTATAAGTTTTGTTTTTGTTTCTGGCTAAAGAATGAAAGTGTATTTATTTGCCTCCCCCCGGTAAACAGAAGGATCTAAATATGTTTAATTTTATTTTTACCCGAATTCTCGTGAATTCCCGTCAAGCATGGATCGGGCGAGACCGGTCATCATCGGTGACAACCGCAGAGTACTGAAAGAAAAACCCAAAAAACAAACAAACAATGTTCTCAAACAAACAAACAAGACAAAACAAATTGTAAAAAGTAGAAATGCAAATTTAAAAAAAAAAAAAACTCACCGTGTTCATGTAAATATGTTTATTTTATTTGATTTTGGTTGATGCGGCCAAGTCATATGGATATATTTTTTTTTATTTTTAAATTGGAAGTTGATAATATATAAAAATCGATACAACATTGACTCTATAATAATAGATACGAAATCTGCAAGAAGTAAAATATCATATTTAAGCGTATATTACGACCGGCCTACGCCGGGCGTCCCTACTAGCTTAGATACATACTTTTGCAGCTTTAACAAAAGAGCTACAATAATATGAGAGCGTCTCGATTTACGCTGAACATCTATACGAAATACCAACATCAAAATATCACATATGAATGAGTCGCCTGTGGAATTTCTACAGGTCCAACTAGTTTATGATTAAAATAATTATTTATAGTCTCTTTTCAGTTTTAATAAGTGAATAACAGAAACCGTCAAAAAACATTAATTGCACGTTCCTTGCAATTGTACACTGTTGTGACAGTTTACTATAGCTGTCCACCTCTTAATATACGTGTCTGCCTCTGCGTGTATATATATATATATATATATATATATATATATATATATATATATATATATATATATATATATATAATAACTTTATTCGATTGGCAAAATTTTAGAATAATTGTAAAGAAGTGAACCATAGCGGAAATTCATTCGACTAAAATAAGATGGAAAACGGAGTGAGGAAAAAGAAAAAAGAAATGGGGGGAGTTACATGTAACAAATGTACAATTCAGTAAAATTAATCAGTCGATTAAAAACAAAATCGTTAAAATACACCCGAAGCGCTTTTCCTTCAGACTAACTTTTCAAGGGCATAAGTCTGAGAGTTAGTCTGAAGGAAAAGCGCTTCGGGTGTATTTTAACGATTTTGTTTTTAATCGACTTATTTATTTTACTGAATTGTACATTTGTTACATGTAACTCCCCCCATTTCTTTTTTCTTTTTTCTCGCCCCGTTTTCCATCTTATTTTAGTCGACAGAATTTCCGCTATGGTCCACTTCTTTACAATATAACTGAAGGAACTCAAGTTATCTATATGTATATACATATATTTTTTTATAAGTTTTGGGTTTTTTTCTGGCTAAAGAATATATATATGCCAGGTAATGTCATATGCTACTGGTACCATGTAACCCAGTACTACCTGCCTCATGGTCGCGTCACCGGCGACTACACTGGTTCTCTCACCAGACTTGTTTGGTGAGGAGGGTGGCTAGTCTCCCTGAAGGATTAAAACAAGACCTTCCAAAGGGCGAATGAGCCCTTTTTCGGGGTCAACGGCCAACTAGCACCGTGTGTATTTGTGTGTATGTATATGTGTGTTGGGGTGGAGAGGGCTCCCGTAAGCCGTGGTGAAGGCAACCTTCCTAGGAGAAGCAAATCTCTGATTTAAAAAAGCAAATTTAAGATAAAAAAAACAAAGCGGGAGACCAGTACCCGCATTAAGCTGGTCTGCAGTTTAACTTGTTGCTGGCTATCTTGCTCTTGCTTGTTGCTGGATCTCAACATTTTGAACTGTGAGAGAGACTTAGCTATCGTACAAAGCTAAGACTCTGTAACATCATCTGTGTATAGACACTCCCTCAGACTATTAAAATTGACTGTGGCGATGAAAGTCATTTTTGGGCTCATGGATTTTAAGTGTCTGGGGGAGTGGCATTCGTCTGACAAGAGGTTGCAATCATCATATATATGTATGTATATATATATGTATGTATACACATATATATATATATATATATATATATATATATATATAGTAAGGAAGAAATTGTTTATAACATAAATAGGTTAGCCAAATTAATCATGAGTAGGTAGCTAGATCCAATACCTGGAATGATTTTTGTTCTTGTGATTAAGGGAGGTGGTGCTTGATCAAGACTGCTGGGGAACCATGATTTAATAAACTGTTTTGTTTTAAAATCTCCCAAAACAGTGTATCATGGTTAGCCACTGATGATCCCTTAAAGTAACATTAGGACTATGGTGAGTTCGCGAGAGCAGGTTAACGCAGTGATTGCAGGTGATTACATGACTGGCTGACTAAATAGTTTTCCAAGGAATGATAAAATTAGTATCCCGTTGCGCTGCTGGATCGTGTAATTTTGACATTAGTATATTTAGGCATCATTTTTTCATTCGAGCATGCATTATTAAATACTACGGAGATACTTTGCTTCATGATTTTTTAAAAAAAGTTTTCGATTCTCCATATAATCTTTCGTATATACAAAATTGAAAATATTGATGAAGGTTCCATATTTATAACGAACGATTTCGATTCGTCTGCGAATCATCTTCAGTTGTTGAAGAGGTTAAAGTAAGTAGAGGCGAAAAATGGAAATTAAAATGTGAAAAGTAAAATAAAAAATAAATTGTATCGAGTGATGGAAGGTTAACAGTATATAAAAAGACGATAAAAAGTTGATTAAAAATTTTAGTATTAAAATCAACGTGTCCGTGAGCCAGTATTTGCAAAGCTTCTCGTTTAGGTGCTACGCCAGATATTTTAACACGTTGTTGCTCTTCTCGAATGCAATGTTATTAATAGTAGGGTAGGCATATCCAAACCGTTGTGTAGAATCATTATGCACATTAATTAGTGACATCATCATTATACACATTAATTAGTGACGTCATCATTATACACATTAATTATTGACGTCATCATTCCCTGTGTTTACTATAGTTTTGGTCAATTTCGATGGAAGATCATTTATGCAGAAATCTATGAATAAATAAAATATACAATAAAAAATGGATAAAAAACAATTTAAGACTTAACTTTTATAATACAAGTATTATTTTTAATTTAACTACACAGACAATAAAATTAATTTTAACCTGTTTTGTTGATACATCTATCAAAATATACCACTGCTTACAGACCTCTATACTTTTTTGGGAAAAAAGGCGCAAATTTTGATTTGTACTCTGTCATTTTAAACAATCAAATCCAAACAAATATTTTTAAGTCGATTTTGATTTTGCAATTTATATTATCTAAAGAGTTATATATTCTATTTAATGAATACATTTTTTTATTATTGGAAACCTGTGATATAAAAAAATCTGTTTAAACTTCGAATCGCGTAATATTTGAATTTAATATGATTTAAACCTTTTTTAAAATGATTATTGTTTAGAATTAGTTGTTTTTTTTTTTTTGTAATTCAAATAATTATATTACCGAGAAGAAACAATCAAGAAAAATTGTTTATTTTTTTAACATAATGATATTGATTTTATGTCCAATTTTATTTACAACTTAAAGGTAAGTGAAAAAAAACAGGATTTTATGTATATATGAAAATAACTGTTTTAATTACTTGATCTTTTCAGCTTTAAAAAGTGCTGAATTTTTATCGATCTGCATTAATTTTTTTAGTTTTCGTAGCAGAAATATGGGGTGTAGAACACCTAAAAAAATTTCTTAATAACTAGTGGTGGGTTACCCAGCGTTTCGCGGGTGTTTGGAGATGTGTGTGTATGAAAAGAACATGTAAAAGAAAAAAAAGTATGGTCGAAAGGTAGGATTGAACCCCGAAGCCTTGAGGCTAAGGTGGACACGAAAGGGAAAAAAAGCCAGTGTATTTATTCCCCCCCCCGGCAAACAGAAGGACCCAAATATGTTTAATTTTATTTTACCCGAACTCTCGTGAATTCCCGTCAAGCATGGATCGGGCGAGCCGTGTCATCATCGGTGTCAGCCGCAGATTACTGAAAACAAACAAACAAAACAAACAAAACAAATTGTAAAAAAATTGAAATGCAAATAAAAAACAGAAAAATGACCGTGTAAAATGTAAATATGTTTATTTCATTTTAGTATTTTTTATTTTTTATTTTATTGTTGGTTTGTTTTCTGCAATATAATATTTTTAACCGTGTAATTGTTAGGTGCAAGAGCAACGGGTTGTTATTTGTTTTGTATTGTTTTCTTTTTTGTATTGTTTTCTTTGTTATCGCTTTTATCCAATTGGAATGTCGTCTGCTTCCATTTAGATAAGGTTTTTGTAATTGGGCTAATGAAACTCCCAGAAATTGAATGTAAATAAATAAATAATGAATAAGTAACTTATCCGAAAAAAAGAAGTAAGCCCTCCCTGTTAGTATCACCGTAAAAATTACTGTAAATATATCAGAAGAAAAAATTAAGTAAATAAAATATAAAGTCGAGTAATCGTTTCAACATTTGAAGAACACTGGCGGCTGTTAGAGTTTGGTGTAAAACCTGGAATCGAAGGTTAGTTCGTTTCGTGTTTTTCTGTTTTTGTTAATAAACTCGATTTTCTTTTTGTAAACTGTAGTTGTATTGCGGAGGAGCACGGATTTCTGTAAGAGGGGGTTTTAATAGTATGCGATGAAATTAAGCAACGTAAGATAAAACGTGGGATAAGTATTAATGTATCTAGTAAGATGTAATCCGTGGTGCGGGGAAGATGAAAACAATGGGGAAAAAACAAAAAAAAGATGGCCTAAGTAACCCTTCGAATCGCTTAGAAAAAAAAAAGAAAGAAAAGAAAAACAAAGACACAGTTGCGTTTCGCCCGACAGTAAAATACCAATCCATTTTTTTACAAGCAACTACGAACGCAAGCCAGTGTTTCCTCGTAATGTCCTCAGAGGACGTATCCTAAACGGTGTTAAGTGGTCGCGGGGGGGGGAGAATGAATTTAATAGAGAGAAGAGATTTTTCCCCTTACATTGATTGTAACCGATTTGGGCCGTGAACTCTCAGCATAAAAAATATAGGGATCTAAGATTATCAAGGAAGTGGAAGTAAAGAGACCTATAACACACCAGAGATATTGAGCTGCAGTCCGTGCATAGTACATACGTATGAAATGTCTTGATTTTTAATCGTATTAAGGTCAAACTCAGAGGGGAAAAATGAGTTGATTTTATTTATAAAGAAGAAAGAAGAAGAAAGAAGAAAGAATAGATAGAATAGAGAAGAAGATGAATAAATAACGAACATTACAGGAAAATATTATTTGATCTTTACTAGATTTTGAAAACATGGGTGTCTCAACGGCTTAGAAAAACTAACTACATAATAATTTTGTTTTAAAGCGTCGATAGTGTAAACAGGATTTTTATCTCTCATTTTCATTATTTTTGTTTGCTGTAATTTTTTTTTAAATATTAGCAGTTTATTTTAAGTTTCTTCTTTTAAATGGTAAAAAAGTAAGGATGATAATATTTAATTAAATTACAATTACATCGTGTTGCATACAAGGTGGGGTAAAACTGTGGCGCGCGTTGGAGGTACCTATAGTAGGGTGATAGGTTCTGATATAGGATGCTTCAGGAATGTTTACCTTTTTTAATCATTATCGCGTTGTACAATTTTTGTAATATCAACAAGGATTTGTCTAAGTTAAAGAGGGAATGCGAATGTTATTTTATTAAATGTTGGTGAATGGCACAGGTGTTGTTTAAATGCGTAGTAAGTCGACGTAATAATGTTGTCGTTGTATGTCCAATGTATGTATTAGTCGTAAGTTTATTTTGGGAGTTACATTCTCCTAGAGGGCATTTGAACTTATACACTTAGAGTCTTAAACCTTAAATATCTGAAAAACAGGGAGATTTAATTTCCAGTTAATAAATTCATAAGTTCAGTCATCATAACAATGCAAATTGCTATTCGCTTTTATCTATTCGAACGGAATAAAGGAAATTAAAATAAATAAATGGCATTAATTTTGGAACGCCTCTCGTACATTTTGTAGTGTAGGCGTTTATGTCGCGTTCACACTATTGCGTTACGAACTTGACGAAATGAAAGTCAAACAATTCTATGCTCATATTCTATTCGAAAAATTTTGTTTATATAAAGTTAAATGTATATTTTGAGCGCATACATATCGAAAAAATAGTATTTATTGTATAACCCTTCCGTGTGGTCTATACATTATTTTTCTTTTTAGTTGCCCAGAATGTTTAAAATGCTTAAAAGTCAATTTCATTGTGTGATGTTTTTATAACATTTATGAAATCGATTATTTAGAAGAAGAACAGAAACAACAACAACACGACGACGAAGAAGAAGAAGAAGAAGAAGAAGAAGAAGAAAACATTACCTCGGTGGTTACAGATAAAAGGCCAGCTGCCAACGAACAACACTCAAAAAACAAAAACAAAAATAATGTGCCATGATGAAAAACCTACCTATGTTACGTCTACAATATATATATATATATGTGTGTGTGTGTGTGTGTGTGTGTGTGCGTGTGTGTGTGTGCGCGTGCGTGTGTGTATGTGTGTGTACCCGCACACACACACATATATATATATATATATATATATATACACACAATATATATATATCTGTGTATATATATATATGTATATATACACGCACGCACACGCACACACACACACACACACACACACGAGAAAATCTATCTTATTTTATTTATAGAGTTCAACTTGCCAACCGCGTTCAATCTCCTGGAGTCCAAACAAGCTAGCCAAAAGTCGAGGCGTTCAAGAGGCTAATAAGTAAAAGTGGATTACCAAGTTGCCTTACAAAAACTTCTCTCCAGATATCTTTAATAAAAAAAAACGTTTTTCTTATAATATTTACTTAAGAAACAGATATAAAACTTTCTTTAGTTTCCCTTATCCAAGATGTCTACCGAAATTTTCAAATATATATAATTTATTATTCATTTGTCGTATTTACCTGGCGGTGTCCGGGTGGGACATTTAGCAAAATATAATATAACATAACTAGGATACATCCTATGTTTCTGAATTTTTGACCGGAGGTTCGTAATTCGTATTATTTGGATTATTCCAAGCCTTTTCAGGTTAATGTTGTCGACTTCGGAAATCTTCTTATTGAATTCGGGTCCACATTGACCCGTGGCATAACTGATAAAGTACTATATAAAATTCAGTTGTAAGTGGCACTCTTCTGGAGGCTGAAGGTTCAGCATCAGTGAGGGTGAAATAAGAATACAATTACGAATTATTTAAGATCTTTACCCGACAGACCCAGAGTATGCTATCCCCGTATATTAAATAAAGTGTCTCGTTCGAAAATTCCGTGATGATTTCCAAATTCGACGAAATACGCCTGAAGAAGATCGGCGGAAAATAACACTCCCGATGGGAACAGTAGTTCGAATAATCCAAATAACATGACTAGAATATGTATTTTTATTTAGATATTGAATTAAAATACAGTTGATTGTGAAAAACATGGTGAAAAAAACAAAAAAAAGTCATTTGCTTAGTCAGAATCAAATATTGATTTTTGAGATTTAAATTTTCGCTGACAAACCTCAAAATCGGCTTTACTTTATAGTAATAAAGTATGAAGACCATTCCTTTTTTTTGTACAGATTATTCTTGCTTTATTTAAGTGCGAAAATTACTGAATATTGAATTCATTAGAAAAATCACGTGATTTGCAAATTTAGTAAGAAATTATGTATCATTTTTTTTTTCAGTATTGGTGAAAATTACAAGACAAATCTTGCGTAATTTTATTTTTCAGAAATATATGCCAGCCAGTGGCATTCGCCCTAGGCGGGTTGAAGCACGACCGACATAAATATATATTAATGCCTTCGCACTGAAACTGACGTCATGTCTGAAGTAGAAGCAAGTAAGACCTGCCGAATATTTAAACTGCCGATGATAAAAGATTTTTACAAACTTTTTACAAGATTTTGATCTTATAGCCGCTTTTCTAAGGTTTTTAGATAAAAGTCGATCTTTCCTGTAATTTTATGAATTATTTTTATAAATATAATCAAAAAAGAAATGTATTTCACGTTCTTATCATTTCCCTCGATGTTAATCAAACTTTTGTGTAAAATAATCTAACAAAGCATGTTTATGCGTTTTACTAATAAAATAAAGGTTAACTTTTTTCACATGAAAATACCGTTTTAATTTTAAGAACAAACCAAAATATTCTGTAAATACATATGCATTTGTGTGTATATATGTAATAATATCAAAAAACATACTTGTAGCAAGTTTATTTCTTTTTACTAAAGGACTCCGATAAGTTTGATTTGAACGGAATGCTACTACAGATTTCTAGAGTATTAAGCATATATATATATATATGTGTGTGTGTATATATATGTGTATATATGTGTGTGTATATATATGTATATATATGTATATATATGTGTGTGTATATGTATGTGTATATATGTATGTATATATATGTATATATATGTATGTATATATATGTATATATATATATATATATATATATATATATATATATATAGTAATTTATAAAATATATATGGCGATTAAGCTACACTGAATATTCCGCATTTCATCCACTCTAGGGCTCTTCAGGCTTATGCCATATATATTTTATAAATTACTAAGTAGCTCTACCTACGTATTGAGCACTTTTGAAGTAAATACTTAAAGTTTACGCATAAATCTATACTTTTATGTGAGTAAATTAAGTATATATATATATATATATATATATATATATATATATCATTCAAACACTACCGTGTTTGAACATATGGTTAAGTGTTAGGTTTACTCATTTAGAACTTCGTTAAAGCTTACCACTCACTCGTTTTGCCGACCTAATTTCAAACAATTTTACAGTTCATAGGTCACCTTCTCAGCTATATTTTTAATTAAAGGTGTTCAATATTCGTTCATTAAAACAAAATTTATAATAAAATTACTGGAGTTCAAAAGTCATTAGAATCAGTAAGGAACGTGAGAGACGTTTCTTCTGATTTGCTGTTGATTAGCATGGCAACTTTTCCTCGTCAACACCTTAATAAATCATAGTGAAAATGTCGCTCGCATGCCATCTTATTTGGGTTATAAAGAGAGAGTTAACGAAAGTGATGCTCTTTGCCGTGCTAGGGCTGATGGTATTTCGCTTACAACTTCGCCTGGTAATTCTGTTTCTTTTTTTGTCCCGTATTTTATTTGATTTATTTTTTATGTAGTCAATTTAAGAATTTTGGAATAGACATCCCAAACTCCCCGTGCTAAAAACGGCTTCCAGAATAGATACCCACAACATCCTCATGTAAAGAAAGACAACCCCCTTTATTGTGGTCGGGGAATGTGGAAAAGTAATTCCTCAAGATTTAACTGTGATAATCGTTGTCAACGTACCCCCTGCGAATGCTAAAAAAAGAATAAAATTGGGGAGTGGCAGTGTGGATAGGAGAGAAGTACAAACCTGACAGCGAGTAAATCACAATGCATAATACAGTTCTGTATATCTCTATAAGTCCTTGTCTCCGCAAAATTTGATTGCGAGTTTTCGTAATCAGCGTAGTAGAAAACATTTAAAAGGAATCATTTTTTTTTTAAAGTTGTGGAAGTGGACTTAATGTGCAAATTTACCTCCCCCCCTTAAAAAATTAACGTGTGGGAAAACCGAAAGTCAGCCCGGAAAAGAAATTTAAATAAAATACTATATTGATTTCAATTCCCTATGTAATGAAATTTACGTTTAAACTGTAGCGAAGGTAATCGGTAAAATAGATAAGGTATTAACTTAAGTAAACATATATGAGAAGATATGCCGTAAAAAACAACAAAAAAATCAATTGTTAAAAAATGTTATGTTTGGTGCGATAAAAAAGAAATCAGTTGTTAAAAATCAGTGGTGGAGAAAAGAACGGTAAAACTTGTGGCAAACGCGAGTTTTACCGTTGTTATAAAAATGGAACGGAAAATTAAATTCAGTTCTGTTTTACTCTTTACTTTTTTTCAACTTTCCCCCCAAAATTAAAAGTAAATGAAAAAATAACATTCAACAACAGTACATTTTATATATAATAAATAAAAAAAACGAAAGATATTCTTTTATAATTTTTTTTTAATATTCTATCGACAAAACCGAAATAATTTTAAAAAACAGTTTTAAAATCGTAAGAATATATACAACGAGAGAATCCAGTAGATGAAGTACGAAGCGATCGATCGATCGATCAGTAATAAATGTTTGTAGTTTTGTCTTCGTAGTGAGAGAGCGAGAGTAGAGAGATAGACAGGGAGAACAAGAGAGAGAGAGAGGGGGGGATAAATGCATGTTGAACTCTGTGGCGATCGTAATACAATTCGCAGCTTTAAATAAAGTATATGTACGTGAAGTACGAAAGAAAGAAACGTAGATGTTTTTGTAAAAGAATATAACAGAAACAAAATAATTTTAAAATAGTTTAACAGTTTTATAATGGCAAGAATATATGCTACGATAGAAATCAGTACATGAAGTACGAGGTGAGCGATCGATCGGAAATAAATCTTTCTTGTTTGTTTTCGAAGCAAGAGAGAGAGAGAGAGAGGAGGGAGAGAGAGGAGGAGGAATACACACATGCTGAACTCGGCAGCGATCGGCGAACAATCGAGCGGAAAGTAATGCTTAGTGTTTTTCTTCGAAGCGAGAGAAAGAGAGAGAGTGAGAGATGAAGTCATAGACAGAGAGAGTGTTTGAGAGAGAAGAAATAAATCTATGTTGAACTCGGCGGCGGGCGTAATAGATTGTGCCGGTTTAAGTACAGTATATGTGAGTAAAGTACGTAAAAAAGACATGTAAATATTTTTATATAAGAATATAGTTAGATGCTGGGTCCCAGCATCTAACTATATTCTTATATAAAAATCGGTTTGTCCGACAATCCCAGCATTGCTGGGATTGTCGGACAAACCGCGCGAGCGTATAATGTAGTTATATGGCTTGATTGGTAAAGTTGTAGCATTCGATTAGCACGGCAGTGTGTATCAGAATTTTTGTATGAATTTTTTACACCCCTAACACGAAACTGCGAATAAAATATAAAAAAAAAACTCGTAATTTCTCTTTTAAAAGTGGGTTGTTTATTTTCTTTATGGATTATACTTCCAAAATAAACTATTAAAGTTATTTTAAAAGTAATAGAAATATTTTTATTTTTATTTTTTAAAAACAGTAGTGAATTTTACGAACTCAATATTTTTCAATTTTTAAACTTTAAAAATCTATCAAAATTTTTCTATTGAATCTATTTTTACGATGTTTTCAGGGTCAATGTGAAATTTTATGCTCTTTTCAATAAATCGAATATAATATTTTAGACAAATGTTTATTTTTAAATTCACGCGACCCCCCATTTTGAAATGTCTATTAAAAAGTAAATAATTAATTTACTCACCAAAGTGTTATATATCACAAATTGAAGAGAAAAGGCGAATAAATAATATATTCAAATTTAAAACAAAAAAAGTAGTGTTTTTTTAGAAATTTGCCTGTAAAGTCCGAAGTTTAAAACCTTTTTTTTTTTTAAAACCACGTTGTTTTTTTTTTGTTTTGTTTTTTTAATGAAACCTTGGTCCTTGCTCTTTTAATTGACAAAAAAATTAGGGCTTGAATTACATTTTTCGGGGAGTTATAAGTTTGGAAAAACGGGATGGAATTATTCACTATTTTTCACGAAATTTTTGACACACCTACGGCAATACTGTTAATCACGAATTGAGAAATAGCCAGAGCTCATGCAATCAAAAGGAGCGAAATTAATCTGGGGAGAAAGTATTATTTTTTATAATAGAAGAGGGGAAGATTATGGTACGTCAAAGAGTTCATGAATCCGTTACGAAGGATAAAACCCTATATCTATTCAGATTGCAGAATACCTCCTGATGTTGACTTGGAGCGGTATGAGAACTTTTTTTACATGGAAGTCACCACTTATCAAGGCCCGGAAGGCACCCGGGGATAAGGGTTATTGTGTGTACAGTAATCAATGCGATAGTGTCGTAGTAATCGTTAGTATTGGAGATTTTATAAAGTGTCTTACTTAAGGGGCGAGGGGAAAATAGTAGCTATTTTCACTATAGGTGATTACGACAGTGATGTGTCGCTCTTAGGATTTAATGAAGGATTTTATTATACTGAATACATGTGTCTATAATGACATTCTAAAGTTACATAAGACAGTGCATAATAGTCTAGACATAATAAATTTGTATGTGGCATCTGTTGTTGCAAACCCAGTGTACTTTGGTCCAGAAGGGAATATCTGCAATCAAAATAGTATATATGGAGATGACATATACAAATAGCTTTAAAGCATGGAATAAGTCCTCAAGCAAAATGGAAGAACCGCGATATAAGCTCTTTCCTTTTCAATAAATCTTACTCGCACCGAGTAAATAAATAAGACCCTGATTTTAGTTACGTAAACTTATAAGTGAAATGAGTTTCGACATCGCTCCTAAAACTTTTCATTTAGTAAAAGCATTTTTCCCCAATAAAATACTGCTTATGTAGATAAGGTAACGTGCTATTGTTTTAATAGTATTTTAAGTTAAAATAAACATTTGTGGTATCTTTTATGTATTAAGTCGTTAGGTGAAAGTACAGAATAGTTACAAAACACTGTTGCCACATCTGGGCAGGAGCTGCTAGAAAGGACTCCTCCTGCCTTCATAGAGTTCAAAATAGACTTCGTAGCCTCGTAGATGTCCTTTTCTCTTCCCTGCAACCTCTATCTCACAGAAGAGATGTTAAGAGTTTTTCTCTGATGTATCGTTATTTTCATGGAAAGTGTTCGACTGAGCTTCAGTTTATGGTCCCCCCTCGCCAAACTTTCACAAGAAACACTCATCTAGCTGAAAACACTATCAATAATTCCCCCCACTCTTTATCTGTGCCTAAACCTAAACGTAGATTCCATGAACAAAGCTTCTTTCTTAGAAATGCACGCCTGTGGAATTGTCTCTCCGTTTTCCTGCTTTCCGGCTGACTACAATATGGCTGTGTCCAAGTCTAATGTAAATAAGTTCTTGATGAGCCGTTCCATATAAGTTAACAAATTTACCGAATTTTCATTACTAATGATTATTATATTGTTCAATTTCTACTGTACACTCTTTAACCCTTATCCTTGAGTGGCCTCTAGGCCTTGATAATGTGGTGATGCCTGTGTAAAAAAAAACACTCTCCTCTCTCCATGCTAAGAGTACGTTCCGAAGTAATAACGCCACTTTCTCTGCACCTTCTTTGTATAATTAGCGAAATACAAGGTGCATTAATTACAAATACAAATACAAGATGCGTTAAGTAAATTCCCAGACTTTTTTACACAGACATTTAAAATCATCGTAAACTCTTGAAAAATCAGTATTACACGTTATTAGATGACTGACCAATTTTTATGGTTTCAGGTTAAAATGACCAGCTTTACCAAAGGTTGCAATACACATTACTAAATCCTGAAAGTCGGCTGGTAAATTTTAAAAACTATAATATAAACGTGAGAACACTTAAGAAGAACGATATACAATGAAAATCTGTTTTAAACTTGGAGAAATGCCACAAGAACGTACCGAATGCTTCAGACTGCTTTTGGACCACGTCGTATGAATCGAGCATCAGTTTTTGAGTGGAATAAGAAATTTAAGGAAGGCAGGGAGTATGTGAAGGATGATAAAAGGCGTGGGAGAGTTGATTGGCCAAATAAAGAATTTCATAGATAAGGGCCGTCATGTGTCTATAGAGACAATAAGTGCACAGTTTGATGTCAGTGTGTGAATTGTACACACAATTATTGGCGAGAAACTGAAGATGCGGAAGATTTGCGCGAAGTTTGTCCCAATGGCACCCAGAGAAGATCAGAAAGAAAGACGTTGTCCTAAGAGCAAGGAGATGGTCAAGCTGATCAATTCAGATCCTATATTTCTTTATGCACTGGTGATATGCAATGATTTACTGCTATAACCCAAAGTCCAAGAGACAGAGTTCCCAGTGGAAGCATATTGGCTCTCCAAGACCCAAGAAGGCCAGACAGAGCAAATCAACTCAGAAACTTATGATGATACTTCTTTTTGCCCCCTGTTACTTTTGGTTATCTCCATATGGGCATCAAGACAGTTCCTCATCGTCCCTGTGATAAAGATCTTACTCCCGTGACTTTTGATTTTTACCTAAGCTCAAGGAAAACTTTAGAGGCTGACGTTATGTGAATTGAAAATATGAAAGAGGCTGTGACGAGGGTCATTGACACGCTCACACAAGAGGACTTCCATGGGGGCCTTCAAGAAGTTGTTGGAACGGTACAATAGGTGCATTGCAGCCGGAGGAGATTACTTTGAAGCGGACTAGAGTTCCATGTGTGTACTACTAATAAAAGTGCTTATACAAAAAATAAGTCTAGAAACGTATTGAAGGTGCCTCGTAATAAAAACAAGTAATAACAAGTTACGTCGTACACGTGAGACGACGAAAGGAACACAATTAAAGCACATAATCACCATCTTAATGACATTTGGCTATACATTTTCAAATTCACCAACGAAGAAAAGGTGTAAAGAATAACAGGTATTTACTACACATATACACCCACACTATATACATACATACACACACACCCATATACATACATGCATACATACATACACACACATATATATACACACACACATATATATAAATGTGTGTGTGTGTGTGTGTGTAGTAAATAAATGTTATATATATATATATATATATATATATATATATATCGGGGGTAAATATATATAAAGGAAATGCAATGCAGAGTTTTAACAGGTACATAAGGGCAATAGAAGAGGACCATATAAAAACGATAAACAACCACAGAATTCGCGCATAAGCCCGAGAGAATCCTAGAGTGTATGAAACGCGGAATATTCAGTGTAGCTTAATCGCCATATATATATTATAAATTACTAACTAGCTCTACCTACGTATTGAGCACTTTTGAAGTAAATTCTTAAAGTTTACGCATAAATCTATACTTTCGTATATTAATTTTATGTGAGTAAATGAAGTAGTTATATATATATATATATATATATATATATATATATATATATATATATATATATATATAAATATACATGAATAAAAAAGAATACGAAATGTATAAAAGCTTATAACTTTTCTTTATTTGTTTTCAATTGGTGACGCGCAGGAATACAAAATAATATTATGAAAAAAAAAAATTTTTAACTTTTATAGATAGATAAAATATCAATACAAAAAATATATAGTTGTTTATATATTTTCTCCATTTATTTCCAATGTGTTGACGTGTGGGAATACAAAAAGTCTTTCGAAAAAAAAATGGAAATGTTTCTTTCAAAAGCACATAATTTTCGACCGATCCTTCATTTATTCACAATGAAGAATGCTCCTTACTGAAATTGTATGTCTTCAACTGTCGTGCACTTTTGGGCATTGGCATCCACTGGCTGTCAGTGGATGCCTTCGGTGGTGACAGATGGTCACTAGCAGTTACCCTTATCCTTGAGTGGCCTCTTGGCCTTGATAATGTTGTGATGCCTGTGAGGCGTTTAGTTGCCTTTACTTGTGATTACGAGTAATTGCTAGCGTTTACTGGTAGATCTTCGCTGCCCTTACAACCGTCATCTTCATTTCCCGGGGGATATCGTCGGCCACTGGCGTCACTGACCAGTATCTGCATTTATTGGATTGCTCCGAAATGAAACTAAGGCGGTTTTGCGTTTACTGCCGGACACTGTCTTTCTTTGTAAATAAGCGTCATGACCAGTGTTGAGCCGCATTGGACTGCTCTTAAATGAAATCGACTGTGATTAATATTACTTCTAGACAGGAGCGGTCCTTGGTGTTTTAGCTTATTTTTACTAATGTGACGAAAACGGACCTTGCTATTTTTAAATATTATGTTCAAATTAAATGTATCTTCATACGGTATAATAATAATAATAATAATAATAATAATAATAATAATAATAATAATAATATGAAACCAAATAGTCGAGAAGGATAGAAAGCCCGAAGAGAGAAAGAGAAAGAGAGAGAGAGAGAGAGAGAGAGAAAGAGAGAGAGAGAGAGAGAGAGAGCTGACCAGACCTCTGCTGGACAAGCGCGAAGAGAACTGGGACCTTGGGGAGGCTAATTGCCACTCAAATTCCAGTGGAGACCAATAGCTGCTCCAGCGATAAATCAATGGTGAGAGGCGGTTGCGATAACGCAAATTTATTTGCAAATGTTATTGAAAGAGAAGGAGAGTACTGGAAATCTGGGGAGACTTGTTGTCACTCAGCTTTCAGGGAACACCATAGGTGGTTTTCAATGGGAGATCTTTGATGACCTATGTCAAAATTCCTCGTGGGCCAATAATAATAATAATAATAATAATAATAATAACGATACGATATCTTTTGATTCAATTGTTAAGACCGAATAGTCCCAAAGATTTAATTTTAGTAAAAATATATACCTGTTTTTTTTTTTCATTTTTTTTTTTTTTTTGTCCAATTAAAACTGAAGAACTTTGATTTCATGAAGAAATAGTCTGTTTACCAAACTATGCATCGTGGTTTACTTTAAACTCTACAAGCAAATTGACATGAACCAAAATATGTGAAACGTATGTACACAATTGGTTAATTCTTGTTTATATTTTTCTGCGTTCGCAACTGCAAAAACGTAAGTTTCTTTATTGTAATATGAAACTGCTTAAAATATTTTGTAAATCACGAAAAAATACAGTTTACTTTCTTATTGTCTAACAAAAAGTGTTGTATCTGCTCAGTTATTCTGTAATTGACGGGAAATCGTTCTAGATTGGGGCAGTTCTTAATATTTTCCCCCAATTAAGAGTACTTACTTATGTTATCTATTGCCATAAAAAAAGTGTTGCATCTGTTTGGCTGTCGGTTCCTGGCAGAGAAATTCCTTTAGACTTAGGCAGTTTTGTCCCAATCAAGGGTGCAATTTCATTATGTTTGAGAGGATGGATTTTGTTCTTATTGAAAATGAGATTGTGCCCAACTGTTCCCTCATGGGGAGGCATTAAAAACCAGAAAATACTGTTAAAAATTCATTGCAGTAACGTAAATGCACAGGCACATCAAACTGTTAAAACATTATTGAAAGAAGAGACGTTGCGAGCCTATCCTTGTTTTATCGTTATTTGCATGGCAGGTGATCGTCTGAACTCCAATCTCTGGCCCCTCCTCGCCAATCTTTCACGAAAAATACCCGTCTAGCTGAATCTACTTTGAAGAATTTCCCCCACTCTTTATCTGTGCCTAAATCAAAAAGTGGATTCCATGAACAAAGCTTCTTCTTAGAACTGCACGCCTGTGGAACTCGGTTCCATCTGCCTGCTTCCCACCTGACTATAACTTGGATGTCTTCAAGTCCAACGTTAACAAATTCCTAATGAACCGCCCCCTTAAGTAAACACTTCATCAAATCTCCACACTAACGTACTGTACTTGCAATAACCCTTACCCCTGAGTGGCTTCCGGGCCTTGATAAGTGGTGACCACCGTGTAAAAAAACAAAAAAACAAAAAGAAAATGTAAAATGCGACGATACTGTAGTTGGTATTAAAAGAGGCGCGCGAGTTATTGTAAGAATCGGCGGAAACCTTTCGAACAAAAAAAGACGCAACTATGTAAAAATGCAACAATAACTGCGAAGAAAGATTTAAAAATATCACAGGTTTTGTAAACAATATTATATTTTTTCAAATTACTGGAATGTTTTTTTTTTACGAAAATCCCAATTTCGTCGCATTCTACATGTTTTGTTTTAAAAGTTAATAGTAGTATTTCGTGTTCGGGAAAAGAGGAATCGTGTGTGGTGAGTGCTGGCGGGTGTAATTGAGTATGCATAAATGAAAAATGCAAACAAGGCTGAAATGTATGTTTCTGAGAAAAGACGACTCTGCCCGGGTCACACTAACCGAATTTCTGTTGCTGGACGACGCAATGTGATCATGCGCTTAAAAGTGATTTATAACCGTTCGGAAATCGCGTATTCTCTTATTTGTTAATTCCGAATACGGGTATGTAAACAGGCTGGTTGTCTGTTAGCATACCCGGACTTCAGCCAAGGAGAGTTCGTTATTTTAAGTCCTGTTGTAGAAAGACCTACCGGGAAATGTATGGGAAGAAAAACTTAACACGGACGGTGTCTTGTTAAAAGCTGTTTGAATATACATGATTTCCCGGTTATGTCGAGAAGAGGATGAGAAAAAAACACTTTGCGAGTGAAAATTGTGCTACCACCGTTAAGCATGTATTAATTTGGAATGTGACGCTCTTAGGAATAAATATAAGATTGTTTGATAACAGATGAAAGTGAAGGATAAGTTGCGCAAAACCGACAACATATAGTGCTTCATAGTTTGACCATATTTAATTTGCATGCAGAGTCTGCGTTTGTAAAGCTATAACTCTTTGTTTCGAGGGAGGAATAATTACCTCCGTTTTATTATATGCAGAGATATATAATACAAAATTAGTCGTATCAACTTTTCCTTACAATTACTTAGAGTCAATCAATGAGTGACGGAGTAATATTAAGTCATTATACAAAATTGTTATGGAGTTAAATGATAATAAACGAAGGAACACAGGATTTTTAGGAACAAAAATGTATTCACATTAATTACAGGCAAAGTGAGTTCAGTAATATCATTCCTCAAAGTGAGTTCAGTAATATCATTCCTCAACGGTAGGACGTTTGCACACGTCCAGCTTGGTCGCATGCCAATCTCAGACTACCGGGCACCGGTCTCGATACCGGAAGTGACGTCACTATAGGAAGTGACGTTATGACATAGTCCATTAATCCCAAGCTTTTTGTTCGTAAAAGCTGTCAGTACCTATTCCTTTTAGGGTTTAACATTAATGGCTCGGTAAACTTTATCTTATGGAACGACTGCTGTAGTTCAGGTGTTGGTTGTGAAGGTTCAAGATCAAATGTTTCGAATACAGTGTCTATCGGCTCATCTTCGAATGGTGGACTGTCGTTGGTTTCAACTAAGCGACATCTTCTTAGTTGGTTCTGGTGACGTTTGTGGGTATATTTTGGTCCTTAGATCATATATACCATGTCACTGACTCTTAGTATTTATACCCACCTCCTAGATGTGTTGTTTTTATAACTTTTGAAACCCCCGCTTTCACCTGGTATGACACGTTTACTGGGTACATAAGTGGTCACTAGTGGCCTTGACTGTTTGGGTAAGAACTTGTCAAAAACGAATCACTTTCCGCGCAGACATCGTTGATGTGTTTGTTTTAATCTCCAGTATAGACACCGGAAGTTCTCTGATTGTATTGCCCATCATCGTTTTTATTTCTCCGTCCGTCCGAAGAGTGGCAATGATGGAATCTTCAAACGGATCCCTTTTCAATGGTATCAACCTAGATAGGCTATCAGCATGGCTAATTTGTTTCGAAGACAAGTTCTCCTTAGATTGCTTTGGCTTGGGGAATTCTTTTGGCGCGGGTTTTTTAGCTTTCGGCTTTGCAGTTTTAGTTTTTCTGCCTTCTTTGGCAGATTCCATTGAAGCTATAGTTTTCAATTTCTCTGTTGCTGCAAATAGAATATTCTGTTATTCCTATTCGTGACCAGACACACACACAGACGTTCAGCTTTATATTATATATAATAACGTCTGTGTGTGTGTCTGGTCACGAATAGGCTCCTATATGGTTGATTATTATAGAAAACTGACCACATATAATGATAGAAGATTATCGAGACACAGGAATGGGTATGTTTGACCTGTAGAACGGTGGTTCATTAAAATTGTGGGGTCTGCGTACGCGCCTGGTCCACAACGTAACGGAAATAAAAAATTGAAAAAAAAAACGTTTACAAGTGTTTTTGATAGAGATGTACATAATAATAGTTTGATAAGTATGTTTGAACTTAAATAGGGATGGTATAAAAAAATTGTGGGATCTGCGTTCGCGCCTGGCCTCCATAGAATGGAAATAGGTACAAACTTTAATAAAGACTTTTCATATCTATTTGCGTAAGTATACTTTGATAATTATGTTTCAGTTTGAAGAAATATGGTATAATAAAATTATGGGGTGTTCGTTCGCGCCTGACATCCATAGAATGGAAATATGTCACAAAGTTTAACGAGGTTTTTTAATATAGATCCACAGAATATTGTGATAAGTGTTTCAGTGTGAACAGGTATGGTATAATAAATTATGGGTTTTATCTATTTTATTTTTAGTTTCATCATATTTTGCTTTAGTTTTGATACCCCCAAATTCGAGGCTATCTCTTTAAACCCCTTCCTTTTCATAACCTATCATACTTTCATAAATCAGAGTCCATTTTCTGTCGGCTGTTTTTGAACCCAGTCAACGACGGGTACTTTTGCTGGTATATATATATTTCTTATAACATATACCAATCCTTATTTAAGAAACTCAATATATTTACAGAGCAATAGAGAATAAATGACAAAAAAGTATATATTTATATATATATGAATTCTCCGGACTACTATGCTCATCTTCAAAATTCCTCTCAAATTCCCGAGTTCGATAGAAAATTCCCGAGTTCGACAAGATACACCTAAAAAAAGGTTGGAGGTTACATCGGCTGAACGTTGTGAAAATTACATTCAAGATGGGAACGGGAGTCCGACGACTCTAAATAATACGAATAAGTATTAGTGATGGGACGATTCCAATATTTTTCCCGATTCTGATACAATTACTGAAATTGTTTTAAATTCATCATTCCGATATAATTACCCTTCTGATTCTTTTTAAAAAAATTAATTTACCGATTTGTTTTGTTAGGGGCATCGGTTTATAGTAAAAAAAAAATCAAACGATGTAATGTGTTCATCTCTTCGCAAACGTAGCCTATTAAATTAAGTTTACTGGCAATTTAAAATCAATAACTATTAAATAAAATATATAATAATATATATCAATATATAACATTATATAATTTAAAATCAATAACTATTTATCACTTATAATTTTTGCAGAAATCTCTAAATTAAGCTAAATTGAATGTAACTGTTTAAACAACCTACACCTCATTTGATTCGCCTTTTACTTCTCTATAATTTTACTTGTTCGTATTTGACTTTTAATTGAAGTATCCTAGTGTTCACGTCAATTTAAAAATTTAACTTCAAATCGAGAAGGCAAAAAGAACCTCCGCACAATGGAAAATTATTATTTAAATGTAACTTTAGAACATTAATGCAACACAAACACAACATAAACACAATGAACTAGTTATAATTTAGTAGCATAGCCCTTCTGCAATTTGACAGCCTGAAAATTTTGAAAATTCTCTTGAATTAGTCCTGCTCACGTGATTACGTATCTTTTTAAAAACATTTACGTAACCTTTTTATTTTTATTTATATATCTGATTAATCTTTTTTGTCAGTGTACTAGAAGAAATTCAGTTGATTACAACCCTTTTTTGTGTGTTCTTTACATTACAATAGTACAGCCCTGAACCCGACGGCGCAATACTACACCGTTCAATACTGTAAAACTGAAACGAAGCTGTTCTGCTTGAAAAGGGCGCCATTTTCTTCTTATTCATATTCATATCGATTCTTTGCTTTAAAAAACTAAGTAAAGCTTCATTATTTTTCAAAACTGTTTTTATTTCTTTGTTTTTCGATATTTCGTCGATATTATTTAGTAAGAGTGTCTAGCAGAAAAGCCAACAAACGACTACCCGAAAAAATAGATATACAAGAAATAAATGTTACCATAGTCAATAAATGTTCAGCTCATGTTTTTTTTTGTTTTGAAATAGTTTTTAATGCTCTTTACTTGAAATAATTTCAGCGAACCGAAATTAAAACGAAATTTGAGGCGATAACTAAAATTAATTTTTATATAAACTACACATACCCTAATCGAATATTCCTCAAGCACAAAATAACGGAAAACATTAAAATATGTTTATAAATATTCCTTACGTTGACGGAACTCTCTTAAATTGTTAACACAGAATGCTCAGGTGCCCCTCCTTCAAATTGAAAACGAGGCTCTCCATTTCAAAGTCGCTGCCATTTTTATTTTTTTAAAACTGGTTCGAGAATAATTTTTGTTTTTTACAAACTACTTAAAAATACAAACCAATGAACTTTTCTACCATAAAAGTAACTTTTATTGACTATGGTAACATTTATTTCTTATATATTTATATTATTATATATATAACATTTTCTCTTTGTAAGGAAACATCATTTTGTTAGTCATTCTTGGCTACGAATAGAAACAAAGTTGATATCAAAAATATATTTTCGCGAAAATTACCTTTAATTTCATCATATTTTGCTTAGGGTAAAATTTTTGAGTATCAAAACCTATCTCTTTACAACCCCCTCCTTTTCATAACCTATCATATTTTCATCAATGACAGTCCATTTTCTGTAGGGTGTTTTTGAAGCCAGTCAACGCTAGTATATGTATATAGCATTGAAAAATATAGGTTTCGGTCTGTATAACATTTTCAAAGCCGCTACTTAATTTTAGTGTAGAAATATTAGAGTTTAATTTTTCGATATATTTTACGATTGATTTGCTTTGTGGAAAAGGGCCTTTAAAATTGTATTGTCTTAGAATTTGGTTTATATTTTATAATTATGGATCGAGAATTTTTATAACACGCATTTCAATTGAACTTGTGCAAGCTTAGACAGTGTGTAGAAGGGCCTAGTGACTCTGATCAGAGACGACACCGATAACGACACATACTATATATATATATATATATATATATATATATATATATATATATATATATATATATATGTATATATATATATACTTAATTTACTCACATAAAATTAATATATGAAAGTATAGATTTATGCATAAACTTTAAGTATTTACTTCAAAAGTGCTCAATACGTAGGTAGAGCTAGTTAGTAAGTTATAAAATGTATATGACGATTAAGCTACACTGAATATTCTGCGTTTCATCTACTCTAGGATTCTTCAGGCTTATGCGCGAATTCTGTGGTTATTGTCGATTTTATTCGCGCATAAGCCTGAAGAATCCTAGAGTGGATGAAACGCGGAATATTCAGTGTATCTTAATCGCCATATACATTTTATAACTTACTACATATATATATATATATATATATATATATATATATATATATATACATATATATATATATAGAGAGAGAGAGGGGGAGAGAGAGAGAGAGGGAGACCTTATTAGTATTTTTTTTAATTTCGATAATGGTATTCAACAAATAACTGACAATCCTAACCATAACCCTAACATAATAGTTCCAGCTGATAAGGCAATTAGCGTATATAGAATGAACTTTGAAACATATAATAAATTCATTTCGGGCGAACTAAGTAAAAATTATAAATAGACAACGGAAGGAGATCTTTATAACATAAACTAATTATCCATAAGATTATGTGAAAAATCAACATTCAAGATAAAATAGAAATATATACACCATTTAACCTACAGTTTTTGTAGGAAATCAGAAACGTGAAGTTAAACAATAAACCTAGCATTAGATGAATGGCACCATGTTTTTCTGATTTAATTATACCCAACTAAAACCTAAAAATATAAAGGTAGCGAGGAAAACTTTAATTAGATATGATAATGAATTATTGATAAGGAAGGATTTTAATGTTATTATAGATTCTCTGGACTCTGTATATACTAAAGGAGATATATTTTAAAAATATATACCGGGCTATCTGGATATGAAGCATTATTTTTAGTTAAATCGTGCGATCGAATTATAGAGAAACTAGAAAGAAAATTAAACTATTTTTCATGAACTTAAGTTAGAAATACCACTAGAATGCAATTGAAAATATTGACGTTTTTAGATATAACTCGAAATCTCAGTGGCAATGTTTATGAATCGTATCACAAACCGAGCCAAACATTATTCTATATAGATTCTAAATCGAACCATCCTAAATCTATGAAAAAATCTATTATTCGATATCTATTATCTGGATATCAAGGAAAAGTCACATACATGAAGTAGGTGAATAATCAAACTACTCAATATCATATAACATGGCTAGGAAAGGAAACAGAAATGTATAGAAAAAATTAGGTATAAAAGTAATAAGAAGAATAATGAAATATTTATAATAATACTATTAAGAATAAGAGAAATAGACGCAAAAAACAAGTTTGGTTTAATCCACATTTCATTGAACGAATACAAAATAATATCCGTAAAGAGTTTAACAAAGTAATTGATAAAAACTTAACCCCCTCCAAGAAAATAGATTCAGTAAAATAATTACTAAGGACACAGTTAAATCTACATTCTTAACCGCTGCCAATCTAAATAATACTAAAATAAGTTACAATAATGGAAAAATAGACAAAATAGTGAATAATGATAATCAGATGAACTGAATTTGCGGAAAATATGTAACTGTAGAATACCTAACGAATGTCCATTGAAGGACAATTGCCTAATTTCTGAAATTGTATACAAATGTGAAGTTAAGGTGGATAACAGTAAAAAGATATACCCAGGGAGAACGGACTGTCTTTTAAGGACAGATACCGAAACTATGTTGCATCTTTTAAATTGGACCAGAAAAGCAACCAAACGGGGATGAGTATGGTGATAGAAATATATATATATATATATGTGTGTGTGTGTGTGTGTGTGTGTGTGCGTGTGCGTATGGTCGTGTCTCATAGGCTAAAGAATGAGGTTATAGAGTTGTATATTACGGTTTCGATTCTAGCTGACGGCACACGGGTCATATATATATAATAAGGTACTAGCAGCCCCACCCCAGTGTTGCCCGTTCGTAATATACGCATTAATATCATATTTTAACTCGTACAGATTACGTATTTATTATTACAGAGACATTTTCTATCAATTATAATTAAGTTCGTGTAAACCTAAAGTCGTTTATATATATATTGAACGTCAAAAAACGACATTGTTTTTGCACTAACCTAATATATTGAACCTAATATATAGTAATCAGAATATATAGCAGTGAAATGAAATAAATACGTAATCTGTACGAGTTAAAATATGATATTTAAGCGTATCTTACGACCTGGCAACGCTGAGGGGGGTTGCTATTACCTTATTAAAAGCATTCGTAAATAAAATGTCTGTAGCTTATGTTCTTGTATCAAGTTGTATGTTGATGCACACCGTAGTGTTGCTAAAAACTCTTTACTTTGAGCTTCTTGCAGTTCTTCTTCGTTATTGTAGCGAAATTCGAACATTGAAACATTACTGAAGCTAATAGTATCTACTCAATTTACATGTCGCAGTAATTAACATATCCAAAAATAACGAAACCCGATATGGTAGAAAATTAATAATTAATGAAAATAGTTTTAGAAGTCAATTAGTGAAAATAAAGTTTTACTAAATTGGCCAACGATTTTAACTTTTCAGAAAAGATTTACCTCCCTTTTATTGCGATTAGATATCTACGTTTTTTTTTAGTATTTTTTTTTTTTTGTCTTTTGCAAAACTCATTTTCGCTAATTGTTTTTGATGACTCTTTTCATTACTAATAAATTTTATAACTTATCGTTTTTCGCAACCTTTGGATATGGTCATTACTGTGAAATGACAATTACAAAATACCATTGTTTCATCGGAAATTCAGTATTTCAGTTTTCGAATTTCACTACAATAGCGAAGAAAAACTTTTCTTTTAGGAGCGTGATCGCCATTGTGTAAAAAGGGTTGGAAAAACATCTATTAAATACATCTTTAAGAAAATTTGACCTTTTTAATAAGTTTAGAATGCAAATATTTTATTAAAAATCATTCGATTTTTTTAAACTTGTTTTTTTTTTATTAATAATTTCAGTAAAATATGTTTTGTCAGAGATTTAGATATTAAATTTTTAATTGTCTCAAAGATGCATCTTATAATGGATATTTTCCCAACCGAAATTACCAAGAAAAAAGGCAAGTTAAAAAAAAAATCCAATGATTTTTTTTTAAATAAAATGCTAACAGGCCGCCCGGCGTTGCCCGGTCGTAAATTACGCTTAAATATGATATTCTAATTCAAGCAGATTAGGTATTTATTATCATAGAGACGATTATCTATCGATTATTATATTGCACCTAAGATATAGTAGTGAGATCAAAACCTAAAACACACACAAACACAAACAAACACACACACACATAAATATGTATGTTTGTGTGAGTGGATGAGTATATACGTATATATATACATAAGTATATATATATGGATGACTATATATATATATATATATATATATATATATATATATATATATATATAAGTGAAATGTCTGTGCGTGTGTCTGTCTGCCTGTTTGTCCGTGTGCACTTCTCTACCTAATAACTCTATTCGGTCTACAGACTCAGGATTTGACATAAAGGGGTATTGGGATTTGGGGAAATCTTTTTAATCGGTTTTCGGCCAGAAATTTTGGTGTTAAAGTGTCAAAGTTCAACGATTTGACCTTTAAGAACTCTACAAAACTCCTCTGCAAATTGTGGGTCTAAACACTTGAAATTTTAAATGTAGGTTACTTGGGTATAGGTCTAATTTTATCGTTTTATTTTAGCTCAAAACAATGAATGTTAAGAGGTCATAATTGGGGTCAAAGTTACAACAAAATTGACCTCTGTGATCTCTACTAAATTACTCAGCCAATTGTTGGTCTAAACATTTGAAATTTTACATAAAGTGTATTCAGATATAGGGCAAGCTTTTTACTCGTTTTTTTTCTGGAAAATTTGGCTTCCAAGGGGTTAAAGTTCAAAAGATTTTACCTTTGAATCTAAACATTTAAAATTTTACATAAAAGTTTACGGACATGCAGCAAGCTTTGTAATCAATTTTGGGGCGAAAATTTTGCTGGCAAGAGGTCAACGTTTACAGAGTTGACCTTTGCAGACCTTACCAAACTCTTCCACCAATTTTTGGTCTAAACACTTGAAATTTTAGATGTAGGTTACTTGGACATGAATCAAACACTTTAATTTAATTTGAGCCCAAAACAATAAATGTTAAGGGGTCAAAATTGGGGTCAAATTTTAAAAATATTTGCTGTTTGCGGTCCCTACTTCATTTTCTCTATGGTAGTTAAGAAAACCTATTATATAGAAAGGCATTACCGTACATATTCACACTTTTTAATATATACATATGCACATAAAGTTATGAACAGTACATAGGGCTCGATCAAAGCCGGGCCCAACTGCTAGTATATATATATATATATATATATATATATATATATATATATATATATATATATATATATATATTCAACTTTCATCTCTCTTTTAAAAGATAGAATCGCCTGAGCTACAAAGACAAGAGTCAAGCAAATTGTTATAACAAAGACTATGACAACAGCATATTATTTCCCTTTTTTATGCTCGGGTATATATCCATTGATATACAATATATTGACTGATACAATACACGACACATTAGTTGTGAAAATCTACTATAGAAGAATTTCTTATTTAAATGTTTTTAAGTTGTCCCAAACAGCTATTAAGTAATCTTTGTCTTTATCTTAATTGGGACAACTTGATATTCGGAAGATACCAGGGGTGAATCGATAGGCACTTTTCGCGACGAGTTGTAAAGAAACGATAAAAGAGGTTTGTGAAAGGTTTTGTCAGCATCACACACACAAATAGTTTTTTTATACACGGTGGTCACCACTTATCAAGGCACGGAAGCCACTCAGGGATAAGGGTTATTGCAAGTACGTACATTACATTAGTGTGGAGATTTGATGAAGTCTTTACTTAAGGGAGCGGTTCATTAGGAATTTGTTAACGTTGGACTTGAACACATCAAAGTTGTAGTCAGGTGGGAAGCAGGCAGACGGAACAGAGTTCCACAGGCGTGCAGTTCTAAGAAAGAAGCTTTGTTCATAGAATCCACGTTTTGATTTAGGCACAGATAAAGAGTGGGGGAAATTTTTCACAGTGGATTCGGCTAGACGGGTGTTTTTCGTGAAAGATTGGCGAGGGGGGCAGAGATTTGAGTTCAGACGAGAACCTGCCATGGAAATAACGATAAAACAAGGATAGGCTCGCAACGTCTCTTCTGAGGGAGAGAGGTTGCAGGGTAGAGAAAAGGGCATCCTGTTATATTTGTATGAGAGTCTTATTACGAGAGAGTCTTATTACAAGTGGTGTTGTTGTAGGAGAGAGATTGTTCGTTTTATGACGCGATTCATATATATATATAAATGTTCATACTTGTTTGTTGTATATATAATTCATTATTATTATTATGGTTATGCTTTTCTTGTTGTTGTTATATCGTTCGTTGTAAGGACTTTTTAATAGTGAGAGTCTTAGAGAGAGAGAGATGTTGTAGTGTCTTAGAGATATTCGTGTTATGACGGTATTCATATATATTAAAAACGTTCATACTTAGAAGTGTAGAAGCTCTTTGAGTGAGGAGATAGTGTTCAGACAGTCTTAGTGTAGATATGAGATGTAGAGTTCACATTGTCGATATGAGATGTCGAGACGTGTATGTAAAGACATTTTATAACACAGATATATAGACATATAATAACAATTTTCACTTTACCTTTTGGTAGAATTACAACACAAAGACGACGTTTATAAAAACACATGATGGGTTTATTTCTTCTCACGACCGGCCGTGATTTTCATCATCAATAATTCAAAGCTTCACATATTAAGTTTCAAAAGTCTCGCTTCTAGGCGTTCGAATCCCAAACTGCAGACTATCGTCTGTCGTCCTCAGACTCTCTCTGAGTTTCTCTCCCTGCTTCTGTCTCTTAACTCTCAAGTTTTTTTATCTATATCTGGAACTTCCCATTTTTCATGACGTCATACACATGATAAAACCTGTGTCTTTTTTCACGTGTTCTGAACATGCGTGTCCAAAGCTTTTTCCTTTGTTTACAAAAGGAATTTTAACCTATATTCCCAATAACCTATTTTTCCAATATGTTAAAAACATGTTTATTAAATTATCTTTTATAGTTGCATTCCTCAATTGAATTTTTCATAACAGACTTGTCAACGCAAATTCTTTTCTTGAAACTATTTTATCTCTAAGCAAAACAATGCTTTGTTTTACATTCCATTTCCTAATTCTCTCTCGTAATCTATTTCTAAACCTAATTTACGAGGTTCGAATTTCGTCTATTCTATTTCATTTTAATTTTAACTAAATCTCTCTAATTTTATACTTACATGAAAAGGGTACAGCCCTTATCATGTAACACGAAGCAACGAAGTCTATTTTGTACTCTGTCAAGGCAGGATAGGCTGTTTTTAGCAGCTCCTTCCCAGATATGGTAGCAGTATTCCATCCTTGGACGTACTTGGCTTTTATATAGATAGAGAATTGCATCAGTAGTGAGATATCTTCTGGAGCGGTAGAAGGATTCCACCATCTTTCCAGCGACCTTGACAACAGACTTGATGTACGTGTTCCATTTCAGATCAGGAGTAAAGGTCAACCCCAGAAGCTTGTCAAAACACGGGGCCTCTCTCAGACGAGAGCCATCAATACCAATTGATGCCAGATGGGAATCAGAGCGTTGATGATGTTTTGTCAACAATCAGTGTAAGATCATAGAAAAAGGGAAATCATGCAAAGCCTATCTTCCTTATCGATATTGTATGAGTGACCTAAACATTTATCATTGTAAACGTTCAGATCATCACAAGGGCTATGACAACAGCATATTCTTTTCCTTCTTTTGATTCTCAGGTATATATCCATTTATATCTTATATGTTTTTATATAGACGGATGTGATCCTCGGCTAACTAATTGTGTCTAACTGTGTCACATCTATACTCTAGAGTAAAAACTATGAAAAGAATATGCTGTTGTCATAGGCCTAGTTATAACTATATAGATTTGCATCTTACAATAGTTTCGAAACAGTCTGTTTATTGGAAATTATAAGTTTTCTTAAATCTAATATATAAAAGGCTATATGTCTGTCTGTCTGTCTGTCTGTCTGTCTGGCTGGCTGGCTGGCTGTCTGACTGTCTCCATATGTTCAAACCTTATCTCTCCCGAAACTAAATGTCGCAAGGCGACGCTAGAGACTTCAAAGGATTGGATTTTTTTATAAATTGTTATTTTATGGGTCTTTAGCCGGTTAAAATATGTTTTTAAGGGGGTCAAAAATGGGTCAAAAATTAAAAAAATTGTTATACATTTTGTACATTCATCTTAGATTATTTTGAATTGTCAATTTTTAATCAGTTCATATGCCTGTCACGTTGGTACAGTGGTAACGTCACCAGCTTTGAATGCTACAGTTTTTTGATAGCACCCAAATACTTTTTTTTTTTTACTTTTGAAATCCCAATTCTACAATAATATGTACGAAATCCGGACAAGTTAAAATATCATACTTAAACGCATTTTACGACCGGGCAAAGCCGGGTGTCCCCCTCCTTCCCCGGCTAGTATTCTTCTAAGAGATTTTTGCTAGTTCTCATTATATATTTATGTGTGTGTTTGGGTGGTGGATGCGTGTGTCAATTATTAGACATGTATTTAAATAATCGATTATTTCGTAATATCATAGGCACAATCAATAGCATATAATCAATTTAATAGACAATGTACTATATATTGGAGGTAGTAAATTTCTAATATTGAAAAAAATATATAAAAATATATATAAAAAATGTTTATCGTATTCCGATGTTTTTGCACAGAGAAGATTTAGCATTGCGAGAGATTGGATGAGGATCACTAGTTCGTTCTTTTTCACTGCGCTCACAGTGCCATGTCAATGTCTTACATTTCACCTTCTCCCCTGTTACCGTTTCATCCTCTCATATAGACGAAAGAAGACCATTGGCCACTGATAGTGAGAAATGAGTGGTAAGCGGCTGTTGCGATAATGCAAAGTCATTTGTAAATGTTATCGAAGAGGTGAAGAGTACTGGAAACATGGGGACACTTGCTGTCACTCAGCATCTAGGGGACACCACAGGTTGTTGTGAAGGAGAGATCTTTGTGACCTGTGTGAAAGCCCATTTTGAGCCAATAATAATAATAATAATAATAATAATAATAATAATAATAATAATAATGATAATCATAATAATGATGATAATAATAATAATAAATGATAAATAATAATAATGATGATAATAATAATGATGATAATAATAATAATAATAATAATAATAATAATAATAATACCGAAAGACTTTGAAAAAAGAAATGGGGAGATTGGAATTAGAGAGATGGATGAAGAGATAAAACGAATAACAATTATGAAAGCTGCAGAAATAGTAAAGAAAACGTCAAGGGTGTGAGTTCCATTATAGAAACGTTGAATTAATTTGAATAAAATAAAATGCGCATCTAGTGCGCTTGAAAGCCAACTTACAACGTAATATTAGGAAACTAAACAAATATTTTACTTGTTTGATTATTTTCCTAATTATTGCGTTGTGAGTTGGCTTTCAAGCGCACTTGATGGAACTCACACCCTTGACGTTATTCTCGCGTTGCCAACGCACAGTTCCAACATTTCAAAATACAACCGCTGCGATACAACGCGCGGCTCTTTACAAACAGACTTCTCTTTCTCCAACTTTACAACATGGCAAGGAAGAAGAAGAGAAAAAGAAGAAAGAAACAACATATGGAGGATGGAGTTTCCTCCGAAATATATATTTCAAACAAGTAAAATATTTGTTTATTTTCCTAATATTGCGTTGTGATTTGGCTTTCAAGCGCACTTGATGCATATTTTATTTTATTCATATTAAAGAAAACCTTGAATGCGGAAATTAACACATATGAGCTACAAACATAAACTGGATATACAAAAACTACTATCGATATAAAACACAAAGGAACTTTTTTTTTTACACAGTGATCACCACTTATCAAGGCCCGGAAGCCACTCAGAGATAAGGGTTATTGCAAGTACATTACGTTAGTGTGGAGATTTGATGAAGTGTTTATTTAAGGGGGCGGTTCATTAGGAATTTGTTAACATTGGACTTGAAGACATCCAAGTTGTAGTCCGGTGGGAAGCAGGCAGACGGAACAGAAAATGAATCATGAAAACTGTATACTTGTAAGCTAACTCCGCTTCTTGCCTTGTGTGTGTGTGTGCGTGTGTGTGTGTGCGCGTGTGTGTGTGTGTGTGTGTGTGTGTGTGTGTGTGTGTGTGTGTGTGTGTGTGACCATAAGCTGGCACCCCACCAGATAAGTGAGGAGGGTCAAGGAGGATAGGAAGACAGAGGAGAGAAAGCACTAGCCGTTGGATGGGGGCAAAGAGGATTGGGACCTTTGGGAGGGGGCTTATTACCACCCAAATTCCAGTGAACGCAAATGATCGCTACCAACGGGAAATCAATGGTAAAAGGCTGTTGCGATAATGGAAACTCATTTGCAAATGTTACCGAAAGTGGTGGAGAGTATTGGAAATCTGAAGAGACTTGTTGTCACTCAGACTCCAGATAAGACAACAAGTTGGTCTCAAAGAGAAATCTTTGATGATGGCCAGCGCGACTACTCCTAGTGAGCAAATAATAATGATAAATCAACCCACACAAACTGCGAACACTGACCAATCGCATAGAAGTTACAACAGAAAGAATATAAAAACATCAGATAACGCGACTACATAACACCAAAAAAATGAAACCACCAAAATTGTCAGGTTTTTTGGGTGTTTTTTTTTTGTTTGTTTTTGTTTTTTGACAAAATTTTTATTTTTCTACTTCTACAGAATGGGACACGTATCGACACGAGTGTTTTCGTTTGCGATTTACAGAGCAAACTGGAAAAATCTAAACCGTCACTGAACCGTAAATTAGTACCGACATTAACTTTTCATTGTGTACCTGAATTGCCTCTGCCTCCGTTCTAAGAACGGGTTTCATAACTGAATCGATTTTTTTTTTTCTTTTTGTCTCCAGGAAGTTTCAAAGTTTGTTTTTGCATTCGCATGCTTAGTATCGTCTGCCTTTCTACATTTTTTTTATCACGGTTTTTAAAGTCGAAAAATTCTCTGATTGTTTTGGGTTCGTCTCGCAAATCGCAAAAATCGGGAAAAAATCGGGAAAAAATCGGGAAAAAATCGGAAATTTTCGTGTCAATATGGGTCTCATTCTGCACTAGTAATTTTAAACTAGGATTTTAAAAGTTAAATGCAATTACGATATCTTTCAAATATTAGGTTAATACAAAAATAATGTTGTTCTTTTTTTATCGGATATATATACGTCCAAAAACATTATTTTTGCACTAACCTAATATTAATTGAACACACTTGCTATAAAACTATAAGCAATTTATATAGTTTTAATCTCTGTTTATCAAGCTATCGAATTTAATTAATTGCCAAAACTTTCAATCTTTCAAGACATTATCGCCAGATTTACTTATTTTCTATTCGGCAATCTAGATAATTTCATATTCCTGACAAATTCCGAAGGTTCACGAAGTAATTCATGTTTTTGTGTGTGTGTGTGTGTGTGTGTGTGTGTGTGTGTGTGTGTGTGTGTGTGTGTGTGTTTTTTTTATCTCAGCTAATAAAACGTTAAAGTGGTTCACCGAATGGAAACCGAAATGCATTCTGGTAGATCTGTTTAAGTAACTATTATTTTAATAAGATTTTTTGGGCGCTTCTACACTATTAGGACAAAATGTCGGAAATCGTAAAACTGAATTTGAATTTTAAAACAATGGTATCTACGTATTCCTCGTATTTTTAAGATGATTATATCCAAAAATTACAAAAATCGATAAGGTAGAAAATCCTTTATTAAAGAAAATAAATAATAGGGTACTCATGCAGAGAGTGATCCGTGCTGAAATAATAACATTATTATTTAAAAAGCCATTCTTAACATTGGGGAGAGGGGTGTGTTTTGTACCTATTCTGTACTTTAACCGTACAATTGAATAAAAAACACATCATAAAACTTAGAAATACGATTTAAAAAATAGCGCGGATCACCCTCTGCATTAACACCAAAAATAGAATTTGAAGAAAACGATCTAAAACACAAAGTTCAAAAGGAAGGTAATTTTCCGTTTCGATTTAAATAAGACGGCGGCAATTTTTCAACTGCTAACACTATTAAAGTTGTTTTTTTTTTTAATAATTCAGTAATATTCAGGTAATTCCGACTGCATAATTTCGAAGCTACAATTGTAACGTTAATTAACAAGAAAATCAGTTGAAACCATTATTTTTATCTGAAAAATCCATTTATTGACTACAAAATCTCGTTGCAATAGTGTAGAAGCGCCGATTTTTTAAAATATTTTTAGTGATACTTTATGCGATTGCATTTTTTTTATTTCAGTAAATAATCGATCAATAGAAAATAAAGAAATCGATTGATAAATAAATCAATAAATCTTGATAGAAGCGAGAAACTTGTGAAGTGGTCAGACAATTAACAGGAGATAACTGTGGTCCAATAGTTAACGACACAGACTGACGACCTGAGTGTTTTAAGTTCGAGTCCAGTTCGTTCCACAGAAATTACTTTCACTTAGGATGTTGGCAACCTTCCTTATGGTTCCTCCCGTAAGTTCACGATTATTGTCTAGAAATAATTCTGACTTGATAATTATTAGGGAAACCAATGCCAATAATAGAATCTTTGGACTCATACGATATCATGATGGTTAATGTAAGCAGTATTATAACAGAAAGAGATCTTATTATTTTTTATAATAAGTAACGAAACAAAAAATGTAGATGAAAAATATATATGCAACAAATAAATGTTACCAAAGGCAAGATAAATTACTCTCCTGCGTATTTAGATAAGTTTTTGGTGCTTATGTATTTTTATTACCGTGCTATTTTTAAATAGTTTTTTTTTCAATTTAAATTCAAGTTTCACGATAGTTTTTTTTTTAATTGTCAGGCGGAAGCACAGAATAGTTACAAAACACCCTCCTCTCCCCATATTAAGAATGGCTTTCCAAATAATAACGTTATTATTTCAGCGCGGTACCAAACAAATAAAAATACCAAGCTTTTTATTGTTATCATGTGACTTATTTTAAAGCGTTTATTTTCTTTGAAAGAAAAGTGATGCTAAGTCTGTTGGGTTAGAATGAAAAAAATAGCGGTCTCGTTACATCCATATCGACCCTCGATAATCGCTCAAAAATCGAAAGCTAAATAAAATATTGGTAGAACCTTACATTTTCGCAAAATTTGGTACATTTATTGGGTGAGTTTTTAACGGTATTTTGTTTAATTTTCGATTTTGAGTGATTATGGAGGGTCCATATGGATGTAACGAGACCGCCATTTATTTTTTCACTTTAACTCAACAAACATCGCACTTTTTTCTTTCAAAGTAAATAAACGTTGTAAAATAAATTTAAATATCAACAAGAATAAAAGTAAGTTCAAACTACGAAAACTTATTCGGTTGTGTAGAAGATTAAATTATCTTGCCTTTGGTAACATTTATTCGTTATATATTTGCTTTCTCACCTTTTTTATTTTTGTTTTGTTGGCTATTATTATAAAACATGGCCCAAATTTGAAATCAGTATTGGTTGAAAATCAAACATTAACATTTGATGCGTTAATACACATGCGCACGCCGCACGGGCGCACGACGCACGAGCACGCACACACTCCAGTAATTATAAGAGCAACCGGACTTATGAAAAAGAATTTTTAAAACTACCTGTCGAATATACCCGGTAAACCAAGTGCAAGAGAAATACAAACAATTACACTCAAAGGAACGATTAGAATTTTAAAAAGATCTCTTGGTTGGAGTGACTGAAATACTGGACGAATATCTGGCGTCCGTAAGGATGCTTCATCCCCGTAAAAAAAAAACGACAAAGAAATTAACACACACACACACACACACACACATAAACACACACACACACACACACACACACATATTTGATTTATATATACATATTGATTTTACTTACCTGATTCTTGTTTTTGCTGGGGGGTTTTTAGTTGTTGTTTTTTTTTGTTGTTTTTTTGGTCGTTGTTGTTTGGAAATACTGTTGACAACGAGTCAAAAGCGTCCGGGATTAAAAAAAAATAAATAGAATTGTGGATAAATAGTAAACGTTGTTACTGAAGATTTTTATAACTTTTTTATTTATTCGCTATTTTTATTTTTATCCTATCTTCTTGATAGCAGCGTCGGGGGTGTTGAAAATAATCCGGTAAGATTAGCTGATCTCGCAGCACTGTTACTCGCTTCGGCTGGACGTCGAAACTAAATGGGTAATAATAGCGCGTGTCGGCCTTATTGTATAAGCGAGAATTTCACGTAAGAAAGAAGAGTTACGAAGATGATGATGACGGAGGAAGAGAGAATGAGGAGCAAGGGAGGGATGCGATGGATGCTTAACGACGTTCTGGGGAATGCCGTAGTTATTGTTTAATAAACGGTAAGGAAGTGGCGGTAGCGTCAGCGGAGTGCGAGTGAATGACAACAGCAACAACGTGAAAATATTGGTTTGCTTGAGTTGTTGGGACTGAGTGATGATGCGCTTGTGTTTTTATTTTATTTATTTATTTTTTTTACCGGTTCGAGAGAAAAAAACGGCGAAGATGACGGGTTAGATAAAGGATGAAATGGGTGAGAGTGGAGGGGGAGGAAAGGAGGATGAGGAGAAAAGTGAACGAAGAAGAAGAAGAAGAAGAATAGGACGGGAGAAAAAGAAGAAGAAGAAGAAGAAGAAGAAGAGGACGGGAGGAGGAGGAGGAGGAGGAGAAGAAGAAGAAGGAGAAGAAGAAAGAGGATATGAAGAGAAAAGGTATAATATTAATAATAATAATAATAAGAAGAAGAAGAAGAAGAAGAAGAAGAAGACAGGATATGAAGAAGAAAGGGTATAATAATAATAAAAATAAGATTAAGAAGAAGAAGAACAAGAAGAAGTAGAAGAAGAAGAAGACGGGAGGAGGGGGAGGGGGAGGAGGAGGAGAAGACGAAGAAGATTAAGAAGAAGAAGAAGAAGAAGACAGAGGATATGAAGAAGAAAGAGGATATGAAGAAGAAAAGGTATAATAATGATAATAATATAAAAGAAGAAGAAAAAGAAGAAAAATAAATGAATCGGGGAGGAAGAAAAGGAAATAAAGATTTTAAAAAAAGACGAAAAAGAAAATAAGAACAGCGCAAGGAAGTAAGAAGACAAAGAAGTAAAAAAAATAAGGAGGAGAAGAAGGCGAAAAAGAAAGAGAAGGCTGAGAAGGTGAAGAAGAAAGAATAAGCATAAAAAACGAAGAAGAGGAAGGAAAATGACTGCTGTACACTCAGTAGCCTTTCTCCTCGAGGAGAAAACGTAGGCGACAAAAAAAGCAGTGAGAAAAAAGAAGAAAAATAAAAAAAATGAAAAAAAGTAAAACAAGTTGTGGAAAACTCAAAGAAAACAGATAAGGAATAATAATAACAAAAACAACAACAACTAATAATAATAATAATAATAATAATAATAATAATAATAATAATAATAATAATAATAATAATGATAACAACAACAACAACAACTACAAATAAATCTGTTACAAGGAAAGCAAGCTCAAAAATCCTGAAATTTCCTGAGTTAGCCCTTGACCGACGTAAACATAATAGATTTAAGCCCGTTAAAAATCACGTGATCTACCAACGTCACAGGTGTAGCCTGTGGGAACATGATGAGAATTGGAAGCCAACGCATCCACCATGAAAGACAAAATGAAAAATCGTCTTGTGCACATGGCTCCACGCATCGCTTCCGCTTGGTAAGAAAAAAAATAAGATAACCACAAAATAATTATCGACCAACGGCAGAGCTCCGCGCCTGAAATAAACACCTCAAATATCACAGTCACTGGGAGCCAGTTTGCGACTATAAAACGAGGGTATTTGAGGGAACGGTGAGGAGGAAGAATGGATTCGCCCTGCTGGGTCAGTAAACGCACGGGCGGATTCTCCCACCCGACCTAAAGAGATGAAGAAGAAAAAGAAATCAGGCACCAGTGAACTGAAGCCGACTACGCTCTCATGTTATGGGCCAAACGCCTTCAATTCTAAACAATGCCTAATTCACACAAACCAAAGAAGAGAGGAGGAGGAGGAGATAGAAGACGAAGACGCCGGGCTGCTAGCGCTGATGAAAAAAGAGACTCGCTTTCCAGTTACAAGCCAGGACACGCATCACCGACAGCAGGATGACTGGCCTACCCTAACCCTCTCCATCGTCCAAAAAGATAAGTTACATTTTACGAACATTCATTCCTTGTCAATTCACACATACCTACAAACATTTTACGAACATTCACTCCTTGTCAATTCATACATACCTACAAACAGTTTACGAACATTCATCCTCTTTCAATTCACATATACCTACAAACATTTTACGAACATTCATCTCCTTTGTTAAATCACATTCCATCCTACGAACACTTTGTCCCTCCTAATACAAATTGTTGGTAGTAAATAAAGTCGGTTCTCAACCTTCAATATCCGCCTCGAGAGGCCATAAGCCTTACGATTACGGCCCGCGGTACTCACTATTATTATTTATTTATTTATTTTTTTTTTTCATTTCTCAAAGAAATTGCCGCGGGATTTATAAAACTTGTCTAAAAGTGACTGTATTTTATTTTCGGAAGCATGAAAAAATATTTTACGTGTGAACACGGCCAATTAAAAGGGAGTGTTTTTTTGCCGGGAAAATACTGTGAAGTTTTATATGTGTTCATTTACGACTTCACGCGTGACTTTATTTTTAAGTTTAAACGCACCTGTTTCCTAATGGTTTTTAGATAAGATTTCTTTCTTTTTTTTACGGTCGTTTTCCTTGATAATTCAGCAAAACAAAGTTAAATCATTTATCTTTTTAACTGTATATTTTCTCATACGGATTTAAAAATGGAGAATTTTCAGTTCAAAAGTTTACATTTTTTACCTTTTATAGCTGTTAGAGAAATGATTTTTGCAGAAAGTTTTTTTTTTTTCCAGTCTGCTGTCTTAATAATAGATTTTCATGAATAAATTTTGAAGATTTTTAGTTTTTGGTATCGGGAGTTAAACAAATAAATAGAAAAAAATGTTTTAATGTGGATATCAATACACAAAAAAATTATAGGAGTACAGATATCATCACGTAAATATAGATTTAGGCTTGTCCACTGAAAAATGACGCCACGCCTGAGGTCCTAGCAACTAAGATTTGTCGATAATAAATAAGAGTTTAAAAAAAATAGATAACTTAAACTTACACTGACAAAAGGAAAAAAAAAAGAAACACAATTTGTAATAAAACTGAACTTATTCAAAATTTATTTTCAAAACGCAAAATGATAATTAATTAAATAAGGAAAGTGTCGCTGTTTCATATATTGAAAATACGAAAATTCGATTATTATTTACTTTAAAAAATTATTTAAAAACAAAAAGAAAATTAAGGAACACGATCCGATTTATATCGAAACTGAATTTCATTCAATAAAAATTAAAAAGCAAAAACAAGAATTATGTAAATCCATGTTTGAATCAAATTCTGCAAAAAACTAAATTGTGAATTTTAAAGATAAACAAACAATAATTAAATCGAACGCTATTTTTTTATTTGAATGAAAACGATTCAAATTCAAAAAAATAGTTTAAATAAAAAATTTGTTGTGCAAAAATATATATTTTTAAATTAAACTTATAGAAAAATCTATCGGATAAGTGACTTGTAATGGTTTTTTTATATTAGCACCGTCCGTATTTTGCATAAATACAAAAAAAATCTGATTAATTCCTTAATTTTTGGTTTTTATTTAGAATTCGACTTAATAAAAAATATAGAAAATACAGACAAATGTTTATCGTTTACGTAGCCGTAGAACGGAACGAAAATGTTATATGCCAAAAATCATTGTACATTGATTAAGATTTTTTTTTCTTTTTTTTCAGTAAGGAAATCACTTTTACGACGAGCGATACTGGAGAGTCGGGGGCTGCCATGTTTCTTAAAATACGCGTTAAGATTTCACCATACTTTTTATAATTATCATTTGTCTTCTACTGTGCGATTCTTCCCGTCACTAGTCAATGATCTGTAAAAAAAAAAACATTCAGGACGAAAACACGATCACTATTTTCTGGCAAGGATCTCTTTATTCGTCTACGAGTGAAGCGGGGACCCATTGTATTGCTGACTTAAGCTTTCTAACGTCTTCATCGAAGTACATTTGCCTGACCCTCCTGATCTCAAACTAACTCTTTCTCTGATCAAATCCGACAGACTCTAAATCCGGCTGTCCCCAAAATATCCTATGTGCGTTTCTATTTATGGTGAATGTGTGGAGATTGTAACCGTTAACGGCCTGCACTCAAAACGCACCCAGCCAATTTCTAGCAACACTGGTGCACGTTTTGTCAATGGAAGCCAACGATGGTATGTGTCACCGGCAAACACTTAACCTCTCTGCACTGACCTGACACAAGTAAGTTGGGTTCAAATCAGTACCGCGTTAACCGCATTACTGACACACAACGCTATTAATATAAGATAATAACGTTGGAATATTGGCGCCATGCACTGGTAGCCACATAATGTATACTTAAAGTAACAATATTCAACATAGTCTGCTCGGAGTAGCTTCTGTTGACTGCAAGATACCAGTCGAAAATCCGTTCCCCGACAATCAGTCTGACAGAAAACTGAGGAATTTTAATGATCTGATATTATTAGAGTCAAAATTACGGGGATCATTTTGGGTGGAAAGTTTTGCAGGAAGATGTTTGTTGAACAAGTCAGTGAAATTGTTTAAATTTCTTTATTTTGGTACAGTCCGAGAAACAGTGAATAGGAAGGGAATTCTAAAGGTCCAAAGAAAAAAAAAACATTTGAAGAGAAAATCTTCGGCATTCTATAATGAAGGGGTGGGATTTTACTGCAAGTCGGGTTTTTCGGGGTATTTAGTTGAAAGATACAAATGCAGTAATTTCGTCGGAACACATACTGCTGAAGTACACTGCGATGATGAGACAGGAGTTTCGTAGACATTGTGGGGCCTATTAGGTTATAGACTATATTTTGTACCGTCTAAGAGATATGGATTAGCAGTTGATGCCCCAGACGTTATGCGGCAGCAATACTTCATGTATATGCTAAAGGTATCTCCGGAAGCTAGTATCAGGATAACCATTCAGTATTATTTCCATGTGTTCAAATATGTTGCGGTGTATACTATCATTTTCAAAATGACTTTATGTGCAAATAAAAATTACAACGATTCGAAACGTTTCTCATTCGGAACTCACATGACAAGTGGCGTGGTAGTAGTGGTGGTGGATGACGACACATCCTCCCTAATATCAGTCAATCACGTTATACGATACAAACACTCGTCTCCATTAATGATCAAGGCGAAGACACTGCACAGATGTATCTACTATCATGCACGCACAAATTCCAAATTACAGTTTTCTTGATCGAGGGAAATAAGGCCACTTAAAAGAGTACACTGTTTTTGTTTCGCGCGCAAGTACGCACAACGAATCACGTGAAATCTTCCAAATGCTAAGAATGAAATTTCCTCGCTGACTTGTTCAACAATTTCGTGATTGCCTTATTAGTAGGAAAAAAAAAGTTCAACATTGTTTGGCTATTTTCACTCAGCGACAAGAAGAGGGCAAGAAAAAGTAATTCAATCATGCACAATAATGGCTGAACAACTGTTTTTTTTTTCCTTTCACGTGATTAGCATCAGGTGGAAATTTCCTCGGACAGAGCTTCTTTGTAAGGTCTTACCGCATGTGAAACACGTTGTCGCGGAACTCATTTCCTGTTGATTGAAACTTGGTTTTCTTCTAACCTTCTCATAAATACAGCATATGTAATCAAGTGCCGTTAAACCTAAGTATCAATACTGTCATATTTATCATTTTTCGACTGCTAATCATTCCCGTTTCAGTCATTGTTATCCTCGAGTGACTCTTGGCCTTTATATCTGAGGATTAAATAATAAAAGGAGGAATTTGGATCACCGATTTGTTCGGAAATGATGATCAGACTTCGACACTTCTTTTCTTGTGTCATCCATCAACGGATATAGGTTCACTCATTGCGGTCAAAAATTCCAATCTCGAACAAGTGTCTTTTTTTGTTTCTAGGGGAGTCTTGGTTGTAATACTAGGTCTCCGAACCAGTAGCTTGACCTCTTTGAAACACAGAAACACTTTTCCATTGGATGATTTTGTTGAGATATATGTCCAGCTAGCGTCACAATTCGGCGTTGAACTAACTGCAAATATGCATAGATGGCAACCATATTTTTAACACTTCTTAAATGAGGTTAAATGTATAGAAACACACTATTTTCTGAGTTTGAACACGCCATCTGTGATTGAGTTCGTTGAAAGAGGAGATAACCCTTCAGCCGTTTGCGGGACTGACAGTCAAATATTACAAACGCACCACAATTTGGTAAATTTACAAAAGAATTCGAAATATCAAAATACAAATTGGATATTTCTCTTTAATAACAGGAATCTTTGAGAAAGTAAAGAGCAGCATCGGGTGATGGTGATAAAGGGGTTAACGATACGGACTGACAACTCGAATGTGCCAGGTTCGAATGCAGTTCGTTCCACGGAAACAATTTCACTTAAGGATCTGTTAGCAACCTTCAAGCGATCCATTCCTATAAGTACCCGATGCCTTTTTATAAATGATTCTAATTAGGCAGATATCGAGGAACGAATGCCAACAATAATTAACTGATTCATTCGACATGAATGACTGAATTATGCTTAACAGCAGCAGCAACAGCGGCAGTGCATGTTGGCTTATTGTATATGCTCTCTATTGCACAAAAGCTCAAATCAGTATTTTTTTTAATCAATACAAGAGACGTGCACTCCTAAATCCCGCGCCTAACATTTTTTCCTCTTTCCTATTCTTTTTACCATGGACAACACGCGTGCCTACGTCATAATGTATCCGTGGACCTTTACATGAAATGGTCTCGGCAAGTAGTGCACACATAAAAAGAGCCGAAAACGAACTAGCAAACATAGCGACAGCATATACACACAGTTAATACACGCACTTTGTGATTAACAAAACAGGAAGTCTAATACGCACTTAAGTCTACAAAGTTTATCAAATTTACACAAGCGTAAACGCACATGGCAACAGCTGAAAAGAACACGTGTACTCAATTTCTCCTACATATACAATACCGTCTTTCACTTAGAATGTTCTCGGGCACTTACAACTCCCTTTTATTGGCAACACTTTATTTTTTATTCATTTAATAGTTGTTTATACTAAATTAATGTTTTCCCCTATTTCAAATCAAATAGACGACACGATGGATAGTTTAAAACGTTTAGGTACGTCAACAAAATAAATGAAAAAAAAAAACGTTCCTTAATATTAGTGACTCCAATGTGATGCTCCTCAACAACACTGTTCAAAGTAGAAGATACCAATCTTTTTTATGTAAATCGCTCCAGACGGGATATGAAGCCACTTGATGTAAGGCGTCAACAAGATTAACGCAAAAGCAAAATATGGTAATTGAGCTTAGACTATAGATGAAAAGAAAATAGTAAAGAGTCTAATTTTAAGATCCAACTGTAGTATCTGTCGTTTCTGAATGTTTTAGATGAGGATTGGTTATTCATGTGAATTGGATTCATCAGACTACTGTTCTCATCTTGAGTTTCATTTTTACAACGTTTCGGTCGATGTAACCTCCGACTTTCTTTAGGTGTATCTTGTCCAACTTTGAAATGTTTTTGTGGAACACGAGATTTTGGACGGAATTTTGAACGGAACCCTTTACTTCATGGTGGTAGCATGCTCTCGTTCCGTCAGCCATGACCGGATTGAAGTCCTAAGTAATTCGCAGTAGTATTTTTGGGTCGTCCACACTGAGGATTGAACCTTCAACCTTCAGAAGAATATCACTTTTACAATTGATTTTTCCAAGTATTCTAATCACTGCGTCCGTGGTTCTTGCGAATTACGTAGTACCTCTATCCAGTCACATCTGGCGGAACAGGAGCATGCTACCTTCGTGAAGTAAATAAAGGGTTCCGTTCGAAATTCTGTCCAAATACTCGAGTTCGTCAGAAATATTCCCGAGTTTGAACAAATACATCTGGGGTTACATCGACTAAAACATTGTGAAAATCACACTCAAGATGAGAACAGTAGTCGGATGGATCCAAATAATACGAAGTGCAGTATGTGCCATGATGCTATACTTAAGTTTCATTGTCTTCAGTTAATGAATGGGAAACTCTTCTGTACTGAGGTAATTTTCGTTTTTGCCCACTTCCAGAATGCCTCTTTTTGGGGAGCTGGTTTTCCCACACATTAAAAACAACTTTGTGCCACACTCTGCCCTCATAGGGAATCAGATTATCACCAACAGTCTAATTGTAGAGTTTATATACACATACACACATACATACATACACACACATACATACATACATACATAACATACATACACACATACATGCATACACATACATACACGCACATATACACATACACACATACATACACACACATACATACACACACATACATACACACACATAAACACACATACATACACACACATACATACACACATACATGATGATTGCAACGTCTCTTGTCAGACGAGTGCCATTCCCTCAGACATTTAAAATCCATGAGCTCAAAAGCCTGAGGGAGTATCTATACAAATATGATGTTACAGAGTCTTAGCTTTGTACGACAGCTAAGTCTCTCTCTCGGTTCAAAATGTTTAGATCCAGCAACAGGCAAGAGCAAGATAGCCAGCAACAAATTAAACTGCAGACCAGCTTAATGCGCGTAATGGTCTTCCGCTTTATGGTTTTTTAAATCAGAGATTTGCTTCTCCTAGAAAGGTTGCCTTCACCACGGCTTACGGGAGCCCTTTCCACCCCAATACACATTCACACACACAAATATACACGGTGCTAGTTGGCCGTTGACCCAGAAAAAGAGTTCATTCGCCCTTTGGAAGGTCTTGTTTTTAATCCTTCAGGGAGACTAGCCGCCGTCCTCACCAAACAAGTCTGGTGGGGGAACCAGTTTAGTCGCCGGTGACCCGACCATGAGGCAGGTAGTACTGGGTTACATGGTACCAGTAGCACATGACATGACCTGACACACATACGTACACACATACATACACACATACATAAACACACATACACACATACACACATACATAAACACACATACACACACATACACACATACACACACGCATACACACACATACACACACATACATACACACACATACACACACATACATAAACACATACATAGACACACATACACACACATACATACATACACACACATATGTGCGTGTGTTTGCGAATCGTTTATAATCATTTAAAAACCAGATGTATTTATTTCATGCTCATAGTATTTTATTCATATGTTAATGTAGTACGTCTTACACGTGTTTCGATGAATAGCAGAAGTTCACCAAACAACTCACTAAAGATAAATGTGTGGTCCTCAGGAAAAAAAAAACAGTTGAATTTTGTTTCTTAGAATAAAAAAGAAAAGGCAAAGGAAAAATATTGATAAATAGAGAAATGGAGATGTTATAAAGTTCGCAACGAATTTTTTAAAAACCCAAAAAACTCTTGCTTATTCTAGAGTAGTTAAACACCTTTCTGATAAAAGCCCGTAGGATTCATAGCCCCAAGATAGGTTATCATATTAGCGCGATATCTGCTTTATTAGATCTCAGTCATACTGCAGAATTTCTTGTACATAGGTTTAAAATATAAAGCAAGAATAAAATACATATTGTATATGCTTGAAGCCAAAACAACGCATTATTACAACATAAACAGACATTTATTTTGTTTGAAATTTATATTGACATTCATACAGGGTGACAAAAAAAAACAAGCCCCAACTCTAACTAAGTCCTGTTTCTTAGTATTTTATCCAAATGAAATAAAACTTTGGTCATAACCAGTTTATTATATTCAAAACATCACATCAAAACAATAGGGTCTTTGGTCTTTTTTTCTCCGTTGACTGTAAAATGCTCAGAAAAAACAATTGAATGTCCTCTGTTTTTTTTTCTTGGGGGGGGGGGTCACCCTGTAATTTATTTTGTAATAATGCGTTGTTTTGGCTTCAAACGTATTTAATACGTATTTTATTTAATTCAAACTTAAGCAGCGCCTGTAAGGAACAAAAACCTTAATATAAAGCAAGAAGTTATTCACAAAATCTAGGAGATACTATTCGTAAAATATTGATAATAAAAAAAAATACTTTAATTTAATCATATTAAATTGGCTCATCAATCCAATTTGCCTATGAATTAAATTGACCCATCAAAACAAAATAGCTAATATAACATACTCAACTATCAATTATGCATATCCTTCGATTAAATGTACATTTACCTTACTAATTCAATAAGATAAATATATCAACATTCAAAAACAGCTAAACTGTGATTATTACTGGCTAAAAATACCACCATATTAGTCTTTAATAACACAAGCTACATCGTATATATATATATATATATATATATATGTATATATACTGACAAATTGCTATGTAAACATAATTATTTACTCTTAATATCTAAGTCTATTTATAATCATTATTTATTATATTTTATTTTTATTTTTACTTAATTTTTTTCGAGTTCAGCTATCTATCTATCTATCTATCTATCTATCTATCTATCTATATATGTGTGTGTGTGTGTGTGTGTGTGTGTGTGTGTGTGTGTGTGTGTGCAGTCAGCACCAACCCTATTAAGGGTTTAACCAGCTTCCTCCGGAGGAGGAAGTTTCATGGGAGTATGAAATTCACAAGTAGTCTCCAGTCGCATGTATATCCCCGTTAGGGGAGATGACGACGTTAGGCTTTTGCAACTTTTTTCAGGGAGGTGTCGACGTCCTCCTACATACAGCACCTGGACTTCCCAAATTGGTCACCCATTTTAGTAATGACTAGGCTCAACGTTGCTTATCTTCGGTGATCTGATGGGAACCGGTGTGTCAACGTTATTATGCAGTATGCATATATATATATATATATATGTATATATATATATATGTGTGTGTGTGGGTGTGTGTGTTTGTATATATATATATATATATATATATATATATATATATATATATTCGCAGACGGGCGTATGCGAAAGCATACGAATAAGAAATAACGTCGCTATTAGGAAAAAGGCAATAAAAGAGAGCACATTAATGAAGACAATAACGTTAGAGTGTAGGTGACGTCGAATCCGTAACATAGAATTAGTAGTATGCATAAAAATCAAAACATTGAAATTTGCAATGCACAAAAACATTAATTGAAATGGTAAAAAGAAATAAAACCTGACGTAAGTTTAATTCAAATATAGTCAAATGACGAAATTCCTAGCAATGAAATTTGTTGATGATAAAATACTCGTAAGAGAAATCCATAATATTAATGTGAATAAATCGAAATAGATTAAACTTCAAAAGTCCTTAGTAAGTCAAATTAAATTATAATAGGAGGCAGCTTACTCCAAAAATTGCCAAGTTAAGAAGATAGTGTTGATACTTCATGAATTAAGTATAGAATTAAGAAAACTTTAAAATTGCAGTTGTTAAGAATTTGAAGAGGAAAATAAGAGGGAATGTAAAATCCGTAGAAGTGATCCGGTACAGTGGTTTAGTTTCTGTAAAAGTTAGATTTGAAATATATTTCTATATTACTATTTTGAACCATACGTTTACACATATTGAATATATATATATATATATATATATATATATATATATATATATATACTAGCAAAAGTACCCTTTTATAAATCAGAGTCCATTTTCTGTAGGCTGTTTTTAAACCCAGTCAACGACGGTACTTTAGCTAGTATATATATATATATATATATATATATATATATATATATAGAGAGAGAGAGAGAGAGAGAGAGAGTGATACGATAAAGTTGTTGCCCTAAAAACAATACTGCAGATTTATTTTAAAACTTTGATTGAAAAAAAATCAATTCATGTAACTGATTAAATAGGAGAGCTGGCATCTATTCAATGTAACCGCCTTCAGCCTCAACCACAGTCTCGATACGTGTCCGGAACTCGGAGCATACCTTTTCCAGAAGCGCCAGCGGGAGTTCAGCGAATACTCGGCGGATGGCGGCGATTAGGCTAGCTTTGGTATTTTGGGAGATCATGTTGGTGATTTTCTCGACGCATCACAAAACGAAGTAATCAAGGGAGCAGAGAGATAAGGTACAAAGTCGTTGCACTCCTTCTGAAGCTTTGGTTTATTTGGACATGGGCTTGTGCCGAGTCCTGCTGCCACACCCAGGGTCTGCCAGCAGCCATCTGATTGCACCAGAAGATCTTCAACACATTCAGGTACACTTTGGTCACTTTCAAGCCGACATCGAAGATGTAAAGTGGTATAATGTGGCCCTTACTTGAAACCACACCAAGATTATAACGGCGGCCGGAAACGTTGTTTTATTACCCTGTTATTCGTGGCTATCCAGCAGTGCATTTTGAAGCTGTTGGCAATGGTCCAGTTGTCATAATTTGGATAAGCAGAGAGCACGAGATCTACAGTGGCGAATCTCTGATCTCGCTCATTGAACGTCGTGTCACTTATATGTGTGTGTGTGTTTCATAGATCTGTAAATTATATCGCATGTGTACGTTCGCAAGTGTATATGTCTGCAATTATTGTACACCTGTATACGTGTATATGTGCTTGTTTTTTTTTGTGCGTTTGATTCGTTTGTGGTACAATTTTAAATAACAGTTTCAAACATACATGTCATAATTTCATCCATTTCACTTCTGTTGATTTTTTTTTCACTTAGAAGTATTTTGACGTTTCTTGAGGAATACTATTTTTTTGTTGACAGCGGCTCGCATATGGATTGTTCCTTGATTTTTCATGAATAGCTTCCGTCCAGTCTGCGGCCTGCCATTATAACATGATCCGGCCCGGGGGGGGTCTAACGAGTTGCCGAACCCTGGTCTAAACCTAAACACAAATAACATGAACAGAGTTTCTTTCATAGAATTTGCCGCCTATGCAACACTGTACCGCGGGCCTGCTTTGGAACTGTCTTCAAGTCTTATATAAACAAGTTCTTTCTGAGCCATCCACCTTATTAATTAAATTCTCCTCAATTTCCGTCACTATCAATCATTACGCTATTGTCTCACTGACAACTTTACACTAATTAATCCTTATTCTTGAGAGCCTTTCAGGACTTGATATGTGGTGATTCCCTTGAAAAGAAAATGCAATCATCTTATAAAATTAGGAACTTGTCTGTTTAAAGACTTCAAAACTCAAGCTTGATTAAAAGCGCGTTCTTTTTGTACCATTTAGCCAATGATTATTATCTCTACTGTGGGGAAATGACGTGTCCAAGAGAAGAAATTTTGTTTCGCCTTCGAAAACGTAAGGATGGTTATTCCTTCGTAATACATAAATATTAATTTCGTCCTAAAGAATAATTTAATACTGTTAACATGCATTCGGAATTTATTATATATATATATATATATATATATATATATATATATATATATATATATATATATCAAAACCCACAATTTTAATGAACCACCGTTCTGCCAAATCAAACAAACCCATTCCTGTGTCTCGATACATCTTCTATTTTTATATGTAATCAGACACGCACACACACACACACAGACATTCAGCTTTATATATATATATATATATATATATATATATATATATATATATATATAAGTGAAAGTTTATGTGTGTGTGTTTTTGTGTGTGTACATTTCTCTACCAAACTAATCTGTCAATTTTCAGTCTACAGACTCAAGATTTGACAACAGGTGTATTAAGATTTGGGAAAACCTTTTTAATCGATTTTCGGTCAGAAATTTGGCTGTCAAGGAGTCAAAGTTCAACGATTTATCCTTTAAAAACACTACCAAATTCCTCCGCCAATTTTGCGTCTAAACACTTGAAATTTTAGATGTAGGTAACTTGGACATGGATCGAACTTTATTATTTGATTTCAGCCCAAAACAACAAATGTAGAGTCAAAATTGGGGAAAAGTTTAAAAAATTGACCTCTGCGGTCTCTGAATTACTCAGCCAATTTTTGGTCTAAGCATACGAAATTTTACAATAAGTGTATTCAGACATTGGGCAAGCTTTGTAATCAGTTTTTGGCCGGCAATTTGGCTGCCAAAAGGCCAAAACTGAAAGAGTTGGCCTTTGCATACTCTACGAAACTCTTCCGTCAATTTTGGGTCGAAACACTTGATATGTTAGATGTAAGTTACCTGGATATATATATATATATATATATATATATATATATATATATATATATATATATATATATAAACAAATAATTAAATAAACATGAATATACATAAACGACCACACACACACACACACACATATATATATATATATATATATATATGTGTGTGTGTGTGTGTGTGTGTGCATGTATGTGTGTACACATATGTATATTTATATAAAAAAGAGCAGAAATGAGGAAAATCGTCTGCCTTAAACCACTAAACTAGCTCTAAAACAGATCCTTTGTTCGATAAAATGCATGTCCATTGGCTGATAGGAAGGGGCGCGGTGGATATTAGAAAGCTGATTGGCTAACTAAAATCCTCAACATATATAAAAACGAGAAACAACCACAGAATCCGCGCATAAGCCTGACGAATCCTACAGTGGATGAAACGCCGAATATTCAGTGTAGCTTAATCGCCATATATATATATATATATATATATATATATATATATATATATATATATATATATAAATATATATATATATATATATTTATATACAGAGAGACAGATATTATAGCAGATTTCAGGAAGTAAATCAATTTGATGCTATCATTAATTTTTCCAGTAAACCAAATGCGGTGGGATGCCGCCAGCAGGCGCCACGCAAAAGACATGAAGAACTATTTTGCAGAAAGAGAAATTGATCAAATCATGATTCCCACATGAATGACGGTTTATCTCCAGATTCTTGACATTACAATAAATCAACATTTGCGGACCATTTTCGAATTTTCAGGAATTAATGGAACCAACTCACAGACAATTGTAGTGGTAATACATTATGAGCAATTTGTTCTTTTGAACTTCTCGATCTTTACTACTGAACATTAAAGAATAGTGTCGGAATGTCTACAAGAAATTGTGTCATGCTAAAATTCTTCCCGACTTTTTAAAAACCAGTGACAATAGCATCTCACCAATTAAATATTACCTATACCCTTCATTAGAAAAGTTTAAATAATATAAAATCCATCCTCTAGTAAATTGGAACCAAAAATGGGGTGTTGTGCTAAAAGATCAGGATCTCTGAAGATACTGACTTTATGACCTAAAATGCACGAAATGCCCTCTATGACCTTAAATGCACGAAATGCACTCTATGACCTTAAATGCACCAAACAATGCAAAACCAAAATAAAAACAACAATTTTTCTTATTATTTAGATTCATCGGACCACTGTTCTCATCTTGAGTGTGATTTTCAAACTCAAGATGAGAACAGTAGTCCGATGAATCCGATTAATACGAATAACCAATCCTCATCTCAAAAATTCAGAAACAATTTTTCTTCGACAAAACAACCAAATTGACACCATGAATACATTTGTAAAGATACAAGAAACTTTAAGCATAAAATCTTTTCTTCAAAATTATTGAATTCGACATTAAATAACCAGAAAAGTTTTTGATATGCCTTAAAAAAATAAGCGAACCACACACCATGTATAAATAAAAATGTTACCTGTCTGTCTAAATGTATGTATATATGTATGTATGTATGTATGTATGTATGTATGTATGCTTAAAACTTTCGACAGAGGCGGCGGATTTCATGAGATCGGTATCGTTTTGAAGCTCGACCCTTCGGGCGACGTATATAGAAAAATTGGCTAAAACCATTAATTACTTCATCTTCAACTGGGTACCTTTCTGCAGGGAGGGGTTGCTTTGTTTGCCGATATTTTCGAAAATCATCCTCTTTTTTCGATTGGCTAGCCCTAATTTAAACGTACGTCACTTCCGGTTTCGTGATGGCGCAATAGTAAAGACGTCACGTTTTTTTTTCACGTTATTTTCCCCCTTCACGGTACGGGTTCGAGTCTTCCTGCTTACTACTATTTTTTTTCTGTTTTACTCAACACACACCTACAAACACTCGGGCAACGCCGGGCAACGCCGGGCAACGCCGGGCAACGCCGGGCACCCATACTAGTGCATAAATAATTGAAGATATATACAATTTTGAGGCATAAAACTTTTTCACCAAAATAATCGAATTCGTCATTTAAATAAACCAAAATGGTTCAGATGCCGTAAAACACAAAGACCAAATCAACCAGGAAGTATTGTAACTACATATTGGTGCAACAACCATTAGTCTGTCTTTCTTGGGCAGAGTCCAGAAGAGAGTCGCTGACATAAAAGGTCTCATGCTGTCTAGCAAGCTACACTCCCTGTCACATCACTGCCATATTGCGGCGCTTAAGTACTTCAACTAAATGGGCTCCGACGAACTTTTCTATTTGTGCCCTCTCCTAACCTAAATACACTCGAAACACTGAACAAGCAGCAAAATCTTGCCCCTTCACTGTAGAGGTCCCCAGATGCCTTAAGGACTTCTACTCTAAAATTATTTTTCTCGAGATGTCTGCCTTTGGAATTCCCTCATGGAAAAATTTAAATGTGATGTGAACAAGCATCTCGCTGCACAAATCCCCGCTTAGGATGCACCTTTAAATCTGAACCTTAACTGATAGAAACTCGTTATGTCTTAATAGCAGTGTATTTTAATTGAATAAAGTAAAAAAAAATATATATATTTTTTTTTAAATACTAGCCATTTGATTTTCTTCTTTTTTTGTTAAATAATAATAATGTTTTGTTAAATACAAATATTGGAGGAGATATCCTCCAATATTTGTATTTAACAAAACATTATTTTAACACTGAAATAAATATTAAGTACTTCCGTCACTATAACATTGAAGTTATTTCAAATACTATACGTTTTTTGATTATTTAAAACTAACAGATCGACTAGGCATTGCCTGGTGAGTAGTCAGTATTTAGTATTAATTAATTAATTAGTAATTAATTAACAATTAATATCCTACTGTTGATATACGCAAGGCAAATCTTACCATAACAAGTGAAGCATGCATGGTCCCTCGTGAGTGCACAGTGAATGAGGCATAAAAAAATGACTAAGTTCAGCATTTGCCCCCCCACCATTTAGCTCCAAAGTCTCCAAGGGACGTCAAATCCTGAGGAAAATGAACAAATGGTTCAGTTTTAGGCCTTAGCATATGTAAGTTTGAGTTCACGCAAAAAAGAAATGCCTAAATCCCGCCCCCTATTTAGCCCCAAAAGTCCCAACGCCTTTACATATTTAAATTTGAGTTCAGCACCATGCAAAACTGCTAAAATAGACATACACAGGAAATTTTTGACAAATATGGTAAAAAAAATCCCAAAAATGGAGTGTTTTTTATTAGCCACAAAAGAGCCCCTAGGGCACACCCAAGAGTTATCGCGGAGTAATCGACAAATACAATTATATAGAAATCAGTTAGTTACAACATTTCAAAAAATCCAAGGCATCATTTTTATTTATTTATTTTTTTTTGATAAGCACATAAGTGTCAATTTTAGCAATTTTAACCCAAAAGGTACCTCTAGGGGGCAACCGGAGTTTTCCAGGAAAATCCGTTCTGTTACATTTTACTCATATCATGTTTAATGTTTGTGCAACATTTCAAAAAATTCCGTGTAGTTATTGAGAAATGTGCGGACAGACGAACGGACGAACAGACGAACGGACAAGGGTGAATTTACAGATCCACCATCCTTTTGTCGGAGGATCAAAAACCATAACAACGAATCGAGGTGAAACATAAGAATAGAAACAAATACGTGAGTTATTATTTATTTATTTTTTATTTTTATTATATATTATTTTATTTTTACTTATTTTTAGATATTACTAGCGGGGGGTACCCGGCGTTGCCCGGGTGTTTTTAGGTGTGTGTATGGGGGGGATAAGTAATAACCCTGAAACGATGTTAAAAAAATCGGAAAAACCAAATCCAAAAAAAAAATCAGCGAAAACAAAACCGCTGTGTGTATATGGGGGGGGGGAGTAAACTAAAGAATAAGCGAAGTAAACAAAAATAAAGAAACGTTGCCCGCGTATCTAAAGATGTAAAAGAAAAAAAATAGTTTTGGTCGTGAGGCTGGATTGAACCCGGAGGTGAAACTCACTGCAACCACTTAACTGTCTAGGCTAAGAGTAAGAGGAATTGGTTATAGTGTTAAAATAAGGGTTATAAAGTGAGTGAAAGAGGTTTGATTGACAGATAGCCACTAAATGAGGTCATCACGGGAGCGTTACGAGATGACGTAGCAGTATTTTCGTTTCCTGTCTAGACATCTCTCATTATCTGTCTCTCTCTCCCTGTTTGTGTTTGTGTATGTCTCTCTCCCTCCCTCCCTCCCTCCCTCTCTCTCTCTCTCTCTCTCTCTCTCTCTCTCTCTCACTCACTTCGTCTTCCTTACTCTAAAGACTGGAAAATGGCGTCTGGCTGTGTTTTTTTTTTTTTGTAAAACTTCGATCGTTAATATTTTTTGTAAGCGTATTTTTTTTTTTACTTCACATCTTTATCTTGTTATTTTTCGTTTAACTATCTTATCTAACTATTTTGAATGTGCTAATAACTTTGGTAACGTTGCCATAGCGTAGAAGTTCATAGTTTAGCTTGTGTAAGGGTTAATTTTTTTTATCGATAACACGTTTTTGTAAATTCAGACTGCCACTAGAGCTTGCTGACGTCAAGATCGCGTGACATGACTCAGCGGGGTTTAAATACAAGTTGACCCAAAATAAACGGCCCCGTGTATACTTTATGTAGAAGAGTTGGCGTAATTGTAAGTGTTGCGCAATTCGTCAACTACGTCTCTCTTAAATCGGCACCGCTTGAGTCCAGTGGTAAGGGGAAATCCATAACGACTGATAACAATGCCAGGATAAGAGAAAAGTACGCACAGCACCTAGAATACCCAAATGCCCCCCCATTTTTTGTACTGACCAGCCTCAATGTTGCTTAACTTCGGTCATCGAACGGGAACCGGTGTGTCAACGTGATTATGTTGATGTTTTTAGTCACAAAATATTAAGAACAAGGTCTATTTTTTGTGTCTATTAGTTTTAAATGAAATATTTTTTTAACTTTTATTATCATTTATTATAATTAAGCCACCACTGCTGTGCTCATAAAATGTAGATTTTTATATTTGATAATTCTTTTCATTCTTTATTAGTATCAGTTATTATTAAGATTATCCCTCTCCTCCTTGGCTAATGAATTTACATGCATAACTATTTGAACCAGTCGGGCTCACGTACGTTCACTTTGATTATATATAAAGAAAAATATATGTTTGTTGTAATATTTGAAATTAATGAAAACACTGTAACTTTAACAGATTTTTATTTTTTTTCAAATTGAATATTAAGTCACATATCAATTACAGATGTAAATCATTTCATGTCCCTTTTTCGTTTTACATTTTTGGATCGCAAAATTAAAATTAAATAAACTCAGTTATATTCAGAGGCAATTTTTTTCCGCATATTTGAATTAATTACATAGTTCTTAAATTTAGCGCTGTCTCACTTCCTGATCCTAATATGTAAATTTAAATCTTAGTAATTTCCCAATTGCAAATCTCAATGAATCCCTTAAGATCTTGTATTTCGTAATCTAAATTAATGTTTAAACGCTGCATCGAGTCACATGAAAATCAAATTTAATCCAATGCTTTTTTCCTAAAAAAAATGAAATGTTCGGATTTGATTTGTGCATCATACACTTCGAACCGAAGTCTACGTGCAAATTTAATAAAAATCGGAATCGGGAATTGTGAACTGAAACGGTAAATTATATCGGAATCGAGAAAAATATTCCAATGGTCCCATCACGAAATATAAATTGTATAATATTGTCATCTATATAAGTTTTGGTTCGCCCTTTTAACTAAATGCGTGCCAATAGTATATGCACGTTTATAGCTGTTGTTTCTGTAATCAAACAAAAAACTCTTGTTTAATCAACACCAAGTTTATTTACATTACAGTGATAGTATGACAAGAGAGAGAGAGTGTGAGAGAGAGAGAGAGAGTTGTATATGATGTATGGCCGTGGGTGCGGCGACCGCGGAAATGTCACTCTCTTTCTCTTTCACTCTCTCTATTCTGTCTGCTGAATGCCTTTGTTTATGGTTTATATTGACACCACCCACATTCCTTGATCGGAATCTAATTGTTCGTTTTGATATTGAAAGTGACGCTTTCGATTATTTAATTGTTCTGCACTTTTAGCAATTCCAATCCAGTTCAAATATATTCTCTCGTTGTTTGATTATCTCGATTCTTCGATCTTAATTTAGGGTTGATGTCATCGCTAGCTATCCGATTTACATTACAGTTTTGCCTGGATTTTATATTTTCCTGTGTTATGTGTCACCTATGCAACATAGTTAAGAATTTGAAATAGATTTAGAAGTCGTTAAAATACCAAATATTTAAAAAATATACGTGAATTTATCAAGTAGTTTTTTTTTTGTTTTTGTTTTTTTACAGTGGGGTCACCGCTTATCAAGGCCTGAAGGCCACTCAGGTATAATGGTTATTGCGTGTACAGTAATCAATGAGATAGTATTGTAGTAATCAGTAGTATTGGGGGTTTTGATAGAGTGTCTTACTTAAGGTGTCGATTTGTCAGGAGTTTGTTTATGTTGGACTTGAAGACGTCCAAATTTTAGTCAGGTGGGAAACAGGCAAGCGGCAGAGAGTTCCACTGGCGTGCAGTTCTAAGAAAGAAGCTTTACTCATGGACTCTACGTTTGGATTTAGGCACAGATAAAGAGTGGGGAAAGTTATTGACAGTAGTTTAGGCCAGACGGGTGTTTCTCGTGAAAGATTGGTGAGGGGGGACGAGGGATTGGAGCTCAGACGAGCACCTTCCATGGAAATAACGATAAAACAATGACAGTCTCACAACGTCTCTTCTGTGGGAGAGAGGTTGCAGGGAAGAGAAAAGGGCATCCCCCACTAAACCTCGAAGTCTATTTTGTACTCTGTCAAGGCAGGATAGGCTGTTTTTATCAGCTCCTGCCCAGATGTGGCAGCAGTACTCCATCCTTGGACGTACTTGGCTTTTATACAGATAGAGAATTGCATCATTAGTGAGATATCTTCTGGAGCGGTAGAAGGATCCCACCATTTTCCCAGCGTCCCTGGCAACAGATTTGATGTACGTCTTCCATTTCAGATCAGGGGTAAAGGTAAAGTAAAGTAAACCCCGAAGCTTGTCAAAACATGGAGCCTCCCCAAGACGAGAGCCATTCATTTTTATTTTGTTTTTCTTACATTAAAAAACATTTGTTTTGTTTATTTTTGTTGTTGTTGCTTAAAAACGATTCCAACTTGTAATGAGAATATAAACAAAATAATCCTTTTAAAACTGTTGGACGCTAAAACCATACATGTTATAATCAAATGCATTCGTGAACGATATTTGTTTTAAAAGATCTGTTTATATTGTTTAAAATTAAAAACGAAAACGTTATTATGGTATAAAATTATAAAACCTTCTATTCACACTGTTTGAAATTTATAATGAAAAGGTTTATACTGTTTAAAATTATGAAAAGTTTTATTCATATTGTTTAAAATTTTAAAAAACGTTTTGTATGTACTGTTTAAAATCAATAAAAAGCGGTTATTATTTTTTAAAAAGTTTGTTTATATTGTTTATTTTTGAAAAATAATTTCAGCTTATTTAAAATTGTTAACCTCTGAAATATCGATATTATTGTTTACATGTCGTTTGCATAGTAACATAACGGTGATTATGTAAATTGTTTTTTATGTGGTATAGCGATCGGGATTATTTTGCCACCTTATTTCAAATCTTGCTCGATATTTTTGGTTTGTAAGGCAAACCAATTTTTAAAAAAATATTTATGAAAACAATTAGATGTTATGTATTGACAGTTAAGTATTTTCCTTTTATTAACACGGCGTCAATAATTGAGCAAGCTGGTTCGAGCAATTTTCTCGTTTTTAAACTGTCAATTGCAGAATCTATAAACTACATTAAATCGTTGACATTTTTTTTTTTTTTTTTGGAAAAACGATTCTTACTTGCAATGAAAAATACAAATAAATTCGTAAAACGCCGATGGAAAATAAACAAAAGTGATTCATAAGTTGTTTTCTTATTTGCATATTTTAAACGTTAAAACTAGGCACCGCCAAAACTGGGGGGGGCAGGTCAGTACTTTTTGACGGACCGTCTCTTTAAAAATCTACCAAAAATCAGGTAATTATCCGATCAATACGAAATTTTCAGCGATTATTAGGAGAAGAATGAACTTTATAACAGTGTACTTATTTTTCATAAACGATATTTATATATACATATATTTTTTTGCTTACAATATAACATATCAGAACTTCGATTGTGTTTAATTATCCCGCTTTTGAGTTTTGAAGTGTGAAATTCGGTGAATATGTTAAGTAAAATAATTAATTTAAGTTAAGCAAAACAAAAAAAAAATTTTTTTAATATTTATACGAAAAAAGCTATTTTAAAATTTTTGATAAATAAATTAACAATTTTTTTTTAGCGAGCCGAATAATGCATGACCATTATTAAACAGGGCATGCTTTGAATAATCGATACCAAAAAAAAAAATTCGATAAATATTGTGCCCTTTGTGTTAAAAATAGCATCTTTTTTTTCGATCCCGTTTGAAAACGTTTGCCGCCTTTGACTATGGTGGACCAAACGCGCTGAAATAATTTTTTTTTATTCTGCTTTAAATTGCCCCCCCATTTTGGGGGGTCTGGCCCCCACACACATACACATTAAAAACCAAACGCATACAAATGGTCACCCATCTGGTACTGGCCAGCCTCAGCTTAATAATACATTGAAATTTTCGTCACTGAAAAATAAGTTTTTTTTTGGCCTGTTTGGTCTTCCATAGTTTGCTTTTTATCAGACGAAAACGTAAACAGAGTCGATCTGAACTCTACGTCAACGCGAATATCTGGTTACCTATATGAATAAGTGGAATTATTTGAAATTCAGGTACTTATATTATAATATTTTTGCATATTCTCTTAGAAAATCATCCTAAATCTTAGTTAGACAATAAATAAATTAATTAATTATTTCAAAAACCCTTTTTTTAAATATTTTAGTACGTTTTTTGTGCAAGACAAAAAATGTCAATTGTTAACTTTTTGGGAAAATTTAACATTTAAAATTGAATTAAAAATAGTAGAAAAAGTTTTACATTATTCTGTTTTCTATATGATAAAATTCAGGGTTTTATCTTTCTGAAAAAAAAAAGTTACTCAGAAATAATGGATTTTAATAAACGTAATTTCGTTTTAAAAAACAACAACAACTTGATTTTGCGGCCATTTTTAGCGGTGCCTAGTTAAAACTCAAAAAAATTATTCATAGCTTTATTTTAATTTCTTTGCTTATGCGTATCGTAAAGTAGAACCGGAAACACGGTTTTAACGCCCCAGCAAGACGATTTGAGATTCATATCAAGTTTACAAGCCAGAGATTTCAGTAAACTTTAAGCGAATATAAATATTAATATTTATATAGTAATCCCAACAAAATAACATCTCAATACAATAAAAATATGAAATAGAGCTTGTCATGGAAGAAAACAATTTAAGATTGTAAATCATAGTTTACGTGAATTCGGTATTCGACGGAATACTCAAATAAAACATGTTAAGATTTCCTAGCGAAAAATAAATTCATGTAAACTATAATTTACAGTGATAAATTGTACTCTTACATATATATATATATATATATATATATATACACACACATATATAAATATATATGTATATATATATATAAAGTGAAAGTGTCTGTCTGTGTATGTATCTGTGTATCTGTGTGGCTGTGTGTGTAAATTTCGCTACGCAATAACTCAGTTTGAAGTCTACAGACTCGAAATTTGATATACAGGGTACAGAGATTTGGGAAAATCGATGTGATCGGTTTTCGGTCAGAAATTTGGCGATTAATGGGTCCACGTACAACGCTTTGACCTTTGAGAACTCTACCAAACTCCTCCGAAAATTTTGGGTCTAAACACTTGAAATTTTAGGTATAGGTATCTCCAAAATGAATGATAAAGTAGCGAGCCAATCAGAGTTACCTTTTTTCATGCAAAGCAAGTACATCGCAAAAACCACGTTAGATATTGGCCGGGCAACGTCGAAAGGGTGTGCTGGTCGACGATTTTTATGATTGTTATTAACATTTGTAAAAATAGTATGTCATAAAAAATGTTATAAAAGCGAAATAAATGTTTACAGATAAAATCATTTATGGTAAACTGTTTTAATAGAAAGGAATGTTAGTTTTCATAACTAATACAAACGCAAATGTTAACTTAATAAAATTAGAACATAAACAAAATGACGTAACGAGATTGTCTGGACACCCGTAATCAGAGTCAAAGGTTGGGGGTTAGAGTTAGAAGAGCCAGTTGGTAGTCAAAGGAAGAAAAACGATCGTGAACAGTAATGGCTCTGAATAAGGGAGAATATCGATAACGCCGCCATGTTATATAAAACCCCACTATAGGACAATAAGCAAGTTCACCATATTTTGCCTGAGTATCAAACAAAAAATTGTTTGAATTGTTGATGATTCAATCTACGGCAAGAATCAGGTTCACAATTTTTCGGACAATAACGTTTTTAGATTTCAAGGAGTTGGCATACAATGTCTCTTGATGGATAATGTAATGTATTTTATAAAGTTATGAGTAACCTGCAGGCCGCTCGGCATTGCCCGGTCATAAAATACGCTTAAATACGATATTTTGATTAATGAAGATTTCGTATTTATTAGCGAGGTGTACCCGGCGTTGCCCGAGTGTTTGGAGGTGTGTGTGGTTTTTGGTAAATCAAAACTCCGGGGGGGGGGTAAAATAAAAAAATGTTTTGGTAGGTAAGTATGAGGATCGAACCCGAACCCTTGAGGCAAAGTTGGAAATTAAAGTGTGAAAAAAAAAGAGAGCGACGTTAACCATTGGGCCACCGCGAGATGCTAACCAAAACACGGTTGAATTTATTTAATTACTTAAATTAGCAGGTGCACGTTTTAATGACTTAATGAAGTAAACTTTTGACTGCTGGGTATCATTTAGTGCGGAACGCTTTTTTTCCAAGATGTTGAGGGTAGGGGGAAACAGCTCCGCTTGTCCAAATTGAATAGCAATTGTCTTTTGATATAAGGAAATAATATTTCCACATTGAGTAAAGCTCATTGCTTTCGACATTTCCGGCGATCGAGACCGGAAAAATACCAAGACAATTAGTGTCGCTTTTATTATAGAGAAAAGGCCTAGCCCACATGCGGCGAGCGAAAACTGTTGAATATTTATCTTCCCGAAGTCGAGCCAATTTAATAGACAGGCGAGCTCCGTTGTTAACTCTGAGATATTACGATTTATATGTGATATAAAAAGTTTTAAGAAGTTGTTAGGCGACCGACCGCTTTTCTGAAAAAAGCCTTTTGTAGACGTACAGAAAAAGCGAACACACATACACACATACATTTTCGCTTTTATATTTATAGGTAGATTATGTTGGACCCAATATATTGTAATGATTTAAAAAGTAAACAAAATTACTCGCGTGCCAACACCTAGTCAAAACTAAAACGATTAGCTTACGATTTACTTTTGCCTTTGACATTAATGGCTAGATTATAAAAACATGTTTGCTGCAATGCTAAATTTTTTTTTTTTTTTTTTTTTTACATTTTCACCCCAAACAAGACAAATTGCCACTTTGGTGTAGGGGGCTACTATCAGGGGCAATAACTACTGGGGTACTATGTAGGGATTTGGGCAGCAAGGTGTCGGTTCACGTTACACTTGAACTTCTGCACGTCAGTACTGTTGGGGAAGCAGGGACCTGGAATGGAATTCCAGAGTCTTGCGGTTCTGGGGAAGAAACTATTGGAGTAAAAAGATCTTTTACATCTAGGGATCTCGGAAGTGTGGGGGTGGGATTTAGTAGCCTGTCGCGTTTGTCGAGGGTGCTCGCGTCGTGGGGGCACAAGTGATTGCAGTTCGTCAGAGCATTCACCACTAAAATACTTGTAGAAAAGGCAGAGGGATGCAACATTTCGTCGATGGGACAGAGGCTGAAGCTTAGATGCCAGTTCAGGGCCTATCAGGTTTGCGACTCTCTTTTGAACCTTGTCAAGGAGCGAGAGACTAGTAGCAGATGCACCAGCCCAGATGTGGCAGCAATACTCCATACATGGGCGAATGGTGGCCTTATAGAGGTACAGGATACTTTCGGGTGTTAGTAGTTTTCTAGCACGGTAGAGAGAGCCTACCTTTCTTGCAGCGGCCCTGGCAATGCCTTCAATGTAATTGTTCCAACTCATGTTTCCTGTGAACGTTAGGCCAAGGAGTTTGAAAGATGGACTCTCAGATAAAGAGTCGTTTGCCATTGCTATGGGTGGTAGAGAGGGTTTCTTGTAATTATTGAATGAAACTAGTTTAGTCTTGGCAGCATTGAACGCGACCAACCACTTTTGTCCCCATTCCACTACAGATTGGAGGTCTTCCTCTAGTGTTTCTGCCATTTCTTTAGAAATGTGTTCATTCGTCTTCCTGTCGTGTCTGCCATAGAGTGTAGTGTCATCAGCATATATACCCATCTCAGAGGCAATGTTGTCGGGGAGGTCATTTATGAATATCAGGAACAATAGAGGTCCAAGGATAGAACCCTGGGGCACTCCCGCATTTATATCATATTGTTTAGATGTGCGACCGTCGAGGACTACCTGGATTTTTCTCTTATCTAAGAAGGATTTAATTATGTTAAGTATTCTACCAGTGATACCGTATGATCTGATTTTACTGAGGAGACCCTCATGCCATACCCTGTCAAAAGCCTTAGATATATCTAGAGCTACCGCTCTGCCTTCCCCCGCTTTGTCCAGTGAATGGTATATACGTTCAGAGATCACAGTGAGGATGTCTGCTGTGGAACGGGCTTAAACCAATAGCTATTACGTTACGCAAAAATTTTCGTAATACCGTCGTTCGACCGTCACCTGGCAAATTCGATTTTTTGAATTTTCATACTTTTTGTACCGATTTTCCCCGGCTAAAACCCAAATATAAAGCTTTGGACCGATTTTCCCGGGCTAAACCCCAAATATCAAATTTCGCATGGATTCAAAAATCCTACATAAAAAAATTTCAGTCTGTAAACAAAAAACTGATAGAGGAGTTTGGAAAGCAATTTTTTTAAGCAAATATATATATACGCATACATAAACATATATAGAAAGAGGTGTGTGCTTACTATAAGCTTTTTGCGCAAATATTACGCAAGTATAAATCATGTAGAATATCTGCATGAATATAATTACACGTAATGGTTAACTACATATAGGGTGTGCCAAAAGTACCTGAATTGATCAAATATAAAATGGAAGAATAGAAGCATCAAACTAGCGAAAAAAAAAGATTTCAGAGCATCTAGATTAACTTTACTAAAATCATCATGAGTAGTTACATCATCAAGGAGTTGATATTTATCGTAGATACTTTCGGTTGAATTTAATTTCGAATCCGTCAGTTTCTTTTGGGACACCCTATATGATCATCCCATAAGAAGATCGATAAAATAATAGGGAATTAATTAAAATTAAAATAAAATAATAGGGAATTAATTAATATGAACGATCAAAAGAAGATGCCAATTAAGTAGACCTTTTGCAAGGAATGTTATTCCCCGACCCATATATAACAAAGTTGTGTTTTCTTTTTAAATAAATAGGGAAAAAATGTGTTTAATATGAATATCAATACACAATAAAGCAATTTTCCAACGCTTTCCATATGTTACCATGGTAGTTTAACAATTCAAGAGACTTATCTTCAGGATATTGACACTCAGAAGTAACTCTTCACACAAAGACGGCACGTTGTGCAGTGTCACTTGGGGTTGTTCTCTCATCAACTACAATGGAAAATATTGCACTTCACTATAGGTGTACAGTATTTTATTTTTAACAGCTGCTGACATATTCAATGCGCTGCGTGACCGTCCTTTGAGAAAGGCTAATACTTTCAATTACGGACATTTTTTTCTGAACAAATAATCACAAAAACTGATAGTAAACATTCTTTAAAAAGATTACTATTTCTAAATGATTTCATTTTTTTTCTACGATCCGTTTGCCACATTTTCACCTTTTCTCTTTACAAAAAAAAAAGGACTGATTGTTTTTTTTTTTTTTTTTTTTTTTTTTTTTTTCATATTTATACTTTTACCGCTGAACTTTTTATTGATTGTGGAAGGATATGCGGCATCGCTGTTATAGGAAAGAAGCAGAAAGCCGACTGATGAAACATTGTCCCTTTGAAACTGACTCGCTGAATATCTGTTGCCGGTCAGTTGGGTAACATTGACTCTCATTTTTTTTTATATTTAATTTCTTTGTTGTTTTTTTTTACGCAGAGATGGTGATGATTGGGTTTTGATTGTGTTTTTTTGTTTTGTTTTTTTTTCTTTTTTGGGATCACATGATTGAAATTCGAGTCCGTTTTTTTTTTATTCGAAAGCCTCGTTACATGTTAAAAGTGGAGTCATTGGTAATAAGATTCACGGGCCAGTCAAATTGGTAATAAGATTCACGGGCCAGTCAAAATGCTTTCGCGAGTCATATTCGCCCCGCGATCCGTCGGGTGCCGACCGTTGATTTAAGCACAGACAGATAAGGGGGAAAATTGGTGACAGTGATTGTAGCAAGCAGATTATTTGTTGTGAATGTTTTGCAGAAGGGAACCATAGTTTGAAGCTCAGTCAAGCACATGCCATAAAAATAACGATAGAACAGAGAAGGACTCGCAATGTCTCTTTTGTGGGAAGGAGGTTGCCAGAAGGAGAAAATAATATCAAGTACTTGATTTTGAAAGCCGGTTTCTAAGTGTCAAGACGTATTTGAATCTTATACAGGAAGAGGATTGCGTCTGGAGTGATATATCTTCTGGGGCAGTAGAATGATGCAAGCATTTTCCCAGCGACTTTGGCAACAGATTTAATGTAGTACTTCAATTTCAGATTAAGAATAACTGTCACATCATATTTTTAATGATTATATAAACAATACTTTGTTCACAAAGAACTCCTTTAAACAGCAATTCTTTTTTACGCTTGACGTTTTTATTCATTATTATTTTATTTATTTTTTTTTTTTTTTGCCATTCTTGTAAAGACCTACAATGGAAACATTTGTAATTGTTTGTACCTTCCCTGAGAAAATATTTATGCAATTTAATTCTTTTTTTCTTTTTTTTTTTCAAACACGACAACTTAAAAATTTTATAATTTACTTCACCCAAACCTTCCCTTTTTTATTTCGCAAACAGATAAATTTTATACAGTATATTGATAATATGTAAAGGATAAGGACTGAAGGAAATAAACATGGATCAACTATGCTAACTACCATATCATAGTATGGTTCTTAAGAAATGATGTTTTAATAGTAGTACACACACACACACACACACACACACACACACACACATATATATATATACATACACATATGTATATATAACAAACTACTACTTATGTAAAGACAAATTTAAAATGTAACTTGCTCTCCTCCTGTATTGAGCACTCTTGTATTAACCTCCTTATATTTCACTGGTTACCCTACTATTGAAAAATAGCAACATCAAATTATATATATATATATATATATATATAAATATATATATATATATATATATATATACATATATATATATAGTAGAGAATTAGAAGGCTATCACAATGCGGGGAATGAGATATAGTCGTTGTTGTTGGAAGAAGACGAATCCAAGTTGCGATTTACAAATAAATAAGTACATACATATATGTCTATATATCCAAATATTCATTCAGTTGCATTAAATACAAATGTCTTACTAGTTATGTCTGCGACAATATCCATTATTAATTACGGAAAAAAAATCTCTGATCAAATGGTAGACGTGACAGATCGATTCAAAGCATGCTAGATGATGGAGCGGAAATTGAATGGCTGTGTGGATCCTCGGAGCATATGTAAGGAGGGGGTTTAACATATGTTTTTTGTTCCTTTTTCTTTATAAAATGTTTTTGTATATATATATATATATGTATATATTATTTATTTTTTTTTAAGTTTATAACTTGTTGCTTTATCGTAAGCTTTTTTTAAATTTTGTATATTCTCCGTCTATTTTGTTGTCTTATTATTTTTTCCGCTGCTCTGTATTATTCATTTATTTGTTTAATTTATTAACATCCTAGCATATTCAGTGGAATGACTTGGTGTATCTAGGTCACGTAAGTCGCTAGTAGGCTGGTACTGGTTAGCTTTTGGAGGAGAGAGGTGGAAGGGGGATGTGAGAGAGGACGGGGAGGGCGTGCGGAATGGCGCGTTCTCAGTCAGCTGTTGGGGTGTTAAGGTCAGGGGTGTGGTTGTCAGGAATAGGAAGATAGCTGGGAAGGGGCACTGGATTAACATTCCTTGGGAATTGTTGATTTATTTATTTTAATAAAACTAAACGTGGCCATAGATGGAACACTTTTTTTCTATTTAATTATTTATTATTATTTGTTTATTAATTTATTTGTGTTTGTTGTTAGTGTTTATTTGGGGTTGAATAGGTGGGTTAGCTTAAATCAAACTTTTTTTTTTTTTTAAATTGGTTTATGTTATTTCAGCTTCAAGCAAACAACATATCAATTCTATCTATCTATCTATCTATCTATCCATATATATATACATATATGTGTATATATATATATATATGTATATATATATATATATATATATATATATATATATATATATATATATATATATATATATAGAAAGAGGGTGAGAGAGAGAGCACGTAGTTCAATGGGGTAAAGAATGGCTGGTTACTTTTAATGCATCTAAAACCAAGCTTCTCTCTTTACATCATCAACATTCTGATCCACATCTGACATCAATTGAAATGAATGGCTCTCGTCTTCAGGAGGCCTCAAGTTTTGACAAACTTCTTGGCTTGACCATTACTCCTGATCTTAAATGGAACACGTACATCAAATCTGTTGCCAAGGCCGCTGGAAAAATGGTGGGATCTTTCTATCGATCCGTTATGATATCTCACTGCTGATGCTATTCTCTATCTATATAAGAGCCAGGCACGTCCAAGGATGGAATACTGTTGCCACATCTGGGCAGGAGCTGCTAGAAAGGACTTGGCCTGCCTTGATAGAGTTCAAAATAGACTTCGTAGCCTCGTAGGAGATGTCCTTTTCTCTTTCTTACAACCTTTATCTCACAGAAGAGATGTTGCGAGTTTGTCTCTGATGTATCGTTATTTTCATGGAAAGTGTTCGAATGAGCTTCAATCTATGGTCCCCCCTCGCCAAACTTTCACAAACACTCGTCTAGCTGTAAACACTATCAATAATTCCCCCCACTCTTTATCTGTGCCTAAACCTAAACGTAGATTCCATGAACAAAGCTTTTTTCTTAGAACTGCACGCCTGTGGAATTGTCTTCCGTTTTCCTGCTTTCCGGCTGACTACAATATGGTTGTGTTCAAGTCTAAAGTAAATAAGTTCTTGATGAGCCGTTCCATATAAGTTATCAACTTTACCAAAGTTTCATTACTAATGATTACTATAATGTCCAATTTCTACTGTACACTCTTTAACCCTTATCCTTGAGTGGCCTCTTGGCCTTGATAATGTGGTGATGCCTATGTAAAAAAAGAGAGAGAGAGAGAGAAATAATATATGCTACCGGAATATTAGCAGAAACTAGTGAGCGACCAACAGAAGATATTGTTGTTTGGAAGAAATAGCTTATCTTGCAGATATGTATATAATCAGTTTATCCGATATTTTAACTTGTAGGGTATTTCATTCCGGTATCCAGATAATGCCGGTACTTAGGAGAGAATACGCACCATTTCGGAGACTATCTCTTACTGTATACTTGTATATAATAAAGTTTATCGTTTATTTTTCTTTATGGTAATCCATTCCGGTATACAATGATAATTTTTGTTTGTCAGGAGAGAATAAGCACCGTTTCGGGTCTCTCTCTCCCTCTCTCTCTCTCTCTCTCTCTCTCTCTCTCTCTCTCTCTCTTTCCATATATATATATATATATTTATTTACGTGGGACGTATCTCCTATTTTTTATTTCGCACGAATGGATCAGAGAGGATTACAATTTGCATTGTTATGATGACTTAACTTATGCATTCATGTCCTGGATGTTTCATCTCTCTGTTGCAGATATTGACAACGTAAAACTCTATAAAAGCAACCCTTATATAGTTCGTTAGACATTGTTTCATACATGTGCCTTAGAAGCAACGAAACGTCATTTAATTCTTCCATGCAGAAAGAAATTGAACCGATAAACATTCACGGACGCCTGGTGAAAGTTTACGAAGCCGATGCAGTTGATCTAAGTTCAGTTAGCAGATGGGTTCGTCGATTTCAAATGGGCGATAAAGAAATGTGAGTGACAAAGCGCGCTGCAGACTTTTACGACAGAGACGTCAAAAGAGGCTGGCAAGATTGCATTGAGAATGGTGGTGACTATGTAGAAAAATAAATTCTGGAGCAGAAAAGGTCGCTCGTTTTAATGGTTCCAACCCTTTTTCCTGACTCTTTAGCGTTTAAGTTTTTAGTTAAAAAAAATAGGAGGCCTTACTTTTGGAACGAGCCTCGATTGCAATTCATTTAACACAATTATCACGATCATTGATAAGATGAGAAAATTACATTTTAATAATACATTACTCAAATAAAATATTTATAATATTGAAAATAAAATTATATTTTAAACTGTTCTCCATTGTGTTTTTATTTTTATTTTCTCCTGTCTTTCGGGTTCCCCTAATATGTCATGAGCTTCATTCAACGTTATATTAATTCTTTCTCGAAGTCGATCAGTCTTCCTAACCGCTACCCCAAAAAAACAATTTGCCATTTCGAAAAAAAAAAAATGAAATATTTGTCAATTGTTTTTGTTTTAACGAAATTGTTTTAAACAATACTAAATATTTAAATAGTAACTAATTAAACTGGAATCGCCACTCGACGTCACTCCTTCCCTTTTATAAGTCGGAATAGATTGAAGGGCATAAAAGATTAGTACTCTATTGTGTGAGCCTCCGTCTTCACTAAGCTGTTAATCAATTCTTCATTTATTGCCTCTACAAATGGTCTGTTCTAAAGAATGAAAAGAAATGGTTGAGACAAGTGTTTGAACGTTGATTTCAATAATTATTTCAATGCAACTAAACCATCAAATCTCACGTATTGCAGATTCGCTGATGCAGTGGTTGAGAATATCAGATTTGCTAAGATCACATCTCAGAAATCCGAATGTAGAATATTCGTTAGGAATAATACTGAGAATACTGCTGCGAATATCGCTGAGAATATAGCTGAGAATATTACTGAAGATATTGTTGAGAATATTGTTGAGAAAAATACTGAGAATATTGCTGAAAATATTGCTGAGAATAATGCTGATAATATCGCTGAGAATATCGCTGAGAATACCGCTGAGAATATTGTTAAGAATATCGCTGAGAATAATGCTGAGAATACTGATGGGAATATTGCTTAGAATTTTATTAAGACTATTGCTGAGAATATTGCTGAAAATAGTGCTGAGAATGATGCTGATAATATTGCTGAGAATATCGCTGAACAGATTGCTGATAATATCGCTAAGAATAATGCTGAGAATATCGCTGAATATATTGCTGAGAATATAGTTGCTTATATTGGTGAAAATATTACTGCCTACATTGCTAAAAATATAGCTGAAAGTAATGCTGTGAATATTGTTAAGAATATTGCTGCGAATATTTCTGAGAATATTGCTGAAGATATTTCTTAGAATATAGCTTAGAATACTACTGAGAATATTGCTGAGAATATCGCTGAGAATATCGCTGATAATATCGCTGAGAAGTCCAAATGCAGCATATTCATTGAACGAAAGGATCCAATCCTCTATCTGTATAAAAGCCAAGTACGTCCTAGAATGAAGTACTGGAAGCACGTATAGGCAGGAGCTGCTTGGAGCACTCTCTATCCTGCCCTGTTCAAAATCGGCTTCGTAATCTAGTAGGTGATGCCCTTTTATCTTCTCTGTAACCTCTTTCCCACAAAAGAGACGTTGCGAGCTTGTCTAAGCCCTATCATTATTTTGACGGTAAATGCTCGACTGAGCACCAATCTACGCCCCCCCCTTGTCAATCTTTCACAATAAACACTGTAGCCAAAACCACTATCAAAAATTTTCCCCACCCTCTATCGGTGCTTAAACTTAAAAGTGAAATTGACGAACAAAGTGTATTTTCTAGATCTACCAATCTGCGTAACTCTGTTCCGCTGGTTTGCTTTCCAGCTGACAAGTTCTTATCAAGCCGTGCTTAATCTAATTATACCAAACTTCCGCTCCCATTTATTACTGTGCTAGTCTCCCAATGACTACCATGCACGCATAAACCCTTATCCTCGAGTGGTTTCCTGATATGTGTTTACCCCTTTGTAGAAAAACAAAAAGATGCATTTGCTAAGAACGTTGCTATGAAGTATGAATGTTGCAGATTCGCTGATGAAACGACTGTGGTTTTTGGATGAAGTAGAGTTACTGAAACAATGATTCCCATTCTATGTAAGAATTTTTTTTCTTTTGTTTTTTTTTTGTACTTAGGGTTCACCGCTTATCAAGGTCCGGTTGCCACTATAGGATAAATCTTAAATGTTAGGTAGATGCTAAAACTTCGATAGGGCTAGATTTTTTTAAGAGGGCGGCTCAGTAGGAACGTATTCGCATTAGATTTGAAAATAACCATGCTATAGTCAGCCAGGAAGCAGCCACACGGTATTGTGTTCCACAAACGGGCAGTTCTAGGGAAGAAACTTTGCTCACGGTATTTTATTTTAGTTTTAGATACTGGTAAAAAGTGAGTGAAACAGCCGACTGTTGTTGTAGCCAGACGAGTATTTGTGTCGAACTTTTTACAGGGAGTTCGTAATAGTTGGGAGCTCAGTCGAGCACCTATCAAAAAAAAGTAATAATATAGCAGAGACAAACTCGCAACATCACTGTTGGATTCAGCATCTACTTTGTATCTGAACCATTTCTCATACAATCTTACATAACGAAGAGTTAACGAAGAGTTAGCTGATAACTGACGCTTTGATTTGTTGAGCTACTGTAATATAGCGCATATGAGCACGTGTGAAAATATCAGCAGCAGCGAAGAATGGCTGGCTTGTGAAGAGATTAGCGGAAGCAGCAGCAGGAACAGTAGCCGAAAAATGTGCATGTGCAAATTAGGAAGTAAGCGCGAGAAAAAAAAGGAAAACAGAGAAAAAGTACAACACGTGCTGGGAAAAGAAAGAAAGTGGACGTCAAAGAAAATTGACGTTTAAAGTCGAAGACGGGAAATGGCTCGCTACGGCCGGCATGGAGTGGGAGAGGAAAAGTGCACCCTGGGCAAGCTGGACGATGGCGATAGACTTTGTAAGTTGTGTCGAGACGGGAGAGTAACGGGAATAAAGGTTTTTAAGAAGATGGAAAAAATGCCGAACCGGATTTTTATTTTTTAATTTTTTCCTTTGTTCGTAACAGCAACGTTGCACTAGATCGCGTGTGAGAAGAAAATACTAACCCGAAGTAGTTCGATTTAAATTAGCATCTGACGTTGGTGACGCATGGAAGCCCTTTGAGGACTCTGCCTTTATGATCAACCTAGAATAGAATTTTGATACAAACTTATTAGCAGTCAATTCATACTGACAACTACAACAGAACAACTGTTAAACAGTAGTGGGTACATTGCTAGTATATATATATATATATATATATATATATATACATATATAAATAACAGTTGTTCTGTTGTAGTTGTTAGCAATGATTATGACTGGATTTTTTCTAACATGGCGAAATACTGCCGTTGTTTTTAATTTAAAAAAATAATGAACGAAACTGGCAGTGCATTTCTTTTGGTAGATGTAAAAACGTTGATTGTGTTTTTTTGTTTTGTTTTTTTGTTTGTTTTTTTGTTGGCGTGAAAATGATGTGGCTTTTGATGGCTTGCTAATCAGACTTTTTGTCATTTTTATCAACGGCTTCTTAACATGCAGTCAGGAATTAAGGCTGATGTCATTAATATCACTAGGTTATCGGCGTTCTCAAGTGGATTAGATTTGTCACACAATCCTCTGGTAAATATGGAAGCGAGGCTTCCTGATTTTCTCAATCTGAAAGGTGGTTCGAAAATGTGTCTATATAATGGAATGAACTAGAGAGAAATTATAGATGTAGTGAACACATTTGTCTGAATTTCGAGGATCTTTGCCAATTTTTGTGGTGGGCTTTAAAATCGCCAAAAACATGTACTTTAGCGTTATTATCTAAGAAGAGTGCTGAGGCTATACTGTCATAGATATGGTTGATTAGGGTACAGTCCTGAGTCGAGGGAGAACGGTATAGGTAATACAAATAACACATTGTTGAAAGGCGTGTCTCTAAGGTAGACGAAAGCCTGATCAACGTACTTTAAATTTTGCTTTCTTGTCAAGGGGAGGATGTTATGAATATTGACTCCAAGTCAGCGCATATATCTGCCCGAGTCCTTACGGCATAGATGAGGTAGACGGGATTATGGGGTGTAGGTTAGTTTTTCTCACTACTAGGATATACTGGGAGTTTACTAGAAGAAAAGATTTTAGACCATCTAGATTACTTCGAAGTCCACGGATATCTATATTTGCTATCCTCAATGAAGGAGATGATTTGGTTTGTTTGGGTGATTGGATGATGTATCGTGACTTTTATTTGGAATATCATTTGATTCGATCTTTTCATTTGGGGGATTTTAGAGTGGTTCGGCAAAGCATGGCAATTTGATGCTAGCTATGCAAACACAAGTAGATTATTCGCCGAGTATTACGCTAGATGCTGTGGGCCTCGGGGAAGCGGACCGGAGATAAATGCAAGACCTCTTTCAACGCGTGACATAGCACTACAGTTATATGCTCTAAGCACTACTTTAAAGTTAGTACCCCTTACTGTCAGTCAGAAACAGCAGCCAGGTAAGCTGTCAAGCCTGTGCCCCCAATCTGCAAGGCAAGTGCAGCCTAGTGGTCACGTGAACATGAATGCCAAACAAGCGTCCCCAAGTTAGTCATCGTGAGAGATGGGAGAAAGAAATAAGGGAAATAAAAGGAATAGGGAACGGCGTTCATTGTCCTACTCAGGAAACAAGGCTAAGCTCTGATTGTCTCAGACGAGTTTTTGTGATGATGCCTCTGCACCTGGTTAATAGACAAAAGAGTGTGGAATCTGGCCAATAAGCAGAGCCTACATATTCGTTAAGCAATTAAGATTTGCAACTCAGATAATTTGTTCAAGTCATCAGCTCTAAGAAGATTGTCGATCGGGCCTAAAGGGGTTTCCATTCCTCAGTAGTTAAGTTCTATAATGTACGCGGTAAGCGGCAGAGGTTTTACTTCACCTGATAACGTCTGCGGGTCCATCACACGGAGAGGGGTAACCTCGTGCCTGACTTCTAAACCAGGTATTCTGCGCACCCACGTTGAAAGTTAGGTATAATAAGTATCTACTTAAATAAAAACTCTCCTTCAGCTAATTAAATTGGAATTAGATTAAAGATATGCGCCCCCTCTCATAAGTAAAATGGGTTCAGATATAAAGCAAACTAATTTATTTATTTATTTATTTATTTAGTAAAGAAGAACTGATTTAAACTAAAGTTAAATAGCACACAATTAATGTGTATGTCTGTGTGTGTGACTTTGTTCCATATGCACTCAAAAACGTCTGGGCCGATTTTATGAAATGTCACACAAAGGTATTTTATGTGTCTGGCAGTGTTCTTATATAGGTTTTGTATTGGAATGTCTTCGATGTGTATTGATAATCGAAATAATCCGATGAAAGAAGAAACAGGCGATTTTGATCTTACACAACCCAATATCACAAGTGCATTTAAGAAGTTTTATTACCTCACAACCGAAAGGTCAGACATATAAAATCCTAAGTAGGTTCTTTGATATGACAAGGACGCGTTCGAGATTAATGTTTTTTATTTAAAGCACAATTACACCATGACATTTGATTCTTTCATTTTAAACTTAAATTAAAGCCATTATCACCGCACAAATAGTAAGGCCAGACATATAAAGTTAACATTAGGTTCTTTGATATGATAGGGGCGCGTTCAAAATGAATTGATATAAGATTTGTTTGAACTTTCAACTAAACTGTTAAGCTAATAGTTATATTGAAAAAAAAAAGATATAGAAATTTATCTTAGAGTCAAACGAGCTGTCCTATATGATTATTCCGCGATATATTGTTCCCTTCGTATACGGCAGGGAAACTAATTTTTATAAACTTAAACCGTACAAAAACGTCATTAACTCATAAAAATGTCCTGACATTTATAAAACAAAGTGCTTCCAAAAGAAAATAAAAGAATCAAATAAAATATCAGCTTGCGGGAATTAAAAAGTACCAAAACAATTACGGCTTTTGTATATTTAGTAAGGAGACAGGAAATATAGACTTATCATTTCTACAACAGCAAAAATTCCTTGCAAACAGTAATAAGATAGGTGTTTAGGGAATTTCCCTAATAAAATAAAATAAAATAACACAATTGACACAAATGACAAACAACTTCTTCAACTTAACAAAGGAAAGGTTTATTCGCAAAGCGTACTTTAGAAAGAAAGGAAGGAAGAAAGTAGAGTCGGGTCTCCACTGCCTTACGAGGTAGTTACAGCCAGTGGCTGTCGTCAATACCTTTAGTAGGAGCAGCGAAGCGAACAGACGTCTAGCACCGTCGAAGGCTGGTAATGTAAGAGCGAGAGTTTACTTCTCGGACCGGAAGCTGTCTGGTCCCTAGGGGTTAATTCGTATTCATGTGCAAGTCCTCAGATTGGACAGTTTAAGGCCGCATCACTCACTCAGAGGAAGCGAATGCGCGAGAAGAAAACGGGTCTATTTGTGTCTGCTACAGATGCAGTGTACCGGAAGATGTTTGAACTGGAGTTATCCTACCAAAGTGGTTCGACAAGTTGAGAGAATGATCTCTAGATGACGGGTAAGATATTATTAATCTATATATTAATACGATACATGTGTGTTATTTTCTGTGTTACGCTCTGGGTCGTTTAATTTTTATGTACTTTCATTTCTTGTCATAAATAATTTTACCAAGAATTCTTCATAAATTTGGGGTTCGGTTTCGATTATAGCTAATGGCACTCAAGTCATTTAATTTTTTTATAAATAATTTTACTAAGAATTCTTCATAATTTTGGTTTCGGTTTCGATTATAGCTGATGGCACTTAAATCATTTATTTTTTTATAAATAATTTCACCAAGAATTTATCGTAAGTTTGTTTTCAGCTAATGGTACTCTAATAATCTATTTTTTCAAAATAATTTATTAAGAATTTTTCTTGGTTTCGGTTTCGATTATAGCTGAAAGCACCGAATCTCATTTGGACGGTCGGTTTCGATCCTGGCTTGAGGTAGTTGCTTGTCTAGCCGCACTGATGAGCTGTGAAACAGCGAAACAGTACTGTATGCGGATGAAACAGTACTGTATGTGGATGAATATAATGCTCCCTATCTAAGGTTAAGCATATTGGGAAATTAAATACAAACTACCATTAGCATATTAAAAGATGCTCTTTGTGTAAACAAATTTAGCTTAGGTATTTGGATAATATCAAAACATTGTTAATTCACTTCCTTCATAGCAGCGGCGAATAGTGCAACGGTTATAAGCATCGGCTGTCGTTTGGGCGGTCGGTTTTCGATCCTGACTTGAAGTAGCCGCACTGATGAACTGAGGAACAGTACTGTACGTGGATGACTATATATATATATATATATATATATATATATATATATATATATATATATACATTCTTAAGCTTTGGATTCGGTTTCGATTCAAGCTGATGAACACAAGTCATATAGATATATTTTATTTTTAAAATAGCAAATAGATAATATATAAAAAATCGATAGAACATTAACTCTATAATAATACATAAGAAATCTGAAAAAATTAAAATATCATTTATAAGCGTATTTTACGACCTAGCTACGCCGGGTGTCCCTGCTAGCTTAGATAAATACTTTTACAGTTAAAAAAAAAAATAGCTACAATAACATCAGAGCATCTCCATTTCCGCTGAACATCAACAAAATGCCAACATCAATATATTACATATGAATGAGTCAACTGTGGAATTTCCACAGATCCCGCTAGTTTTACTATTAATACGATAGTATGTGTGTTATTTCCTGTGTCACGCTTACATCCGGGTCGTTTATTTTTATGTACTTCCATTTCTTGTCATAAATAATTTTACCAAGAATTCTTCATAAGTTTGGGTTTTGGTTTCGATTATAACTAAGGGTACTCAAGTTATATATATATATATATATATATATATATATATATATATATATATATAAATATATATATATTTGTGTGTGTGTATTATATATCTATGTATATGCATATATATATATATTATGTATATACATATGTATATATATATATATATTTGTAGTCATCGACATACAGTCCTGTTTCGTTGTATCACAACTCATCAGTGCCGCTAGACTAGCATCTCTCCCAAGCCAAGGATTGAGCCTAGAACCATCGTGTTGACAGTTGGCAGTTCTCCCACTCGACCACGGAAGCGACGCCCGTAAATAACTCGTCGGAATGTCTATTTAAATAGACACCCGGCACCACTTAGCTTGGTTCGTTTAAAATGAGATTAATAATAAGAATGCACATCTAAAAACAAACAAACAAATAAAAATGAATGCTTCTTTAAATTCATACGAGAATTGTTCGCGGGGATCCGTGGCGTAGCGGATATAGTAATAAGTGAAATTCAGTTTTAGACAAAACTCTTCCACAATTTGCAGATTATTTAAAATTTCTACCCGGTCATCGCTGACAGAACGGGAACATGACATTCCGTGAATTAAATAAAATGTTCTGTTTAAGATTCCGTGCGGATTCTCGGGTTCGACTAGATACACCTGAATAAGGGCGGAGGTTATATTGTGTATCCTTGCATTCGAATTCAAGCTGAGTGAAGCGAGAAATCAAAACAAAGGATAGACGAAACGACCATTTCTATAGATAATTGTTATCAGCCATAGATTAAACATTCCAAATCCATCTCGCAGCTTTCCCAGCTGGCGATAACGCTTCTGCGACTATACCATCTATATTCATTGCGCGAAGCCTCCACAAATCAACAAACAAAACGACTACCCGCATATCAAAGAATTGCGGGAAACATAAACATATATAAACGGAAACTGAATACATTTTTTTTTTTTTTTTTTTTACATGGAGGTCACCACTTATCAAGGTCTGGAAGCCACTCGGAGATAAGGGTTATTGCGTGTACAGTAATCAATGAGATAGTATCGTAGAAATCATTAGTATTGGATATTTGATAGGCTGTCTTACTTAAGGGGGCGGTTTGCCAGGAATTTGTTTATGTTAGACTTGAAGACATCCAAGTTGTAGTCAGGTGGGAAACAGGCAAACGGAAAAGAGTTCCACAGTCGTGCACTTCTGAGTAAGAATCTCTGCTCATGGAATCTACGTTTGGATTTAACATATTATAATAGGAAAGGGGGTAAAACCTCGACCAGGGTTTACTTTTGACATCCTCGTCACTCTCGCATCCCTTATTTTATTCTTTAGTCCTCATATTTCATGAGCAATGTTTCTGACAAAGGGGGAAGAATTGCTGTTATCTGGATTAGCATCCATCCACCTCGCACTTAGCGTCGTTTATTTTTTTATCTTGTAGTATCTTTAGATAATGACATCAAGTGGATTCATATCTTGTCTGGAGCGATTTCCATAAAACATTATCTTGCATTTCGTGAAGACCAGCATAGAGCATCTATTTACTTGTCTACCTACGAGAGCAGAATATGGTACAAAGTCAATTTGTAATGTCGAGAAAATACAGCTCCTCAAAAAGGGACATTTTAGATTGGGATAAAAAATGACTTAATGTATATGATCCCTAAAAAGGGAGATATATATATATATATATATATATATATATATATATATATATATATATATATATATATATATTAATTATATATAATTAAATATTGGTAACAAAGAAATAATAAGATCTAATTTAGGAACCCAACGAATGGGATGTATATTAAAAAAAATTTTTTTAAATGGCTTAGGGCTCTCTGTAGCAACTTGTCATGACTCTGCTCTTAAATAAGGATACGAAAATTAGGCGATATATTAATAATTAAATGGGATCATCCGTAACCACAACAAAGGTAGATGTTTCTCGCATGCCTTTCTAGCTAGCGATTTCCCCTTCCTTCCTTCTCTTCAAAAAATGCTCCATTGCCAAACGTGTGCTTATTCATAAACTTTGAAGAAATGCTGGTTTTGAAAATTTCCAAACGACATAATGTTTGAAATTGTCGAACTGGACACGGAAACAATTGTAACGTAAATTGAAATACACTTTTTGTTGCCACCAACACCTTGTTTTGAAGTCTTGTTTTTGCTTACACAGTATATTAATGCTCAATTATAAAATTTGATAATTTTGTAGCTTACTCTTTAAGTCAACTGTTTTGGCCTAAAACTCATTGGTATATGAAAATTTACTGAATTTCACGAACAGTATAATTACATATAAGTCTATATATATATAGTTCAGCCCGGTTTTCTTTGCTTCGGCCCTATGTACTATTTATAACTTGCCCTATGCCTGAATACACTTTATGTAAAATTTCAAATGGTTAGACTAAAAATTTTCTGAGAAATTTGGTAAACCGCAGAGGTAATTTTTTGTTTTAACTTTGACATCAATTTTGACCCTCTGAACATTTATTATTTTGGCCTCAAATCAAAATAAATAGTGCAAGTTACCTACATCTAAAATTTCAAGTGTTTAGGAATTTGGTACAGTTTTCAAAGGTCAAATCGTTTAACTTTGACCCATTGACAGACTAATTTCTGGCCGAAAACCGATTAAAAAGATTCCCCCAATTTTCAATACCCCTTATGTCAAATCCCGAGTCTGTAGATGGATAATTGATAGAGTAATTTGGTAGGGAAATGTACACACAGACAATTTCACTTTTATAGATATATTAGCATTTCAGCTCGGCTTTGCCCGGGAGTTTGGAGGTGTATGTTGAGCAACAAAAAAAAGTGGTCAATTTTTTAACTTTGACCCCTATTATGACCCCTTAAGATTTATTGTTTTGGTCTCAAATAAAATTATTAAGTTAGAGCCATGTCCAAATAACCTCTATCTAAAATTTCAAGTGTTTAGACTCAATATTGTCGGAGGAGTTTTGTAGAGTTCTCAAAGGTCAAATCGCCAAATTTCTCAAAGGTCCAATTTAGAGCCAAATTTCTGGCCGAAACCGATGAAAAAGATTTTCCCAAATCTCAGTACCCTATATATCAAATTTCGAGCATGTAGACTAAAAATTGAGAGAATTATTGCGTAGGGAAATGTACACAGACAGACACACAGACACAAAGTTTATAGATATACTAGCATGCGTGTCCGGCGTTGCCAGTGTGTTTGAAGGTGTATGCTGAGCAAAAAAAAAGGTCATTTTTTTAAACTTTGACCCCTATTATGATCCCTTTAACATTTATTGTTTTGGGCTCAAATCAAGTTATTAAGTTAGAGCCATGTCCAAGAAACCTCTATCTAAAATTTCAAGTGTTTAGATCCAAAATTGTCGGAGGAGTTTGGTAGAGTTCTTAAAGGTCAAATCGTTGAACTTTGACCCCTTAACAGCCAAATTTCTGTCCAAAAACCAATCACATAGATTTTCCCAAATCACAGTACGCTGTATATCAAATTTCGAGTATGTAGACTGAAAATTGACAGAGTTATTGCGTAGAGAAATGTACACGGACAGACACACAGACACGTTCACTTTTTATAGATATATAGATAGAGATATATCGTTTGAAGTAGCTGAGCAGTAATGCTTTAGTTCGAGTGATAAATCTGGTATGTCGTAGTATCGTAATGGAAGTGGGAGTTCTTATCGTGAGGCTTACGTACTTTTTCGATGTCTTTACCAGCGAACACAATATTGCAGAAGCAAAGATCCGGGTGTACTTACATTCATTACATCAGTGTATAAAATAACTCTCATTCACTGCCATGTCGCGTGGAATGATAACTATAACACTAATTTTTAATATATACAGGAATATTTGAAGATATAAAGAGCTTGAAGCATAAAACCTTTATATTTGGCATTAAATAACCTAAAAAGAATTGGTATGCCGTAAAACAACGAAACAAACTTTTTTGCCAATAAGTTATCAATGTTAAAAGCGATATTTAAAACGTTGGTTCCATATTTAGAAACGCAGTTATTTTGGCGGTCTTTAGTAATATAGTTAAACCTAAGTATCTCAATTGATTCTTATAATATAGTTAAACCTAAGTATCTCAATTGATTCTTATAATATAGGTCCAATAATCATTTTGTTAGTGCATTTACGTCGCTTTCAAAAGCTTATAAGTGTGGCATAATACATCTACGTATTTCCGGTAGCTTCTTTTAAAGAACTGTGATATTGTGGAACTCACTTCCTGTTGGCTGTTGTCTTCTATTTATAACCTTACTTTTTATTTTAAATATATTATTGCTACAGAAATTTAGTTGACCCCTATCCTATCTTCTTCTTTGGATTCTCCCCCTCCCTCTCTCTCTCTCTCTCTCTCTCTCTCTCTCTCTTTCTCACAACCACACACTAACACACACACACGTGATATTGCTGATGGAGTACAATTCTTCTATGAGGACCATTGTGACGTGTTCCTAATAAATTTTAGATTTAATCTTTCTTTCATTTCAACTTGTTTGACTCATTCTTTAGTAGTCTTCATAAATTAGCTATTCAAGTAATTCGTTATAATACATTTTTATATCCAAGTAGCTTATTTCTCGAAACTAAAGTCTCGTGAAACTTTATTCGGCGCTTCTACACTATTGAAACAAAATTTCGTAAATCGCAATACTGAATTCCACATGAAAACAATGGCACCTACGTATCCCTCGTATATTTAAGCTGATCATATAAATAAATAAAAATTACGAAAATCGATGAGGTAGAAAATTATTTCTTAAAGAAAATAAAAAACAGAATTTGATGAAAACGATCGTAAGAAACTGGAGAGTTCAAAAAGGGAGGTAATTTTTCGTTTTGATTTAAACAAGATGGCCGAGATTTTTCACCTGTTGACACAGTTAAGGTTGTTTTCTTTTTTTAATAATTCAATAATATTCAGGTAATTTCGACTGCATCATTTGGAAGCTACCATTATGACTTATTAGAATTGACAAAAAATCAGTTAACACAATTTTTTTTTATTTGAAAACTCCAATTATCGATTACAAAGATTAAAGTTAGTTTCGTTTCATGTCTTTACGTTAATCATCTTTCCTTTGGTTTTACTTCCTTGTCTCAAGTACTGCGTTTGAAGCAACTTTCATAAAATTCCAATGTCTAGCTAAAGATGTTTAAGAGTGAGCGCATATTCTTTATGGCGCATTAAATAATAAAATGTTATCATGGTAGCACCTGCTTCTCTTGGAAGAAAATATTTTAACATTCAATATATTTTATTTGTTTTCTAAAATCTACTAACTATTTATCAATATATTTCTAATAAAATAAAATACGTCTTAGATAAGTTTGAAGCCGAAACACATTATTACAAAATAAACAGATATTTATTTCGTTTGAAATTTATATTGAAATTTATATTGAAATTTATAAATATATATCAAAGATACACTTCATCATCAGTATGTCTTTCTTTCTTTTTTTGCCATGTTGTTGTTGGAGCATAGAATCAGTATTGCCAGGAACGCTGCGACAAAGGTAGGTTCTCTCTACCGTGCTAGAAAGCTACTGACCGCTGAAAGCATCCTGTACCTCTATAAGGCCACCATTCGCGCACGTATGGATTATTGTCATATTTGGGCCGGTGCATCTGCTACTAGTCTCTCACTCCTAGACAAGGTTCAAAAGAGTGTCGCCAACCTGTTAGGTCCTGAACTGTCATCTAAGCTTCAGTCTCTGTCCCATCGACGAAATGTTGCATCGCTCTGCCTGTTCTACAAGTACTTTAACGGTGAATGCTCTGACGAACTGCAAGCACTTGTAAATACCCTCGACAGATCCGACAAGCAGCTAAATCTCACCTCTTCGCAGTAGAGAACTTTAGATGTAAGACAGCCTTCTACTCTAGTAGTTTCTTCCCCAGAACCGCTAGACTTTGGAATTACCTTCCGGTACCCTGCTTGCCCAACTGTACTGAGATGCAGAATTTCAAGTGTAATGTGAACCGACATCTTGCTGCCCAACTCCCTACATAGTACCCCTGTAGCTTATGTCCATGATAGTAACCCCCTACATCAAAGTGGCGATGTGCCTTCTTTGGGGTGAAAATGTAATTAATTTTTTTTTTTAAATCAGAGAAAAAGCAAAGTTGTCCTCGACGATGGTATATCTAAACAATATGATATAAAAACAGGTGTACCTCAGGGGTCGATACTTGGACCTTTATTATTTTTAATATTCATAAATGACCTCCCTGATGAAATTATCTCTGATGATACCACGCTCTATAACAGGCACGAGGGGAAACAAATGAACACATATCTAAAGAAATGGCAGAAAATCTGTAGTGGAATGAGGACAAAAATAGATGGTCACTTTTAATGCTGCCAAGACTAAGCTGGTGTCCTCCAATAATTACAAGACCACCAATAGCTATGGTTAAAGATACATTACCTGCAAGTACTTCTTTCAAACTCCTAGGCTTGACGTTCACAGGGAACATGGGTTGGAACAGATAGCATTGCCAGTGCTACTGCGAGGAAGGTGGGCTCTCTCTACCGGGCTAGAAAGTTACTTACGTCTGAAAGTATCATGTACCCCTACAAGGCCACCATTCGCCCATGTATGGAGTATTGTTTCCACATTTGGGCTGGTGCACCTGCTACTCGTCTCTCGCCTATGGGCAGAGTTCAAAAGAGAGGCACCAACCTGATAGGTCTCGAACTTTCAATTAAGCTTCAGTCTTTGTTCCATCAACGAAATGTTCATCCCTCTACCTGTTCTACAAGTATTTTAATGACGGATACTCTGACGAACTATAAGCCTTTGTACCTCCTGGACGTAAATACCCCCGACAAACCCGACAAGCAGCAAAGTCCCACCCCTAAACAGTGAAGATCCCTAGATGTAAGAAAGCCTTCTACTCTAAAAGCTTTAGTTCCCAGAACTGCTAGACTCTGGAACTCTCTTCTGGATTCTTGTTTTCCTAACTGTACTGACATGCGGAAGTTCAAGTGTAATGTGAACAGACATCTTGCTGCTCATTTCCCTAAATAGTATCCCTGCAACTTATATTCTTGATAGTAACCCCTACATCAAAGTGCAATTGTGCCTTGTTTGGGGTGAACATGGAACAAAAAATTGCGGATTATTTAATACTTCTAGATCGTCATGGTGTACAAAATGAGGACGTCATCCACGTAAATTAAATAAAGGGTTCTATTCAGAATTCCTCGCAGAATCTCAAGTTCAACAGAAAGATTTCTAAGTTCGGTAAGACACACCTGAAGAAGTTCAGAGGTTACATCAGCCGAAATCTTGTTCGAATAACATTCAATATGCGAATGGTAGTGTGAATAATCTAAATAATACAATATATCAGGTTGTCTGAAAAGTCCATGCCAAATTTACATCATTTGCCACCAAATACATCTTATGGATTTGTTTGGCTAAGGTTTCTTTCATATTCGTCCATGATAGATTTAATGCGTCGTGTCCGCAACTTAAAAGTTGCAACCATTGTGTGTATGTTCAGTGTAAATGGAAACGCCTTGATATTATTGATCTTTTGTTAAAACTGCGTAGTTTGATCCTAAAATACGTTTAAATATGATATCTTAATATATGCAGATTTCGTGTATATTATTATAGAGTCAATTTTCTATCGATTCTTATATATTACAAAGTTGTGATTTCAAAAATAAAAACATACATCTATATAACTTGAGCGCATCAGCTAGAACCGAAATCGAAACCAGAAACATGAAGAAAAATATATATGTATATATATATAATTTCAGTTCCTTCAGCTATAATCGAAACAGTAATCAAAACTTATGGCGAATTCTTGGTAAGATCTAATACAAAAAAGGCTGTATATCTGTCAGTCTGTCTTTCTGTCTGTCTGCCTATCTACTTTCAAACTCTATCTCCAAAAGTTTTGAGCATATTTTGACATTGAATATCTCGAGAACTATGTTTTTTTAAAAATGAGAAAATCAAATAGCCTTAAATAAAAACTTAATTTAGTTTTAAAATGCTACCACTTTCATCTTACTACCATTCATAGTTAAGCAGATATGAGGACTTGAAATGCGCCTAAGACTTTTGGAACTCCCTTTATATGAAATCTTCCCTCTAGTTCTTGCGTTGTGTAATTGGGTTATCTCCTATATATAATAATTTGATTGCAGAAATTCTTTTTGCACCAAATTACAATATGGTTTGCAATAACAGATGCCACATACATATTTATTGTGCCCACATTTTTATCCACGATCTTATGTAACTTTTGAACGCCGTTTATTCGTTATAATAATATCTTTCTTTCTTTTTTATTACATTTTTACCCAAAACAAGGCAGATTACCATTTTGATATAGGGGGTTACTATTAGGGACACAGGCTACAGGGGTACTTGGTGGGGAGTTGGGCAGCACGATCTCGGTTCACGTTACACTTGAAATTCTGCATGTCAGTACAGTTGGGGAAGTAGGAACCTGGCATGGAGTTCCAAAGTCTAGCGGTTCTGGGGAAGAAACTACTGGAGTAGAAGGCTATCTTGCATCTACGGATATCTACTGTGAAGGGGTGGGATTGTACTGCTTGTTGTCGGATTTGTCGGGGGTATTTGCGTCGAGGGGGTACAAGTGCTTGCAGTTCGTCGGAACCGTTAAAGTAATTGTAGAACAGGTAGAGGGAAACTACATTGCGTATATGGGATAGAGGCTGAAGCTTAGATGACAGTTCAGGACCTATTAGATTGACGAGTCTCTTTGGAACCTTGTCTAGGAGGGAGAGACTAGTAGCAGATGCACCGGCCCAAATATGACAATACTCCATACATGGGTGAATGGTGGCCTTATAGAGGTACAGGATGCTTTCAAGGGTCAGTAGCTTTCTAGCACAGTAGAGAGAACCTGCATTTTTCGCAGCGGTCTTGGCAATACTCTCAATGCAATTGTTCCAACACGTTTCCTGTGAACGTTAGGCTGTGAAGTTTAAAAGATACGCTTTTAGATAAAGAGTATTTGGCCATTGCTATTGGTGGTAGAGAAGGTTTCTTGTAGTTTTTGAAGGAAAAAAAATTAGTCTTGGCAGCATTGAATGTGGCCATCCATTTTTGTCCCCATTCCACTACAGATTGGGGGTCATCCTCTAGTGTTTCTGCCGTTTCTTTAGATATGTGTTCATTTGTTTTCCTGTCGTGTCTGTTATAGAGCGTGGTGTCATCAGCATATATACCCATCTCCCAGACAATTTTGTCAGGGAGGTCATTTATGAATATTAGGAATAATAGAGGTCCAAGGATAGACCCTTGACGCACTCCCTCTTACTTTTTCATAGGAGCATCATCACGATTGCCAAGATCTACAGACGAAGTAATTTGTATTTCCCCCTCTACCTGAAAAGTCCTCTCACTATCCTAGTAAAGACCGGATAAATATAAAACCCATTATAACTATATTGGCCTGGTACCCTCTTTAACTGGATTAAACACCCATATACATACTACTACTATTACACTTCACTATTCGAAAATAATGATTTCTCTCTACTAACATTCCGCCTATTCTCATTAGTTGCGATCATGAAATTCTATTATTTTTGATTATACACAATGATTCAAAACCGAGCACGTCACCTTTTATTCGATGGTTGAAAAATTGCCACGCATTGTTTTAAATCACTTATATTTTCCTATCGTCGCTTTTCCGCTATTTTACATACTAATGTTTACAAAAATTAACCATAACATTTAGTTTAAAGTTACACAAACAAAATAGTTGTAACTGTGATATAAACAAGTTAGTGCAGCCATCTCTGGTGATGTTTACAACTGCTGCAAATATCGTGCTTTGTTTGCCACAATTATACCATCCATACACAATGCCATTTCGCATTATTACGATAAACATTAATTAAATATTGTTACATTGAAAAAGATACGTCGCATCTTTCTTTTTATCATGTCCGGATTCAGAGTCCTGAAGTACCCGCTGCTAAAATGAACTGATCTCTTAGTAAACGATTACACACTGTTTTCTGTAACCGAGTATTAACAGAAACCAACGAAACCCCGAGGCTTGTATTACAGGAAAACATTTAACCAGGAAGCGGCGGCACCTTTTTCTTGGATTTAGCACTAAGTGGCATGGTACGGTTTTTCATAACACTTAATGAACCAACAATATTTCCAATCGCTGACATTTACACAATAAGCTGCGGCAAATATTTCTTTTATACAGTACTTGTTATGGTTACGTATGTGAAACATTTTTCTTCTCCATTAAAAAACAAAATAACTGTCTCAGCTGTCTTCCTTAAATGATTAGAATTAATAAAAACAATATCGTTAAGTCGAGCAACAAAACGTATGAAATGCAACCAAGTAGCCAAGTTGTTGTATAGATATAGATAAAAAAATGTACTAGAATTTAAAAATGCGTACATTTGATTTGAACTTTGTAAGCAAGGTTCAGAAATGGAATTCTGCATTGTTCAGTTTCACATAAAGTAGTTTAGATATGTTTGTTTGCAAAAAAGGAATTTTAATTGTTCAATTCCCTTTATGAAAATTGAATTAAAATAAGGTCAGCTAGAGAAGAAAGAACAATAGCAATTTAAAAACATATTGAAAAATAAGTTAGGTCGAAAAATAGGTTAGTGAGAATTCTTTGTCTGCAGAAATGGTTTGGAAACATGTGCCGAACTGCGTATGTTTAGACCACGTGAGTCGATCATGTTGTAGCGCCATACAATACGTCATAACAGAAAGGGAATTTCTCAATATAGGAGCTAGTTCAGTCGAAGATCAGGGTAGTCGGGCAAAGAGAGAGAGAGCAGTCAGCAAAGGAAGTCAGAGGAGGGTCTCTTTAGAAGCGAATCTAAGAACCTTTAATCATGTAGTCGACTTTGAATTTCTGGACATAATCATCATTTCGACCGCTCAAATGGAATAAGAGAACATCATCGATTTTTGTAACTATTGTCTTCGTGTCGTCATTCAACAATTGAACATCTTATATGAACATTGTTCTCACTCTTCATTATTAATGAACTTTGTATAACCCATCGTAAGTAATGTATCTCGCCATCATAAGCAATGACTGTCCCTTCCTATGTTAAAAGAACTGATTACCCCCTCTCTCTCTCCTCCTACGATATATGTTATAAGAAACCACAGACTGTAAAATGTATAAATGTCTTCTCTCCCTCTCATCATCGTCTCTCCCCAATATGAATATCCAGCTATATAACAATATTAACGAATCTCTGGCCCTAACCCTAACCCTAACCCTAACCCTCTCTAAATTCTAGAATTATTTCATGTGAACATCACCGAGGAAAATATTGTAACAAAATAAAATAGAAAATCAAATCTTTTTAATGATTTTTATCGTTGGTGATCGGTTTTTAATTATAACGTTTCACTGAATTGAACACCTACTTTGTGACCATCACCGAGAAAAATATTACGACAATATTTCATAAACGTCCGCCCAATCTCTTAATAAAAGACAGTTGTAGTAGCCCTCTACATCAAAGTGGCACCGAGCCGAGATTGGGGTGATTAGGCAAAAATACAAAAATTTATTTTTGCACTTTCGAAATCATAAAACCTATTTCTTTTTATATAAAACATATTTTTAAACTCTAAGCCTTAATTACGTCCAGATAAATCATCATTTTCATTACTTTAAATTCAGTTCGTATTTTCCTACATTTATGCCAGTTTTTTTTTGTTTGTTTTTTGTTTTTTACTTTCTTTGACTATCAAATAATTTACGCCGCCAAGGTACAAATTTCCCCTTCATTACATTGCCTACGGATATATTATCTGTTATATATTATTTGTTTTATGTTGAGTTCTCTTTTCAGGACTACTTTTTCCACACTGCTCAGACAATATCATTTTTTAGGTTATTTTTTACCTTAGCACTAACTACAATATTTCCTTTAAAATAACGATTTCTATAGGTTTTAGACTCTATTTTAACTTTGGCGGAGACAAGTAGTTTTCGATATATAATGATATGCTTAATGCACTGTAATTCACTGTTTTACGCATGCGCTATAAAAAGTGTACTTTTCTCCGCACGACAATACCACCCACCTCAAATTTTTTTCTGGTTTATAGTATTTGTGGGTTGGCATGCTGACAACATATACCAAGTTTGAACTTGGGGCAAATATTTTGACAGTTAACCTCTCATAATACGAGGTGTCTATTTCGAAAACCATTCTCGCCATGGCGAGGTTGATCGTGTCTATTCCATAAGACGTTCTTAATATGAGGAGGTTACGGGATGTCTATTCCAAACCCCGTTCTTAACATTAGAACGTTAGGGATTGGTCACCAATAAAACCGTAGTTTATTTTTTACGAGGAAGGGGGGGCATGCTTCCACCGGGCAACGCCGTTCTACGGGTCCTGCTAGTTCTTAATAATATCTTGATTTGGTCGTCATCTATAGAGGTTAGTATGCCTGTGAATTCTTTATCATTAAGATGAAATATTACTCTTCCAACTTTTTGAATTATTTTTGCACAATTCTGTAAACTGAAACATTTTCAGCACAGACTGCACAACACATTTTTTTATTTACAAGAGAGATTTTGCTTTTACGGAAATAGAAAAGCCTTTAAAAGGTGTGTTACGAAACAGATATTAATAGTAAACATTTTCTTTGTAATTTAGTTAACACAAATAAATTATACAGCATGAACAAGTGATAGCAGTGGCTAACTGGTTAACAACACGGACTCACAGGCTTATGGCTTATGGTTTATCAGGTTTGGCTCAAGGAAAAATGTTGTAAATAGAGAAAAATCATAAAGAAAGCTAGTTTGGCATTTGGTTTAGTATATAGGCCATAATTTATCAGGTTTGGGTTTTTAACATGTAATTATCTGACTCCATAAAATAAGACAGACATTAAATTTTAAAAGCGAGAAAAGCAGCTTTATTTCTTGAGGGACTGTAAGTGAAAAGTATTCGTTTTAGTGGTGGAAGAGAATGTTCGTGATTGTGTGAAAAGATCAGCGTGAAGAGAAATCAACAAAAAGAGAATGTTCATTCGTTCATTTGGTTTGAACTTGTCGGTTTAGGAGTGAATCAGGCAACGGGCAGTAAATGAAGCTGCTCGACCCATAACGTGGGAGAAGAGTTGGCTTCAGTTTACTTCGGTGTCTTCTTTCTTCTTTTCTTCTTCACATCTATTAAGGTTTGGTGGCAGAATCAGTCCATACGCGCGCTCGTGTAGCGAGACGAAGTTCTCTTCGAATCTTACTGCTGAACTCCCCCTTGCCACTAAAATCTTGGGTTTTTATACCTCTGTCGGGACTCCAAGCGGCGATGAAAACTCCACGTTTCTTTTTAGGCGCCAAATCTTCCCATTGGTCCACAATCATTTTATTATTATTATTATTATTATTATTATTATTATTATTATTATTATTATTATTATTTTTTTTTTTTTTATTATTCGTTCTCTTTTATTTATTTATTTATTTATTTATTTATTTATTTTACCAGAAGCCTTCCGTCGAGCCAGTGCGTATCAGACTTTTTTTTTATTCAGTCTCTGACCGTGGATGTATCAACATCCGGTTCGCAGCCAACTCTCATCAATCCTCACAGTAAAGTATCTCGATTTCTTTGTGTTCTTAAACCTAAGGAAATGGTTGATTGTTGAATTGCGCCCCCGTTGTATCAAAGTACCTGCAGAATGTCTTCTTGGTTCCTCCTCTTCTCTTCTCTCTCCAATAATCGAGCACAGCATATAATAACAAAACTCTAAAGCACGTCTGAGAGCACTGACTTCTGCCAACAGTCTCGCCCTCCTCTTAACAACACAGGCTTTTTATATCGCAAAATCGTTCACCTCTATTTGCATATTCTTCTAACTCACGTGATCACTACTCTATAAATAAGAGTCTTGACCGTTTTCTTTTCTTTCTTTTTATTTATTTTCGGTGACCGACTCGCACGTGGTCTATCCAGGTAAGTCACATATTTCTCCACACTCCCCCCTGATCTCATGATCACAAACAGGACATGCAGGCAATCGTCGTTGGCGGGTACTCCTTCGAAGAATCGGGGGCAGCACTTCCTCATTGCTGTTTTCTTCATTACCACCATCATTACTACCAGTCTGTTCCATTATCCCGCCTCGTGGTTCCATAGGCGGTGTCTCACAATCAGGGAAGGGGGGGCAGTATCCGTCTTTGTCGGGTACTTCTCCGAAGAATCGGAGGCGTCATCTCCTCGGTGTGCTCCATCATCCCTTCTCGCGGAGTTTCGCAATCACGGGGGGTGGGCAGCATTCGTCTCTCTCGAGTATTTCGATGAAGCATTACTTCCTTGTGTCCATCGCTCTCATCACTATTGTCATCGGTATGTCCCATCATTCCCTCGTCTGGTTCTGTTGGTGGTGTTTCTATGCTCACCTGAAGGGGCAGTAAGTGATCAGGATCATCTCTGAACGGTGTGTGATCCTCCTCATCGTCCTCAGAATCAGAAGAGGTATAACAAGGGCGGATATCTTTTACGGGACGAATTCTTTCTTTGGTAGGTTGTTCAACAGCCATGAGCGGAATTAATCCCTTGGGTGGTCCCAGACATTCCTGTGGGTATGGTATTAACCAACCGTTGCCAATCCACATCTGAAGTTCTTCTTCATATGCGGCCCTATTCTTGGTAGAAACTGCATACTCTGGAATCGTGTTGAACAGCCGATCTGGTTCCTGGCCCATGGCCCATTTCCACTTTGCTGTCCACACCCTTTCGTTGTCATCAAATGTAGCACAGAAGTCCTTTTCTTCAATCGACATGGCTGCACAGACGTCTTTCCCTTCTCCAAGCCTGATACCTCTAGCTGCTGTGATTGTAACGCCTCCTAGTGCTTGTATTGCATCAATTCCAAGCAACATGTCGTAGTCAAGGGGTTTCTCCTGCATCACCATAATGTCAACTTTAGCTGTGTCACCCTTCTCAGTACAGATTGTGACTGTCCCTTCACCACAACATACTCGTGATAAGCCATTGATGGTCATAACGCCGACTGGGTTCCTCCGCCACACCGGACAGCAATGGGCACTAACTATAGACCGGGAACACCCCGTGTCTATAAGTGCTGAACACTGCACATCATCAAGTTTAACGCTAATGACAGGCAATCCTGTGTTTATTGGTTGGCAGGGGGCAAGGGTAGCGATAGTACCTTGCCCTCAACTTCGTTTCCCGAACAGTTGCGAGATATATGCCCAAACTTATTGCAGCGATAGCATTGCACTGGTCTCTTTGATTGTGGATATACACCTCTCCTATCACTCCGGCACTCTTTAGCAAAATGATTGGCCTCCCCACATTTATAGTACACTGGGGTGGCATGCTTATTACTATCTGGGAGAGAGTCCACATTGCCTCCATGTCGAAAACGAGCTGCTGCTGCAATTGGTTCCTGTTCCTTACAGATGTTTCGAGCTCGGGCCAATAAGTCATCAGTTGACAATTCATCGATTCTTGATGATGCCCGCAACAGTTTACTGACCTCCTCGGGTAGGCCTACTAAAAAAAGCACAGCTTAATATTTTATCGTTGACCCCACCAAACGGTACAGATAATTTTCGCAGGTCGGCTAGGTACACGTCGACTGTTTCCTTGGGTTGAAGTCTCCGGCTCGTGAACTGTTGCCACGCAACAAATGGATCTGTACCAAATGCTGTATACAGGTTCTGCTTGATTTCGTCCCAGTCTGGTTTATCCCCGAGTTGTTGGTAGACTGCATGGGCCCCTCCGGTTAGCCTCAAAGGGATAACTGTGGCTGGTTCTTTAATTTTGCACAGTTTACAGATTTTCTCTGCCTTCTCAATCCATTCGACGACAGCCGGTCCAGTGGTAGATCCGTCGAACTCGGGTATTAAGCGAATGTCGAATCTGTCCATGTTTAGTCACCGCACACCAAGCGCCGAAATAGCTTAAAACCAACACAGAGTCAAGTATCTCGATTCCATTGTGTTCTTAAACCTAAGGAAATGGTTGATTGTTGAATTGCGCCCCCGTTGTATCAAAGTACCTGCAGAATGTCTTCTTGGTTCCTCCTCTCTCTTCTCCCTCCAATAATCGAGTACAGCATATAATAACAAAACTCTAAAGCACGTCTGACAGCACTGACTTCTGCCAACAATCTCGCCCTCCTCTTAACAACACAGGCTTTTTATATCGCAAAATCGTTCACCTCTATTTGCATATTCTTCTAACTCACGTGATCACTACTCTATAAATAAGAGTCTTGACCGTTTTCTTTTCTTTCTTTTTATTTATTTTCGGTGACCGACCCGCACGTGGTTTATCCAGGTAAGTCACGCATTTCTCCACAGGTTTGAATCGAGTTCGTTCCACAAAATCACTTTCAGTTATGGAGTTTGGCAACCTTCATGCGGTATTACTCGTAAAAGGAATTCTAACTAGAAATGTATCAGGAAAACGAATACCAACAAAATCGGATTCATACGAATAAATGATGCTCAACAACAACAACAACAACAACAGCAACAGCAACAGCAACAACAACAACAACAACAACAACAACAACAACGTCATATCGAATTATATAAATTACAAAACGGCGTAGAAGTAGAAGTTGGTGTCAGGAACATATTTTTATGTAATTATAGTGTGTATCATCTACGAAATCCTTGTTCAAAACATTTATTAATGATGAGAAGGAATTTCAAGATAGTCACGTGGTTCAATCCATGTGGTATCCGGCTAGCTTCCGCTTCATCAACAGCAGTCCGGATATTACTACTTGTATTTGTTCTTGTTCTGTTAGTCATTCTCTGATAGAATGCTTAAGTAATTCTTAATCAGAAGACTAGAAAGTATTTATTGACTTTACATATGACAGCCGCATAACTGTCGCTTTCTTTATCCTTTAGTCCTTAGATTTCTGCAAAAAGTGGGAAAAAATTGCTGTTTTCTGGGTAGGAAATTATCCATTTTACACTTACCGTTTTTTTTTTTAGGTAGTAGTTTTTTATCAGCTCCTTGCATCATATGGCTTTATGCATTGTTTGGGTCGATTTCCATTAAAATATCGCATACTTAGTATTACTTGTAATAAAATTTTTATCTTCAACCTCAATAAAACTGCCAATTAAAATCACTTTTATCATCACTTTTAGCTTTTGTGTCACCGGTACATGCAAATTATAATTGCTCATCCAAGAGATTCCGTACGTCTGCTGAAGGTTTCAGGTGTTTTAACTGTTTACGCGATGAGATGTACTTGCCCGTCTTTTGAACGGACTTTTTTCCGACGTAGAATTACGTAAACGGCCGAAAAAGGTCGGAGCGGTGTTAAACTAAAAGCCGGGTCATGTCCCAACAAAAAGAAATAATGAAACAATTGTTAAAGTCAGAAAAGGTACTCACCGTATTTAATTTATATTTTTTTAAAGCATTCATTTATTGACCAAAAAATTAATGAAATAAATTCATGATTTTTTTCTCGAGAAAGTTCAAATATTTTTCTGAGAATGTTTTTTTTTATAATTATTTTGGTTTAAATAAACTAAAGATTTTAAATAAGATAAACACTGAAATAAATTTATAAAATGTGTGTTTCGGTAAATAATAATTTGCAACCATTTTTTTTAATCTGTATTTACGATTTAATCCATTTACAGTTTAACGTGTTTGTTTCTTTTTAACCTTCTGATTGCATAAGCGCTTCGGTATCTTCTATTTTTTTTGGGGGGGGGAGGAATACGTAGATGTTTAAAAAAAACAAACAGAAAATCAATTTTGTCTTGTTTAGAAGCTAGATGAGTACCAATAAGTTTAACATTCCAAATATTTCTGATTGCAAAATGAAACGTTTATTTTTACTGATGAAATGTTTCATTTTACTGATGAAATGTTTCATTTTACTGATGAAATGTTTTGCTAATCGTTTTGCAGGACATTCCACAGCGGAGTCTTTCATATTCGATGTTGACATTTTGTCGGTGTTCAGCATAAATGGAGATACCTTGATATTATTGTAGCTTATTTGTTAAAACCGCGAATGTATTTATCTAAGCTAACAGGGACACTCGGCGTAGCCCGGTCATAAAATACGCGTAAATATAATGTTTTAATTTATGTAGATTTCGTATATATTATTATAGTCTATTTTCTATCGATTATTGTATATTATAAAGTTATAATTTCAAAAAATAAAACAATATACCCATATGACTTGGGTGCATCAGCTGTAATCGAAACCGAAATCAAAACTTATGAAGAATTCTTGGTAAAATCTAATATATATGGTTGTATGTCTGTTTGTCTGTCTGTCTGTCTGTCTGTCTGTCTCCATATGTTCAAACTCTATCTCTACTGAAATTAAAAGTCGCAGAGCGGCGCTTGGGGCTTCAAATGGGGCTTCTTTTATGGATCTTTAGTCGGTTAAAATATTTTTAAAGGAGTCAAAATGAGGTAAAATCTGAAAAAAATCGTTATGCGTTTTGTACATTCATCCTAATTTATTTTTAACTCTTAAACCACTCATACGTGTGTCACCTTGTTACAGTGGTAACGTCCACAGCTTTCAGCACTACAGTTTCAGTTTAAATTCTAGGTGATTGCTCCCGAATACTGTTTATTTTTACTTTTGAAATCACGCTTCTATAATAATATATATGAAATCTGGAGAAATTAAAATATCTTATTTCAGCGTATTTTACGCCCGGACCCAGCCGGGCGCCCCTTCCCCCTTCCGATAGTTATTTATAAAAAAAATAGATGACTTGAGTGCCATTAGATATAATCAAAACCAAAACCAAAACTTGTGAAGAATTCTTGGTAAAATTATTTATTACAAGAAATGAAAGGTTATAACTAAGGCTGTGGCAAAAGAATATTCTTGTCATTCTTTGGACTTTAAAGTATATATCCGACACAGTAAGACACAGTCAATAACCCGAGAACCACATCAGTCTGTATAAAAACATATAAGATATTAACGGATATATACTCAAGAGGCAAAGCAATGACAAAAATATGCTGTTGTCACATCCCTAGTCATAACATAACGACAGTCGTTCCGAATTAAAAACGATGTAAACGCAACACACAAAATAATACACACGATACCGCATTAATATATAGATTCTGCCTGGAAAAAGACAACACCAAGTCTCTTTTTAGTAAATTATAATGATTTATTTGCGTATATCGACTTAGAAAAGCTAAATATATCCACGTAAACAAATGAAACACATAAATAAATAACCGTAGGAAGTTGCAGAACTGTACTAAATTACTGGTAGACTTTTTTTTTTTTTTTGCTGAAACAATGTTTTTAATGAGTTTTATGGATTATGTTTTGGGTTTATTTTTTATTTGTATGTTTTCATATTATTGTTATGCTGTTAATCTACCGGAAAACACTGGAAAGTAAAAAAAAAAAAAGTCGATTAATCTGATGAGTATTATTATAGTCGATTATTATTATTATTATTATTATTATTATTATTATTATTATTATTATTATTATTATTATTGTAAGATATTGATCGAACAACGCCAAGTTTGATGGGCGATTATTAATATTATCGTTATTGATATTTGTAAAAGTGGAATGTCATAAAGTATGTTAGGAAAGCGAAATAAATAATTCCCAAATAAAATTATTTATCTTAAAATAGTCCTCAAAAATGTTAACGCGGTGAAAAAAGAATATTAGAGCATAAATAATATACGTGACGAAGGTAGATCCTCCGATTTGTGTCTTGGTCACGTGGTACTAATGACGTAACGAGATAGTTTAGTAATACTTGTAATGTGTGTCGTTTAGTTTGGAGTCAGGTGTAGAAATTTACAACGTCTTGTAGCTTCGATGGGAAGTCAAGAAGAGAGTTATATCAAATATAAAACCTATTGCTGTTTGGTTTCCTTTCGGGGGCAGGTGAACTTTATTAATTGAAAAAGACGAACACGCGACAGCGAGAAGTATGTTCTTTGCCTGCGCGCTGCACAGACTGAATATTAATGAACTGTTTTATTGTGTGCGAAAAACCACACCTACATACAACAAGAGAAGAATATTTTAACCACTCGACGATACACTGTTTATATACACTGAAAATAATTATATACACTCACGCTGCTATATAACATTATCTGAATAACTGGTATTATATTGAATACTAGCATTTCAGCCCAGTGTTGCCCGGGATTTTGGAGTTGTATGTTGAGCAAAAAAAAGAAAGGCCGTCAATTTGTTTTTTAATTTGACCCCTATTATGACCCCTTAACATTTATTGTTTTGGGCTCAAATCAGATGATTAAGATAGATCCATGTCCAAGGAATTCATATCTAAAATTTAAAGTGTTTAGATCCAAAATTGGCGGAGGAGTTTGGTAGAGTTCTCAAAGATCAAATCAACGAACTTTGACCCCTTAACAGCCAAATTTCTGGGCGAAACCCGATTGCAAAGATTTTCCCAAATCTCAGTATCCTGTACATCAGACTTCGAGTCTGTAGGCTGAACATTAACAGAGTTATTGCGTAGGAAAATTTACACAGACACACAGAGAGACACACAGAAAAACAGGAGAACTTGAATGCCTACTAGACACTGCCCTCGAGTATTTAAGGTCTCTCTGTACAGGGGTTTGTCGGGCAATCTGGCATGAGGATACTTTTTCCATAGAAGTAAACCCTGACCAAATATTCAGAATCACATTTTGTATTCGCAGCCCAAATAAGATCTCCTCACTATGGCTACCCCACAGCTTTTCCGAAGAATGGTGCACCTTCTCCAAGTGATATTACCCCAAGTAATAGCACGAAGCTGGATACTTCACCAGACTAGATAAATCCTTGTCCTGGAATCCAGTAAGACCAAGAGACCAACATAAAAGTAATACTACAACGTATAAAAATGGTTAATTGGGGAGAGGAAAATTATGTTCTCAATTCTTTATTAACTCAGTGCTTGAGAGATAAAGAACTTAAATGGAACATTCGAATATCTATGTATCTCATATAGAGTTCAAGTGTTAGCCCCTGGTTGTGGGCCTCTTGATTTCTGAGAACTTCGACTGAAGTAAAATAAAACAACAAACACACACTCAGACAGACGGACACGTTCACTTTTATAGATATATAGATAGATTATATTCATATTGTTTCGGTCCATGTAAATTCCAGTTTTGTGATTCATCTTCCATTTGCAGGTCAAACATGACTGACGAGGTATAGGACGGACAAAACCTGACATTTTTTTTTCTTTTTTTAGCAAACTTCCATTTTGTAGTCGCAAAAGTATGTTACGATAATATTCAAACATCTATGAAATTTACGATAATATCCAAGCATCTATGAAATTGTTTCAGAATTTTCCAAGCAATTTCATTCCTCCGTACATACATTAATAAGAATATAATTACAAATTAACTAAGATTTCGAATATAATTACTTATTAACTAAGATTTCGACCTGGTCAATACTTACGCGATGGGAACAATCTACCTCCATGGATAAAATTTGTTCTCTATTGCGTGCAGATTCTCAAATTCGTCATAAAATATATCGAATACTAATTTCACAACGTAAATGATTCGTATTATTTGGGTTATCCGGACTACTATTCTCTTCGTAATCGATATTTCCACAGGGTTTCAATCAGTTGGACCTAAGAGTTTTTAAAGTCTGGTGTCTTTCTATCGAGTTTTGAAATCTGCATGTAATTTTAAACAAGAATCTTAATCCATTTAATCCGTAAGCTTGTCCTTGTTCCCAATCAATATCTTACAATTACAATCATAATAATCGACTATTATAATACTCATCATGATAATCGACTATTATAATACTCATTATATTAATCGACTATTATAATACTCATTATGTTAATCGACTATTATTATACTCATTATGTTAATCGACTATTATAATACTCATTATGTTAATCGACTATTATTATACTCATTATGTTAATCGACTATTATAATACTCATTATATTAATCGACTATTATAATACTCATCATAATAATCGACTATTATTATACTCATTATATTAATCGACTATTATTATACTCATCATAATAATCGACTATTATAATACTCATCATAATAATCGACTATTATAATACTCATCATGATAATCGACTATTATAATACTCATTATATTAATCGACTATTATAATACTCATTATGTTAATCGACTATTATAATACTCATTATATTAATCGACTATTATAATACTCATCATAATAATCGAGTATTATAATACTCATTATATTAATCGACTATTATTATACTCATCATAATAATCTACTATTATAATACTCATTATATTAATCGACTATTATTATACTCATCATAATAATCGAGTATTATAATACTCATTATATTAATCAACTATTATAATACTCATTATATTAATCGACTATTATAATACTCATCATAATAATCGACTATTATTATACTCATTATATTAATCGACTATTATAATACTCATCATAATAATCAACTATTATAATACTCATCATAATAATCGACTATTATAATACTCATTATATTAATCGACTATTATAATACTCATCATATTAATCGACTATTATAATACTCATCATAATGATCGACTATTATAATACTCATTATATTAATCGACTATTATAATACTTATTATATTAATCGACTATTATAATACTCATCATATTTATCGACTATTATAATACTCATCATAATAATCGACTATTATAATACTCATTATATTAATCGACTGTTATAATACTCATCGTTACAATCTACTATTATAATACTCATCATAATAATCGACTAATGTTATACTCATTATATTAATCGACTATTATAATACTCATCATAATAATCAACTATTATAATACTCATCATAATAATCGACTATTATAATACTCATTATATTAATCGACTATTATAATACTCATCATATTAATCGACTATTATAATACTCATCATAATGATCGACTATTATAATACTCATTATATTAATCGACTATTATAATACTTATTATATTAATCGACTATTATAATACTCATCATATTTATCGACTATTATAATACTCATCATAATAATCGACTATTATAATACTCATTATATTAATCGACTGTTATAATACTCATCGTTACAATCTACTATTATAATACTCATCATAATAATCGACTAATGTTATACTCATTATATTAATCGACTATTATAATACTCATCATAATAATCGACTATTATAATACTCATTTTATTAATCGACTATTATAATACTCATCATATTAATCGACTATTATAATACTCATCATAATAATCGACTATTACAATACTCATTATATTAATCGACTATTATAATACTCATCCTAATATCGACTATTATAATACTCATTATATTAATCGACTATTATAATACTCATCATAACAATCGACTATTATTATACTCATCATAACAATCGATTATTATAATACTCAACATAATAATCGACTATTATAATACTCATCATAATAATCGAATATTATAACACTCATCATAATAATCGACTATTATAATACTCATTATATTAACCGACTATTATAATACTAATCATAATAATCGACTATTATAATACTCAACATAATAATAAACTATTATAATACTCAACATAATAATCGACTATTATAATACTCATTATATTAATCGACTATTATAATACTCATTATATTAATCGACTATTATAATACTCAACATAATAATCGACTATTATAATACATATCATAATAATCGACTATTATAATACTTATCATAATAATCGACTATTATAATACTCATCATAATAATCGACTATTATAATACTCAACATAATAATCGACTATTATAATACTCATCATAATAATCGACTATTATAATAATCATCGTAATAATCGAATAATATAATACTCATTATATTAATCGACTATTATAATACTCATCATAACAATCGACTATTATAATACTTATCATAACAATCGACTATTATAATACTCATCATAACAATCGACTATTATAATACTCATCATAACAATCGACTATTATAATACTCATCATTATAATCGAATATTATAATACTCATCATAATAATCGACTATTATAATACTTATCATAGTAAACGACTATTTTACTTTCCGATGCTTTTCGGTGGATTAACATCATAATAATATAATAAATACGACGTTAAAATAAATCCTATGCATAATTCCTTAAATAGTCATGAAAAACATTGGTCCAAAAAATAAAGTCTACCAGCAATTTTTTTTCAGTACTGCAACTTTCTACTTCTGTGTTCCATTTTTATGTGGATATATTAAGCTTTTCTCAGTCGATATACGCAAACAAATCATTATAATTTCATAAAAAGCATAGGGGTCGTCTCTTCCAGACAGAATCTATATATTAATACGATAGCGTGTGTGTTATTTTCTGTGTCACGCTTACATTCGTGTAGTTTTTTATGTATTAAAATTTCTTGTCAGAAATATTTTTACCAGGAATTCTTCATAAGTTTTGGTTTCGGTTTCAATTAAGGCTGAAGAAACTCAAGTTATATATCTATATATATATATATATATATATATATATATATATATATATATATATATATATATATATATATATATATATATATGATGGACACTCCCGTCGATTTCGACGAATGAGGGTCGGACAACCCATATTTATAAAACTCATTTATGTTTTTGCCTCTGATGACTTTTTAGTCCAGCAAGGAACTTGCAAAAAAGGCCACAAATAGAATATGAATGTGGATTTAGCGCTGCAGATATTGGTGTGGCTGCTAGTCGTTTTGCTCTTACTCTCTCTCACTCTCTCTCTCTCTCTCTCTATATATATATATATATATATATATATATATATATATATATATATATATATATATATATATATATATATATATATTATAAGTTTTTATTTAGGTTTTGATTCAAGCTAATGCTTCCCATGTCATATGGACACATTTTTTAATTTTTGAAATTGCAACTTTATAATATCTTAAAATCGATAGAACACTAACCCTATAATAATATATACGAAATCTGCAGGAATTAAAATATCATATTTAAGCGCACTTTACGACCGGGCTTTTCCAGGCGTTCGTGCTAGCTTAGATAAATACTTTTGAAGTTTTAACAAAAAGGCTACAATAATATCAGAGCATCTTCATTTACACTGAACATCTACAAAATGGCAACATCAATATATTACATATGAATGAGTCCCCTGTGGAATTTCCACAGGTCTCGCTAGTCTATATATTAATGCGTAATGTAACGCGTAATGTAAGCCATAAGCGGGTAGGAAGATACGCCGGAAGTAGGTAAGGGGATACATCGGCTGAAGCATCGTTGAAATAAAATTTAAGATGGTAATATTAAGGCATATGACCCGAATAATACGAGTCCTCATTTTCTCATCTCAAAAATTCATGAGAAAAGATTCTCGAGTTTGACAAGACGCACCTAAAGAACGTCGGAGGTTCCATTGGACGAAACGTGTTGAAAATTACATAAACAATTAGAACATTATAACGAACTAGCCCGGGTGCCCAGCGTTGCCCGAGTATTTGGGGATACGTGTTGAGCAAAAAAAAAAAAAAACTGGTAGTAGGTAGGCAAGCTCAAACCCGTACCGCAAAGTAGAAAAAGAACGTGAAAAAATCCCTGACGTCTTTGCTGTTTCGCCATTCACCAAACTGGAAATGACGTAGGTTTAAATTAAGGCTAGTCAATCGAAAAGACACAGTCAAACAAAAGGTTTTATTGTCGCGTTGATTATTTGTTTATGTACGTATGCGTAACCGGAAGTCGTAAACGCGATGTTGGATTACAACAACCGTTATAAGGTCATTTGGGTTTTATAATTATATATATATATATGTATATTTGTTTATTTATATATATATATATATATATATAGATAGATAGATAGATAGATAGATATAGAGAGTGCGAGAGAGAGAAATATTTGTATATGTATATATTTATTTATATATATATATATATATTTGTTATATATATATATATATATAAGCAAAAGTGAGGAGCATATTACTAGTCTAAATAGCAATACCACTTGAGACCGTAATAATAGTATTACTAAAGTTTTGTACATGTACAAGAAGCATATGACAACTGATTTTCTCTCGAGTTAAAGTAATTGCGAAAGTTTTAGTTGAGAAAATTGTGAACCGATTAGACTTTTTAGTCTGTTAAAAACGGGCAAAAGTCATAGGCTGTTGACTTCGAATTCGTGTCTTATGCCTTGCCTAATTGAGTGTTGAATATGGCTAAATTTGCGCTGGCTTTGCATTTTACAGCCCAGTATTTCTCTAGATAAACGGACAAAGGGACAAGTGGACAGAAAAATAAAGAAAAATACGATTAGGAAATTTGTAGAAGCAAAGTACATACATAATGCAAGAGGAAAATCTACAAACTCATCAAATATTGGTTTTTATCTTGGTTTTTATCTTGGTTTAATATGTTCTTATTTAAAATTACGGTTATAAGTTTCCGCTGTCGATTGTTTGAAATGAATTTCACGTGGCGAAAAATAAATATATGAATGAACAAGAAATATCATAAAACCCAAAGCAAAATAGTAAAAAAAAAATAAATAAAATTGGACAAGTGGTTTATCATTATTCTTTGCATAATGAGAGAAATATTATTCTACTTGTAACGAGAAGGCGATGAAGTATTGATCAAAAATGGCCGCTGGATTTCCATTCTCCTTCAAAATAAATGTCTAAAGAGATAAACACAACGGTTTTTGATGGAAACAGGTAATTAATCTAATTCATAATAGCTTGATATTTGTTTTTGAAATCGGTAAAGCAGAAAAGGTCGAAATAAATCATCACATAAAAAATAAGTATGAAATAAAATAAATCATAATATAAAAAATAAGTATGAAATAAAATAAATCCTCATATAAAAAATAAGTATGAAATAAAATAAATCCTCATATAAAAAATAAGTATGAAATAAAATAAATCCTCATATAAAAAATAAGTATGAAATAAAATAAATCCTCATATAAAAAATAAGTATGAAATAAAATAAATCATAATATAAAAAATAAGTATGAAATAAAATAAATCCTCATATAAAAAATAAGTATGAAATAAAATAAATCCTCATATAAAAAATAAGTATGAAATAAAATAAATCCTCATATAAAAAATAAGTATGAAATAAAATAAATCATAATATAAAATATAAGTATGAAATAAAATAAATCATCATATAAAATATAAGTATGAAATAAAATAAATTATCATAAAAAATAAGTATGAAATAAAATAAATCATCATATAAAAAAATAAGTATGAAATAAAATAAATCCTCATATAAAAAATAAGTATGAAATAAAATAAATCATCATATAAAAAATAAGTATGAAATAAAATAAATCCTCATATAAAAAATAAGTATGAAATAAAATAAATCATCATATAAAATATAAGTATGAAATAAAATAAATTATCATAAAAAATAAGTATGAAATAAAATAAATCCTCATATAAAAAATAAGTATGAAATAAAATAAATCATCATATAAAATATAAGTATGAAATAAAATAAATTCTCATAAAAAATAAGTATGAAAAAAATCAATCATCATAAAAAAATAAGTATGAAATAAAATAAATCATCATAAAAAAATCTGCATGAAATAAAATAAATTATCATATAAAAAATCAGTATGAAATAAAATAAATCATCATATAAAAAATAAGTATGAAATAAAATAAATCATCATATAAAAAATCTGCATGAAATAAAATAAATCATCATAAAAAAATAAGTATGAAATAAAATAAATCATCATATAAAAATCAGTATGAAATAAAATAAATCATCATAAAAAAATCAGTATGAAATAAAATAAATCATCATATAAAAAAATCAGTATGAAATAAAATAAATCATCATAAAAAAATCAGTATAAAATAAAATAAATCATCATATAAAAAATCTGTATGAAATAAAATAAATCATCATAAAAAAATCAGTATGAAATAAAATAAATCATCATAAAAAAATCTGTATGAAATAAAATAAATCATCATAAAAAAATCAGTATGAAATAAAATAAATCATCATATAAATTTCTGTATGAAATAAAATAAATCATCATAAAAAAATCAGTATGAAATAAAATAAATCATCATATAAAAAATCTGTATGGAATAAAATAAATCATCGTATAAAAAATCAGTATGAAATACAATAAATCATCATATAAAAATCTGTATGAAATAAAATAAATCATCATCAAAAAAATCAGTATGAAATAAAATAAATCATCATATAAAAAATCAGTATGAAATAAAATATACCATCATAAAAAAATCAGTATGAAATAAAATAAATCATCATATAAAAAACCTGTATGAAATAAAATAAATCATCATAAAAAATCAGTATGAAACAGAATACATCATCATATAAATAATCTGTATGAAATAAAATAACTCATCATAAACAAATCAGTACAAAATAAAAAAAATCATCATATAAAAAACCTGTATGAAATAAAATAAATAATCATAAAAAAATCAGTATGAAATAGAATACATCATCATATAAAAAATTTGTATGGAATAAAATAAATCATCATAAAAAAATCAGTATGAAATAAAATAAATCATCATATAAAAAATCTATATGAAATAAAATAAATCATCATATAAAAATCAGTATGAAATAGAATAAATCATCATATAAAAAATCTGTATGAAATAAAATAAATCATCATAAAAAAATCAGTATGAAATAAAATAAATCATCATATAAAAAATCTGTATGAAATATAATAAATAATCATAAAAATATCAGTATGAAATAAAATAAATCATCATATAAAAAATCAGTATGAAATAAAATAAATCATCGTATAAAACATCAGTATGAAATAAAATAAATCATCATATAAAAAATCTGTATGAAATAAAATAAATCATCATAAAAAAAATCAGTATGAAATAAAATAAATCATCATATAAAAAATCAGTATGAAATAAAATAAATCGTCATATAAAAATCTGTATGAAATAAAAGAAATCATCATAAAAAAATCAGTATGAAATAAAATAAATCATCATATGAAAAACATCAGTATGAAATATAATAAATAATCGTATAAAAAATCTGTATGAAATAAAATAAATCATCATAAAAAAATCAGTATGAAATAAAATAAACTATCATATGAAAAAAATCAGTATGAAATAAAATAAATCATCGTATAAAAAATCTGTATGAAATAAAATAAATCATCATATAAAAACTCAGTATGAAATAACATAAATCATCACAAAAAATTAGTATGAAATAAAATAAATCATCGTATAAAAAATCTGTATGAAATAAAATAAATCATCATAAAAAAATCAGTATGAAATAAAATAAATCATCATATAAAAAATCTGTATGAAATAAAATAAATCATCATAAAAAAATCAGTATGAAATAAAATAAATCATCATATAAAAATCAGTATGAAATAAAATAAATCATCATAAAAAAATCAGTATGAAATAAAATAAATCATCATATAAAAAAATCTGTATGAAATAAAATAAATCATCATAAAAAAATCAGTATAAAATAAAATAAATCATCATATAAAAAATCTGTATGAAATAAAATAAATCATCATAAAAAAATCAGTATGAAATAAAATAAATCATCATATAAAAAATCTGTATGAAATAAAATAAATCATCATAAAACAATCAGTATGAAATAAAATAAATCATCATATAAATTTCTGTATGAAATAAAATAAATCATCATAAAAAAATCAGTATGAAATAAAATAAATCATCATATAAAAAATCTGTATGGAATAAAATAAATCATCGTATAAAAAATCAGTATGAAATACAATAAATCATCATATAAAAATCTGTATGAAATAAAATAAATCATCATCAAAAAAATCAGTATGAAATAAAATAAATCATCATATAAAAAATCAGTATGAAATAAAATATACCATCATAAAAAAATCAGTATGAAATAAAATAAATCATCATATAAAAAACCTGTATGAAATAAAATAAATCATCATAAAAAATCAGTATGAAACAGAATACATCATCATATAAATAATCTGTATGAAATAAAATAACTCATCATAAACAAATCAGTACAAAATAAAAAAAAATCATCATATAAAAAACCTGTATGAAATAAAATAAATAATCATAAAAAAATCAGTATGAAATAGAATACATCATCATATAAAAAATTTGTATGAAATAAAATAAATCATCATAAAAAAATCAGTATGAAATAAAATAAATCATCATATAAAAAATCTGCATGAAATAAAATAAATCATCATATAAAAATCAGTATGAAATAGAATAAATCATCATATAAAAAATCTGTATGAAATAAAATAAATCATCATAAAAAAATCAGTATGAAATAAAATAAATCATCATATAAAAAATCTGTATGAAATATAATAAATAATCATAAAAATATCAGTATGAAATAAAATAAATCATCATATAAAAAATCAGTATGAAATAAAATAAATCATCGTATAAAACATCAGTATGAAATAAAATAAATCATCATATAAAAAATCTGTATGAAATAAAATAAATCATCATAAAAAAAATCAGTATGAAATAAAATAAATCATCATATAAAAAATCAGTATGAAATAAAATAAATCGTCATATAAAAATCTGTATGAAATAAAAGAAATCATCATAAAAAAATCAGTATGAAATAAAATAAATCATCATATGAAAAACATCAGTATGAAATATAATAAATAATCGTATAAAAAATCTGTATGAAATAAAATAAATCATCATAAAAAAATCAGTATGAAATAAAATAAACTATCATATGAAAAAAATCAGTATGAAATAAAATAAATCATCGTATAAAAAATCTGTATGAAATAAAATAAATCATCATATAAAAACTCAGTATGAAATAACATAAATCATCACAAAAAATTAGTATGAAATAAAATAAATCATCGTATAAAAAATCTGTATGAAATAAAATAAATCATCATAAAAAAATCAGTATGAAATAAAAGAAATCATCATATAAAAAATCTGTATTAAATAAAATAAATCATCATAAAAAAATCAGTATGAAATAAAATAAATCATCATATAAAACATCTGTATGAAATAAAATCAATCATCATAAAAAAATCAGTATGAAATAAAATAAATCATCATATAAAAATCTGTATGAAATAAAATAAATCATCATAAAAAAATCAGTATGAAATAAAATAAATCATCATATAAAAAATCTGTATGGAATAAAATAAATCATCGTATAAAAAATCAGTATGAAATACAATAAATCATCATATAAATTTCTGTATGAAATAAAATAAATCATCATAAAAAAATCAGTATGAAATAAAAAAAATCATCATATAAAAAATCTGTATGAAATAAAATAAATCATCATAAAAAAATCAGTATGAAATAGAATACATAATCATATAAAAAATTTGTATGAAATAAAATAAATCATCATAAATAAATCAGTATGAAATAAAATAAATCATCATATAAAAAATCTGCATGAAATAAAATAAATCATCATATAAAAATCAGTATGAAATAGAATAAATCATCATATAAAAAATCTGTATGGAATAAAATAAATCATCATAAAAAAATCAGTATGAAATAAAATAAATCATCATATAAAAAATCTGCATGAAATAAAATAAATCATCATATAAAAATCAGTATGAAATAAAATAAATCATCATATAAAAAATCTGTATGGAATAAAATAAATCATCATAAAAAAATCAGTATGAAATAAAATAAATCCTCATATAAAAAATCTATATGAAATAAAAAAAAACATCATAAAAAATCAGTATGAAATAAAATAAATCATCATATAAAAAATCTGTATGAAATAAAATAAATCATCATAAAAAATCAGTATGAAATAAAATAAATCATCATATAAAAAATCTGTATGAAATATAATAAATAATCATAAAAATATCAGTATGAAATAAAATAAATCATCATATAAAAAATCAGTATGAAATAAAATAAATCATCGTATAAAACATCAGTAGGAAATAAAATAAATCATCATATAAAAAATCTGTATGAAATAAAATAAACCATCATAAAAAAAATCAGTATGAAATAAAATAAATCATCATATAAAAAATCAGTATGAAATAAAATAAATCGTCACATAAAAATCTGTATGAAATAAAAGAAATCATCATAAAAAAATCAGTATGAAATAAAATAAATCATCATATAAAACATCAGTATGAAATAAAATAAATCATCATATAAAAAATCTGTATGAAATAAAAGAAATCATCATAAAAAAATCAGTATGAAATAAAATAAATCCTCATATAAAACATCAGTATGAAATAAAATAAATCATCATATAAAAAAGTATGAAATAAAATAAATCATCATAAAAAAAATCAGTATGAAATAAAATAAATCATCATATAAAACATCAGTATGAAATATAATAAATCATCATAAAAAAATCAGTATGAAATAGAATACATCATCATATAAAAAATCAGTATGAAATAAAATAAATCATCATAAAACAATCAGTATGAAATAAAATAAATCATCGTATAAAAAATATCAGTATGAAATAAAAAAAATAATCATATAAAACATCAGTATGAAATAAAATAAATCATCGTATAAAACATCAGTATGAAATAAAATAAATCATCATATAAAAAATCTGTATGAAATAAAATAAATCATCATAAAAAAAATCAGTATGAAATAAAATAAATCATCATATAAAAAATCAGTATGAAAAAAAATAAATCATCATAAAAAAATCAGTATGAAATAAAATAAATCATCGTATAAAAAATCTGTATGAAATGAAATAAATCATCATATAAAAAATCTGTATAAAATAAAATAAATCATCATAAAAAATCAGTATGAAATAAAATAAATCATCATATAAAAAATCAGTATGAAATAAAATAAATCATTATAAAAAAATCAGTATGAAATAAAATAAATCATCATATAAAAAATCAGTATGAAATAAAATAAATCATCATAAAACAATCAGTATGAAATAAAATAAATCATCGTATAAAAAATCTGTATTAAATAAAATAAATCATCGTATAAAAAATCAGTATGAAATAAAATAAATCATCATAAAAAAATCAGTATGAAATAAAATAAATAATCATATTAAAAACCTGTATGAAATAAAATAAATCATCGTATAAAAATCAGTATTAAATAAAATAAATCATCATATAAAAAAGTATGAAATAAAAAAAATCAGTATACAATAAAACAAATCATCATATGAAAAAAATCAGTATGAAATAAAATAAATCATCTTATATAAAATCAATATGAAATAAAATAAATCATCATATACAAAAATCAGTAGGAAATAAAACAAATCATCATATAAAAAAGTATGAAATAAAACAAATCATCATATAAAAAATAAGTATAAAATAAAATAAATCATCATATAAAAAATCAGTATGAAATAAAATAAATCCTCATATAAAAAATAAGTATCAAATAAAATAAATCATCATATAAAAAATCAGTATGAAATAAATAAATCATCATATAAAAAATCAGTATGAAATAAAACAAACCATCATATAAAAATCAGTATGAAATAAAATAAACCATCATATGAAAAAATTCAGTAAGAAATAAAATAAATATTTATATAAAAAAATCAGTATGAAATAAAATTAATCATCACGTAAAAAATCAGTATGAAATAAAATAAATCATCATATAAAAACTCAGTATGATATAAAATAAATCATCATATAAAAAAGTATGAAATAAAACTAATCATCATATAAAAAATAAGTATAAAAAAATAAATCATCATATTAAAATCAGTATGAAATAAAATAAATTATTATATAGAAAATAAGTATGAAATAAAATAAAACATCATATAACAAATAAGTATGAAATAAAATAAATCATCATATAAAAAATCAGTATGAAATAAAATAAATCATCGTATAAAAAAGTGTGAAATAAAACAAATCATCATATAAAAAATGTATGAAATAAAATAAATCATCATACAAATGTATGAAATAAAACAAATCATCATATAAAAAAGTATGAAATAAAATAAATCATCATATAAAAAATACGAAATAAAATAAATCATCATATAAAATGTATTAAATAAAACAAATCATCGTATAAAAAATGTATGAAATAAAATAAATCATGATATAAAATGTATTAAATAAAACAAAACATCATATAAAAAATATGAAATAAAATAAATCATCATATAAAATGTATTAAATAAAACAAATCATCATATAAAATGTATTAAATAAAACAAATCATCATATAAAAAATTTATGAAATAAAATAAATAATCATATAAAATGTATTAAATAAAACAAATCATCATATAAAATATATGGAATTAAACAAATCATCATATAAAAAAGTATGAAATAAAATAAATAATCATATAAAAATATGAAATAAAATAATTGATCATATGAAAAAAATAAGTATGAAATAAAATAAATGATCATATGAAAAAAATAAGTATTAAATAAAACAAATCATCATATAAAAAATATGAAATAAAACAAATTATCATATAAAAATATGAAATAAAACAAATTATCATATAGAAAATAAATATGAAATAAAATAAATGATCATATGAAAAAAATAAGTATTAAATAAAACAAATCATCATATAAAAAATATGAAATAAAACAAATTATCATATAAAAATATGAAATAAAACAAATTATCATATAGAAAATAAATATGAAATAAAATAAATCATCATATAAAACATATCAAATAAAACAAATCATCATATAAAAAATAAATATGAAATAAAATAAATCATCATATAAAAAATATGAAATAAAACAAATCATCATATAAAAAATAAATATGAAATAAAACAAATCATCATATAAAAAATATGAAATAAAACAAATCATCAGATAAAAAATAAATATGAAATAAAATAAATCATCATATAAAAAATATGAAATAAAACAAATCATCATATAAAAAATATGAAATAAAACAAATCATCAGATAAAAAATAAATATGAAATAAAATAAATCATCATATAAAAAATATGAAATAAAACAAATCATCATATAAAAAATAAATATGAAATAAAATAAATCATCATATAAAAAATATGAAATAAAACAAATCATCATATAAAAAATATGAAATAAAACAAATCATCATATAAAAAATAAATATGAAATAAATAAATCATCATATAAAAAATATGAAATAAAACAAATCATCATATAAAAAATAAATATGAAATAAATAAATCATCATATAAAAAATATGAAATAAAACAAATCATCATATAAAAAATATGAAATAAAACAAATCATCAGATAAAAAATAAATATGAAATAAAATAAATCATCATATAAAAAATATGAAATAAAACAAATCATCAGATAAAAAATAAATATGAAATAAAATAAATCATCATATAAAAAATATGAAATAAAACAAATCATCATATAAAAAATAAATATGAAATAAAACAAATCATCATATAAAAAATATGAAATAAAACAAATCATCAGATAAAAAATAAATATGAAATAAAATAAATCATCATATAAAAAATATGAAATAAAACAAATCATCATATAAAAAATAAATATGAAATAAAACAAATCATCATATAAAAAATATGAAATAAAACAAATCATCAGATAAAAAATAAATATGAAATAAAATAAATCATCATATAAAAAATATGAAATAAAACAAATCATCAGATAAAAAATAAATATGAAATAAAATAAATCATCATATAAAAAATATGAAATAAAACAAATCATCATATAAAAAATAAATATGAAATAAAACAAATCATCATATAAAAAATATGAAATAAAACAAATCATCAGATAAAAAATAAATATGAAATAAAATAAATCATCATATAAAAAATATGAAATAAAACAAATCATCATATAAAAAATAAATATGAAATAAAACAAATCATCATATAAAAAATATGAAATAAAACAAATCATCAGATAAAAAATAAATATGAAATAAAATAAATCATCATATAAAAAATATGAAATAAAACAAATCATCATATAAAAAATATGAAATAAAACAAATCATCATATAAAAAATAAATATGAAATAAATAAATCATCATATAAAAAATATGAAATAAAACAAATCATCAGATAAAAAATAAATATGAAATAAAATAAATCATCATATAAAAAATATGAAATAAAACAAATCATCAGATAAAAAATAAATATGAAATAAAATAAATCATCATATAAAAAATATGAAATAAAACAAATCATCAGATAAAAAATAAATATGAAATAAATAAATCATCATATAAAAAAATCAGTATGAAATAAAAACTAATTTTTTTTTCAATTATTACTACTATTACTCCTACTCCAATTATTAATATTAAATCAATCATTTGTTTAAAGAGCTAACAATGAACTACTGTACATCTCTAACATATTGCTGACGCGCGGTTGCAACTGCATGCGAAACGACGTCACTGGTAGGGAAAAATAAAGATTCTTAAGAGGATATCACGCTAGAGACGAAGATTACGTTCGAGATCACGCGAGAGGCCTGAATGACGCTCGAGAAAAACGTTCGAAATCACTTGAGCGACGTAACAATGAGGAAGAAAAAGCTAGTTAAAGTTCTTTTTTATTCTTTTTTGAAATTCGCGATGAGATTACAACGTGTTGGTACCCGGACAACGTTACACATATAGTAGTACTTGTATGGGTTGTTGTGTCATAGATTTAAATATATATATATATATATATATATATATATATATATATATATATATATATATATATATATATATATATATACAGTGGGGAAAATAAGTGTTGGACACATCCCATTATTCTTTATTTAACACATTTTTTATGCAGCGAATGACGCGAAAATTTAACAAGAAGTAGTTACTAATTAAACAATAACAAATAACTTTAGAAATTGGAACCTTTTAATGAAGAACAAAAATTATATAATAAAAACGAGAATAGCCGGAAAAAAAGTATTGGACACACTAACACAATTTGATGTAATATTTAGTTGAAAATCCCTTATTGGCTATTACAGCTTCGAGACGTTTTCTATACGACGAAACTAATTTGTGACAACGTTCAGGCGAGATTTTTGCCCACTCTTCAACACATACTTTCTTCAAATCCTGAATATTATGTGGATCTCGCTTGTGGACCATGATTTTGAGCTCTCTCCATAGATTTTCTATAGGATTTAAGTTTGGGGACTGACTGGGTCACTTAAGAACATCTATTTTGTTCTGTACGAACCAATCGGAGGTTATTTTAGCAGTATATTTGGGATCATTATCTTGTTGAAAGATCCATCCTTGTTATATACCTAATGCATTGGAAGCAGGCAAGAGATTATTTTCAAGAATTTCTCGATATTTGGCTGCATTCATCTTTTCATCTATAATATGAAGTGGCCCAGTACCATTTGAAGAGAAGCATCCCCAGAGCATGACATTTCTACCACCAAACTTTACAGTGGGGAGGGTGTCCTTGGGATCGTGCGCTGTGCCATCTCTTCTCCATACTCGACGTACAGAGTTAATGCTGAAAAGTTCCACTTTCGTCTCATCGGACCAGATCACATTCTTCCAGTAATCACCTTTTTTCAATAAGTGGTCCCTTGCAAAATCCAGATGAGCATTAACATGGACATTTTTTAGTAATGGTGTCTTTTGAGGTGTACGCTATTTAAGACTCTTGCATCAGTCATTGGTTTCGTTACTCATATCCCTGCTTCTTCCAAATCTTTCTGAAGTTCGCCTCGTGTGGTTCTCTGTTGCTGCTGAACTTTTTATACAATTTTTCTCACTGCTCAATCCGATATCTTGCGAGGAGCTCCGGTGTGCGGACGGTTCAGGGTTGAGTCATGCACCTTCCATTTCCTAATAAGGTTTCCTATGGTGCTTACAGGGATTTTGAATTGAGCAGATATACGCCGAAAACCAATTCCATTCTTGTACTCGGCAATAATCTAATCACGGACGACTTGAGAGAGTTTTTACGTTTACTCATCCTGAGAACCTTCACGCATGATGACTTACTGGTGACTAACGTGTTTCAATACTTTCCAACGACCTAGAGTATGGTCTACAACAATTAAGAAACTTCTAAAACTTATAATAGTGTCGGAAAATAAAAATACAAATTACAATTGTCAGCATTATTTATAAAAAATGATAATAAAATATAATTTAAAACAATGTGTCCAACACTTTTTTTCCAGGCTATTCTCGTTTTTATTATATAATTTTTGTTATGCATTAAAAGGTTCCAATTTCTAAAGTTATTTGTTATTGTTAAGTTAGTAACTATTTCTTGTTAAATTTTCGTGTCATTCGCTGCATAAAAAATGTGTTAAATAAAGAATAATGGGATGTGTCCAAGACTTATTTTCCTCACTATATATATATATATATATATATATATATATATATATATATATATATATATATACTAGCAAAAGTACCCGTCGTTGTCTGGGTTCAAAAACAGCCTACAGGAAATTGACTCTGATTATGAAAGTATGCTAGATTATGAAAAGAAAGGGTTGTAAAGAGATAGCTTCGAATTTGGGGGTATCAAAACCAAAGAAAAATATGAAAGTAAAAATAAAATAGATAAACCCCATAATTTATTATACCATACCTGTTCACACTGAAACACTTATCACAGTATTCTGTGGATCTATATTAAAAAACCTTGTCAAACTTTGTGACATATTTCCATTCTATGGAGGTCAGGCGCGAACGAATGCCCCATAATTTTATTATACCATATTTCTTCAAACTGAAACATAATTATCAAAGTATACTTACGCAGATAGATATGAAAAGTCTTTATTAAAGTGTGTGCCTATTTCCATTCTATGGAGTCCAGACGCGAACACAGACCCCACAATTTTATTATACCATCCCTATTTAAGTTAAAACATACTTATCAAAGTATTATTATGTACATCTATATCGAAACACTTGTAAACGTTTTTTTAATTAATTTTTAAATTTTTTCTTTCCATACTTTGTGGACCAGGCGCGTATGCAGACCCCGAAATTTTAATGAATCATCATTATGCCAGATTAAACATACCCATTCCTGTGTGCCGATACATCTTCTATGATTATATGGGATCAGTTTTCTATAGTAGTCAACCATATAGAGCCTATTCGTGACCAGACACACACACAGACGTTCAGCTTTATATTATAGAGATACTAGCATGGGTGCAAAAAAAGAAAAACCGGTCATATATTTTTTTTAAATTTGACCCCTATTAGTACCCCTTAAAATTTATTCTTTTTGGGCTCACATCGAGTTATTAAGTTAGATCCATGCCCAAGAAACCTATATCTAAAATTTCAATTGTTTAGACCCGAAATTGGCGGAGGAGGTCGGTAGAGTTCTCAAAGGTCTAATCGTTGAACTTTGACCCCTTAATCGCCAAATTTCTGGCCGAAACCAGATCACATAGATTTCCCCAAATCTCAGTACCCTGCATATCAAATTTCGAGTTTGTAGACTTAAAATTGACAGAGTTATTGCGAAGGAAAATGTACACAGACAGACAGACACACACACACACAGACACGATCACTTTTATAGATACTAGCATTTCAGCCCAGCGTTGCCCAGGTGTTTGGAGGTATATGCTGAGCAAAAACAAAAAAAAGGGTACTTTTTTTTTATTTGACCCCTATTATGACCCCTTAAAATGTATTGTTTTGGGCTCGACTTAAGTTATTAAGTTAGATCCAAGTCCAACGAACCTATATCCAAAATTTCAAGTGTGTAAACCAAAAATTGTCGGAGAAGTTTGGTAGAGTTTGACCCCTTAACATCGAAATTTCTGATCGAAAACCGATCACATCGATTTTTCCAAATCTCAGTACCCTGTGTATCAAATTTCGAGTCTGTAGGCTTAAAATTGAGAGAGTTATTGCGTAGGGAAATGTACACAGACACACACACAGACATGTTCACTTTTATAGATACTAGCATTTCAACCCGGCGTTGCTCGGGTGTTTGAATGAGTATGTTGAGCAAAAACAAAGTGATAGTAGAAAGGCAAGCTCGAACCCGTACCGCAAAGGAGGAAAAGAACGTGGTAAAACCTAACGTTTATGCCGTTACGACCACCGCCAAACCGGAAGTGACATTTTTTTAAAAATTAAGGCTAGACAATCTAAAGGAGAGGATAAATTTAAAAAATATCGGCGAAAAAAGTGAACCCCCGTAGAAAAGTGCCTAGTTGAAGGGGAAGCTATTAATGTTTTTAGCCAACTTTTCGATATTTGTCGTATGAATGATCAAACTTTAAAACGATGCTGATCTTGGTAAAATCCGTCGCCTCTATTGAAAGTTTAAGGAAGATATGCAAACATACATACATACATTTATATATTGGTAACTAAAAACTTTCGACCCAAACTGATGAAAAAGCTTGCCCTATCGCTGAATACCCTTTATGTAAAATTTTAAATATTTAGACCAGAAATTGTCTGAGTAATTTGGAAGAGACCGCAGAGGTCAAATTTTTTAAAAACTTTGACCCCTATTATGGCCCATTAAAATTTATTGTTTTGGGCTCAAATCAAGTTATTAAGTTAGATCCATGTCCAAGGAACCTATATCTAAAATTTCAAGTGCGTAGACCCAAAATTGTCGGAGGAGTTTTGTAGAGTTCTCAAAGGTCAAATCGTTGAACTTTTACCCCTTAATCGCCAAATTTCTGGCCAAAAAAAACGATCACATCGATTTTCCCAAATCTCAGTAACCTGTATATCAAATTTCGAGTCTATAGACTAAAAATTGACAGAGTTATTGCGTAGGGAAATGTACACAGACACACAGACACACAGATAAACAGACACGTTCACTTTGATATATATATATATATATATATATATATATATATATATATATATATATATATATATATATATATTAGTATTCATACAGAGTGTCGAAAACGTCACTGAAGGGTTGAAAATTTTTGTCACTTTAGCGTTAATATTTTTTTCTCCGTTTCTCTATTTCAGATATTTTTACAGACAATATTTTGTTACAGACAATATTTTTTTACAGACAATATTTTTTACAGATAATATTTTTACGGACAATATTTTTTTACAGAAAATATTTTGTTACAGACAATATTTTGTTACAGACAATATTTTATTACAGACAATATTTTTTTACATACAATATTTTTTCAGACAATATTTTGTTACAGACAATAATTTGATACAGACAATATTTTTACAGGCAATATTTTCTTACAGACAATATTTTCTTACAGACAATTTGTTTACAGATAATATTTTGTTACACACAATATTTTGTTACAGATAATATTTTTACAGACAATATTTTTTACAGACAATATTTTGTTACAGACAATATTTTCTTACAGATAATATTTTTGGCAGATAATATTTTTTACAGACAATATTTTGTTACAGACAATATTTTGTTACAGATAATATTTTTTGCAGATAATATTTTTACAGACAATATTTTCTTACATACAATATTTTCTTACAGACAATATTTTCTTACAGACAATATGTTTACAGATAATATTTTTTACAGACAATATTTTGTTACACACAATATTTTGTTACAGATAATATTTTTTGCAGACAATATTTTTTACAGACAATATTTTGTTACAGACAATATTTTCTTACAGATAATATTTTTGCAGATAATATTTTTTACAGACAATATTTTGTTACAGACAATATTTTGTTACAGATAATATTTTTACAGATAATATTTTTACAGACAATATTTTCTTACAGACAATATTTTCTTACAGACAATATATTGTTACAGATAATATTTTTACACACAATATTTTTTACAGACAATATTTTGTTCAGACAATATTTTTTACAGATAATATTTTTACAGAAAATATTTTGTTACCTACAATATTCTGTTACAGACAATATTTTTTTACACACAATATTTTTTTACACACAATATTTTGGCAATTAATTATGGATAAGTATAACATTAAACGAAATACGATAGTTGTTTTACCAAAATCAGGGTTAAGTTTAGTGACTTTTGGGACACCCTGTACAAACATTATTTGTTACATATGTTTTAAAACTATATTCACCCTATGCAGGGTGAATATCAAATTCACAAGTGGTCCCTAATCGTATGTAATATCTCCGCCAGGGGGGATGACGACCTCATGTTTTCGCAGTTTATAAAAGTTGATTTGGACATCCTCCTATATACAGCATCTAGTATTCCTAAAAGGTCACTCATCTCGTAGTGACTAGGTTTAATGCTGCTTAACTTCGGCGATATTATTGCTACATTATATGATTATGTCGTATATTATTGGCTACATACGTGCATACATTTTTCAACTTTTATTACAAAGTGGCATCATTTGATCATAGTGCCATAATTAACTGAAAGCAATGAATGGATTCTGGCATGACATTTTGCCTGGGTAGGAAGTGGACGGAGAAAGTAGTTGTGACAACGGTCATAGTAACAAACGTCCAATGGTGGCGTATGCAAATTGTAAGAAGAAGTCACCGGCTCTCAAACTCGAAACCTAACCGATAGGAAACGAAAAGGTGACGTATGCAAATAAAGATGCAGTCGAATTTCGAGCATATAAAAAGCCGGTATTTCTTTCATTGAGGGAAGCGTGTTTATTGACTCAGAGTCAATACGGTTAATTCGCGTGTCAGTGGAAAGAAAGAAAGAAAGACGAATTTTCTACGAACGTCGAAACGGAAAGAGAAAAAAGATTGTCGTTTTTGTGTGTCGAGAACGTTGCAAGCTGAAGTTTTTTTTTTTTTTTTTTTGCATGACCATTTAACGGTATTCGGCAGTTAAAAAGAACACTTTGATTTCAATGCCAGAGTAGTGATAATATCAAGGCAGGCATTCTTCATAAGCACAGTCACCTATCTATACATACACACATACCTTTTTATCTACACAAATATATACTCCTATGCATATGCATGTATTCATCCATTTACATCCGCACACATACACGCAGTTATATCTATACGTGATATAATCGTATCTTTAGAAACGATCTTCAAGTGCTTACCACCCGGTGAATCTTTCATCCCCTCTATCTATTTATTCGTCGGTACTTGTGCAGTTTAATGAAGACATTAAAAAATGAAAATATCGAGAAGAAAGTTATATTCTCCGTATTCATTTTATAAAAAAAATTCACTATTTGATCGAAAAAAAATTCACTATTTGATCGAGTACTTTTTTTTTTGTCTTACAGCGACTGAAGGTAGCCATGTTTAGATTTTTAGAACTCGCCATGGGGAGACAACTCAGTCTAAAGCGCCGAACGCCCACCCCATCTTATATAATAGCTTTTCTTAAAAATCGAAACATGGTTACCTTATCATGGGTATCACAACAAATTGTTTTTTCGCTGTAAAAAAAAAACTACTTAATTTAATTAAGTGAATTTTTTTAGAACTTCATTCCATAACAGATAGGTACACTATAACTTTTTTCGATATTTTCATTTTTTTAATGCCTTGATTAAAACTTAGAATAAATCTGATAACGTAAACATTTAAAAGTGAAAAAAACATATGCCAATGTATGCCTATATATATATATATATATATATATATATATATATATATATATATATATATATATTGTGTAACAGAGCACAGATGCGTGTATGGTTGCTATATGCTAATGTCGAGCCGGTACGAAGTGACGTCACAATAAATAAAGAAGAAAAAGAATTAAAAAAAAACATATGCATGCACGTTACGGTCCTAAATAAAGGTCTTTTCTTAAAATCTGAAACAGAGTTGAAGATACTTTCTATTCTTCGTCTCCTTTGCGACTGAATCTACAACGTGTTGGTATCCTTGCAACGTTACAATTGGATTCTTACGATAAGAGCCGGGTACACTAGCTAGTTTAGTTATGCAGTTTGCCATAGATAAGCCAAATAGATACAAATTAAATATTTGACAGAAAATGCAATACGTGTAACAATAATAATCAAAACGAATGAAATATTTGACAGAAAATGCAATGCGTGTAACAATAATAATCAAAACGAATTAAATATTTGACAGAAAATGCAATGCGTGTAACAATAATAATCAAAACGAATTAAATATTTGACAGAAAATGCAATACGTGTAACAATAATAATCGAAACGAATTAAATATTTGACAGAAAATGCAATACGTGTAACAATAATAATCAAAACGAATTAAATATTTGACAGAAAATGCAATACGTGTAACAATAATAATCAAAACGAATTAAATATTTGACAGAAAATGCAATACGTGTAACAATAATAATCAAAACGAATTAAATATTTGACAGAAAATGCAATACGTGTAACAATAATAATCAAAACGAATTAAATATTTGACAGAAAATGCAATACGTGTAACAATAATAATCAAAACGAATTAAATATTTGAAACGAATAATAGAAAACAAGTTAAATATTTCAAGCAAATGAAAAAAAAAATTATGAGCTGATTCTTGATGATGACATAGTGGATGGGTCAGCATTAATGACAAAGAAATCTTAATTAGATATTAGGTTAATGACCGGATCGAGGAGAGGAGTTGAGTTTTTAGTTATCGAAAGATTCGTTTGGCGATAGTGTCACTTTACGTCATAAGAAGCCAAGACAAGAGATTAAAACCTCGCAAAGAGAACTTAGCACTGCGTCAGTGACGTGGAAGTTAAATTAAGATACTTAAAGGTCAACTAGAAGTTGTGTGCTTAATTGCATTATACATTGGAAATTAGGAGTATCTTTATTATAGGCACCGCCAAAACTGGGGGGGGGCAGGTAAGTACTTTTTGACGGACCGTCTTTTTAAAAATCTACCAAAAATTAGGTAATTATCCGATCAATACGAAATTTTCAGCGATTATTAAGAGAAGAATGAACTTTATAACAGTGTACTTATTTTTCATTAACGATATATATATATATATATATATATATATATATATATATATATATATATATTGCTGACAAACCACCCTTGTTTTGAGGGGGTACAAATATGCTTAAAATAATCATCTGAAGCTGAACACAACATATTGTGTTGTTGTAAGGGACAGAATTATAGATTTAAAAAAAAAGGTATATCCCTTTGTTTGTGCGCCAGGAACGCATAAAGTATTTTCTAATGTTAACAGCATACCGAGCAATCATGTTATATTTAACTATTTCTGGATATGTTAAAAACCCACTCACACAACCGCGCACACATTAATCGCATTTATACGTTATATACAACCATGACAATAAATCGAGATTACACATGCATGAAAGATACAACGCCGGTGGAGGTTTATAAATAATTATATTTACACCGCCGTGGTGACATTATTATACATAAATAATTATGACGGCATATACACCCGGATCTAATGCGTTCTTATTTTGTATAACCATGGCTATAACATGTTATTGATTTGTAAAGGGTGTATATGGGTATGTAATATGTGTCGATTTAGTGCCATGTGACCACTGGCTTCAACGACGCGATTCGAACCTGGAATCAGAAAAGTAGTAAAGCTAAAAAAGAAATACAAACTTTGTTGGTTGCTCTCCACGCGCGTGCGCACACACACACACACACACAAACACACACACACACACAAAGTGAAAAGGCAGGTCCTAAGAAGCATAAAGATAAAAAGGAAAGTAAAAACGAAAAAATATCCTGGTTAACAAACACAGGTAATCTATAATATGAATCTCAGTTGTCTGATTAATTGTATGTATGTTTGTATTTCTCGCAAAAAAACTTTCGACAGAGGCGACGGATTTTCTCGAGATTGGTATCATTTCGAAGTGTGATTCTTCGGACGACAAATATCGAAAATTTGGCCCAAAACATTAATCCTTTCACCCTTCACTGGCACTTTTCTACAGAAAAGGGTCGCTTTTTTCGCCGATATTTTCGAAAGCCATCTTTTCGATTGTCTTGCCTTAATTAAAACCTACGTCACTTCCGGTTTGGCAATGGGTGCAACAGCTAACGCATCACGTTCTTTTTTTTTCACTTTCTTTTCCTCCATTGCGGTACGGGTTTGAGACTGCCTGCCTACTACCACTTTTTTACGCTCGTAATTTTCCTTTTTTTTTTTTTTTTTTGCACAACCGACACCCTTACACACATCTCGACTTTCTTTTCCACTTTTGCGTCAAGGGTTCGAGCCTGCCTGCCTACTACAATATATATAACCTTAGTCTTCTTAAGACTAATAGTTAGCCCAAAAGACGCACAGGCCCCTGAAAACGGATCCATTATACCATGCATATCCCTCTCACTATGGGCTACGAGATCGGCGTCATCCACATAAAACAATTCACGAACCTGGTCAAATCAACAAAAACCTGATAAAGCGGAACAAGGTGTTCAGTACATTTCTCCTGCAACTGCCGAGCAGAGAAGATCATGTCTGTGGTTCCTCTGCCCGGACGAAAGCCACTTTGGCTTTCTAGAATGACGGATGGACAAATATACATTAACAATCTATTGAGTAGAACTCTGGAAAATACTTTGCCAACCGCTTCCAACAACCTTATCCCACGATAACTTCCACCGTCGGTCTTGGGCCCCTTTCCCTTGTAGTGTGATATAAGAATTGCATCAACCCAATCCTGATGGACGGGAACACCTTTCCAGACATCAGTGATAAGATGAAGAATTTCATGAACAAGTTTATCACCCCCATGTAAGAGGACTTCTACAGGAATACCATCACGCCCTGGAGCCCTCACAACGTTCACTTCCTTGATTGCATCTCTAATTTCATTCTGAGATGGAAACTCAGACAGTTCATGGATAAGCTTCTGTTGTGATAAAAATGCATTGATGACGTCCTCATCAACATTAGAAGGGTTGTCAAAGAGATCAGAATAATGCTCAGTCCAATGAAGGAGAATCTTGTTAGGATCCTTTATAAGGGCAATACAATCACTTGAGGGTAGGGGAGATGTAGATAGGATTTAAGGGCCAAAAGCTTTGTTAAGCATATGGTGCATGCGTTTGAAGTCTTTACAATCAAAAGCCATCTGGATTTGGTTGGCGAGTTCAGCCCACCACTGATTCTTCATTTGGCGGAGTCGCTTTTGGAGAAGACCTTTGTTTGCTTTAAATAACTGTTGGAGGGACTCTCGACCTCCACCAGGAGGCAGACAGCATTTTATGATGCAACTCATTTTTAGCACTTAAGAGTTGAGTAATTTCAGAATCATTATCATCAAACCAATCCTGATGTTTAGATTTACGGAAGCCAAGAACATCCACACTTATTTCATAGATTGTATTTTTAAAATGCGTCCACGACCCATCAAAATCAGTAGAATTAACTACGGATCGAAGCTTTTCACGTACACTTGGATCATCCAGCTTGGATACATCAACCCGCCTGGGAATCTTAACATCACCCGACCTACACTTCCTCCTTATATAGATTTTCAACTTCCTACATACCAAAAAGTGATATGTGCCGCATTCAGCTCCACGCATAACACGCACACTACCGACATCCTGCAAACTGCCTTCCTGTAAATAATGTAATCAATCAAGTGACCTTGTTTTGAACGAGGATGGGTCCAAGTAAACCTATGGACCTCTTTGTGGCTGAAGAAAGTGTTACAGATAGCAAGGTCAAACTGAGTGCATAGATGGAGAAGATGCAAACCAATAATGTTGACCCTACCTACACCAAACCACCCGAGTGGGTTCCAGGTGTAATGATTCTTGCCAACCCTTGCATTCAAATCACCCATGAGTAAGATCTTCTCAGATAAAGGAATAAAGGAAATGGTACGACTGAGATCTCGGTAAAACGCTGTGATGGTGTCTTCATCATGACACATGGTGGGGGTATACACAGATAAAATCATCATATACTTACTGTGTGCAAGAGCTAAGCGCATCATCATAATTCTGTCACTGTAAAATAGAACACAGATTGGCTGTTCAATCCTTTTCACCAAATCAGAACGCACTGCAAAGCCAATTCCACCTTCTCGTCTTAGCCCCGATGGTTTTCCTTTCCAAAAAAAGATGTACCCCGAGCCCACTTCCACCAATTGATCCTCACCGCTCGATCGTGTTTCAGACAATGCCGTAATGTCTATGCTGTACCTAGCGAGCTCTCTTGCAACAATAGGTGTCCTACGCTCAGGTATTTCACTATCCAGGACATCTAGCAAAGTTCTCACACTCCACGTAGCAACAGTAAGGTTATTCCTCTCATGATAAAATTTTGATTTTTCTTGTTTATTATTTTTCTTCAACTTTATCTTGTTTCTCCTGCAAATATAGAGCAGCTGCTGACCACAGGAAGCCGACCAGCTAATAAAAGGGTAGACAATTTATCGGTCACCTTTTCTAGACCCTTCCCAAATTCATGGGTAAGCAGTGTATCCCTAGAAAAGGCTGCTCAGCCGCGAGATCATTCACCGAAGTAGCTTCAACCCTGTAAGCGATTTAGTCGATGATGTTTGATAAATCACGGGCCGCCTATGTACAGATTTGCAGCTATGCACTTCCAGCCCGCTAAGCCTGTGCACGTCACCACTCACCTATCGCCATAGGACTTTTACTTTTTTATTTTTCTTTCCAAAGATATCTGCACATAACGATCGCGACACAACATGCTTGTGCTACACATATTGTACCCTCTCGCACCCTACCACTGATTGCACAGTGATAAACTGAAATAGTGAGATGACTGAGCAGTGGCATAGTGTGCATGTTTTATTATCACGGAGTTTTAACCTCTCCGGCAGCTGGACATATACACACACATACACATAAGCAAGCAAATATGCATATGTATATATATATATATATATATATATATATATATATATATATATATATATATATATATATATCCCTAGTTCCCACAATATAGTAACCCTCCAGAACTTGAGAGGGAGGTTAACAGGTACTACACCTTGCCCTACTCTTTTATTCATGTTGAATTCACCTATTCGTAACAACCATCATCATCGTCATCATAAATTCTCCTTCATATATATTCTACATGTACGTGCATGTGTACGTGTGTGTGCATATGTATGAACATGCGTGTATGTATACATGTATGAGTGTATTTGCATGTTGTCATGTGTGTTTGTTCTTGCTTATGTATGTTTGCGTGCATCTGTTTGTATGCATGCTTGTATGTGTACATGTATATCTTTATTTCGATATGTGTGTGGGGTGGAGAGGACTCCCAAAAGCCCTGTTAAGGTAACCCCTCTGGGTGAAGCAAATCTCTGATTTAAAAAAAAAACATAAAGCGGGAGACCAGTACCCGCATTAAGCTGGTCAGCAGTTTGATTTGTTGCTGGCTATCTTGCTCATGCTTGCTGCTGGATCTCAAGATTTTGAACCGAGAAAGAGACTTAGCTGTCGTGCAAAGCTAAAACTCTGTAACATTATCTTTGTATAGATACTTCCTCAGGCATTTGTCTATAAAAATCGTCCGTGGCGATGGAAAAAGTGTCATGTGTGTAGCCCTGAAATGCTGGAAGCATGTAATAATTGATCTGCTATCATTCTATATATGCATATGTGTGTGTATGTATGTATGTTAATATATGTACTAGTGTATGCATGTGTATGTATACCTATTTGTATATGTATATATGTATGTGTGTATATATTTTTATTTATATATTTATTTATTTATCGTGTATACATGTTTATGTGTGTTTGTATGTATATACGTATATATATTTGTGTGTATGTATGCATATGTATATGTATATATGCATATATATGTATGCGTATAGGTGCATATATATGTATGTCTAGGTATATGTAGGTAACTTTATGTGTATGTATGTATATGTGCATACATTTGTAAGTATATGTATGTGAATATGTATGTATATGTGTGTATGTATTTGTATATGATAGTATATATGTGTATGCATATATATGTATATGTGTGTGCATGTGTGTCTGTATATGTTTGTATGTATGTGTTATATGTATTGTGTATGTTTGTATGGATGTATGGATGTGTGCATGCGTGTATGTTTATGGGTATGTATGTGTATGTATATGTGTACATGTATATATAGGTATGTATGCCAAGGACCGTCTTCAATGTCATGTCTGCTTGAGCGTGTGAATTCGCTGGCAGGACTAAAAAAAACAAATAAAAACGTTATCTTCGGGCTCATGGACTTTCAGTGATTGAGGGAGTGGCACTCGTCTGACAAGACGTTGCAATCATCATGTATGCCTGCATGTATGTATGTATGCATACAGGTATGTAAGTATGCATGCATCTTATGTATGCATGTATGTATTTATGCATGTATGTATGCAGTTATATTTGTATATATGTATTAATGTATTTATGCATGCATACATGTATATGTTTGCATGTATTTACGTATGCATGTATTTATGTATGCATGTATTTATATATGCACGTATGTATATGTGCATGTGTACATGTATGTATGCACGCATGTAGTTATCTATGTATAAATATATAAATGCATATATATGTATGCATGTATGTGTGTATATTTGTATGTATGTATGCATGTATTTATGTATGTATGTACACATGTATATGTCTGTATGTATGTATGTATGTATGCATGTATGTATGTATACAAGCATGCATAGATTCATGTATATATATAGATTCATGCATAGATTCATGTATGTATGTCTATAGGTATGTATTATGTTGGGATTATGGAAAAATACAGAGAAAATGAAGTCAAATTTTTTAAAATTTGACAGCTGCAAATCAATTTCATCAGATTAGATTGATAACTCAGCTTGAGTGATAGGATTTGGGGGTCAACAAGTTCACGCATTGATTAAGTCCGCTTGGTTTCTTTGTGCATCTACGTATGTAATAAAGAATTACTTGATACAAGCCTTAGATAAATTTTATAATCCGGAAATGTGAGGAAAGGTTTCTATCAGTGAAAAATAATGTTTCCTTTTGTTCAAATTGTAAATATATTTAGAATGTGAATCTGGTATTGTGGCATATATGTTCGATCACTTGCGCTTGTGTTGAACGTCGTGATAATATAAGTTTTTCATGATATATATATGCATATATATTAAAGCCAAGTATGTCCAATGATGGAGTACTGCTGCCATATCTGGGCAGGAGCTGCTAAAAACAGCCTATCCTGCCTTGACAGAGTACAAAATAGACTTCGTGGCTCAGTGGGGGATGTCCTTTTCTCTACCTTGCAACCTGTCTCCCAAAGAAGAGCCGTTGCGAGCTTATCCTTATTTTATCCTTATTTCCATGGCAGGTGCTCGTCTGAACTCAAATCTCTGGTCCCCCCTCGCCAATCTTTCACGAAACACACCCGTCTAGCTTAATCCACTGTGAAAAATTTCGCCCACTCTTTATCTGTGCCTAAATCAAAACGTCGATTCCTTGAACAAAGCTTCTTTCTTAGAACTGCACGCCCGTGGAACTCTGTTCAGTCTGCGTGCTTCCCACCTGACTACAACTTGGATGTGTTCAAGTCCAACGTTAACAAATTCCTAATGAACCGCCCCCTTAAGTAAACACTTCATCAAATCTCCACACTAAACTAATGTACTTGCAATCACCCTTATCCCTGAGTGGCTTCTGGGCCTTGATAAGTGGTGACCACTGTATAAAAATAAAATAATATATATATATATATATATATATATATATATATATATATATATATATATACGAGCAAACAGTTAATAAAACATGTTAAAAAACACTTTGAAATGAGTTAAAAACATATTTAATCTGAAAAGGAAACACTAGATAAATGGATAGTCCTTAATCCGCGGAGTTTCGAAGAAATACTTTCCTTCTCATCAGAAGATAGGAATAACCAAAATGTGGGATCGGATTTTGCATGCAAAAGTATTTGATGAAACAACAAGTAAGTCAAAGGTCTTACTTGATAACAAAAAAGTTAAGCAGGGGGAATATGGTGAAGAAAAAGGTGATTAAACGTGAATCAATGAATTGATAGTCTGGTGGAAGATAAATAATCCAGTGACGGTAAAATCCAAATATATAACTTCAAGAAAGTTAATTGAATTTCCCTTTGCACAAGTAAAATCAAAGGAAATAAGAAATTCGTTTCTTATCGTTGAGCACTTTCAGTTGAATTAAAAGTCGGTCAATTTAGCTCTTATGCGTAGATCATCGTATAACGATTTGATCACTGTCTGTCTGACGTAATGAACATTTAAATTAAAATGTTTAAAATTCAACGCTATTTCACACGGTTAATGGTAGCCGAATGGATACGGCCTCCGCTAATCGAGCCAGAGATGTCTCGTGTCGCGGGTTTCGAATCGTTCGACTGGTAGTAATCGTGACACCCTGCACTGAAGAATCCCGAAAGGATGGAACACTAGTGTCTGTAGGTATTTAATTATTATAGTAAAAAAATAATTATATATATATATATATATATATATATATATATATATATATATATATATATTACTGGTGGGACAATTCCGAAATGTTGACCGATTCCGTTCTAAATTTCCGATTTTGATTCCGATTCTTTTAATATCTATATATATTTAATTAGAGATTTGTTTTTTTTTTGGGGGGGGGTTGTTTTCGTAAATTCTCAAATCATTATATAAATCCCTGGGTAATTTCCAGGTATATTTTTTCTCAAATGTCTTCCTTGCAATGGATTGCAAATTGAAAAACAACAAAAGGGTTATTTGGATTTTAAACAAGTCCAAATTGTATCAGTTCGTCGCTAGTATACAACATGCTACTTGAAAGTTTTCATAAACAGTTGAAAATAGTCGCCGACTGGTAGGTAAAATGAAAAACGACGTAAGGACAAAATATTAACAACGTCCTTCCCATATTGTTACGAACTAATTTCTAAATAACAATGTTACTATTTAGAAAACCATTTTAAACATGGAGAGGGTGTTGGTCTTCGTTAACTATTATGTGCCTTCCTTCTATGAATGTTTAAATTTTATTTTAATTATATAAATTTGGTGATTTATTAATTGATTTGCTTTGCTGTACAAAAAACAAAACAAAGACAAAAACGAGATGCAAATTATAATTACAACTAGCGGGAAATTCCATAGGGAGCTTAAAAGGTGGAATCTCATATAGTTTGGGTATTTTAAATGTAAATGAAAGTTGTTTTTTTGTAAGTTAATAAACTTCTCAATGTTTGCTCTTCCAAAGTTTTGATAAACTTATAAGATTTTCATCTATATTTTTACTTGTGCCAAAACCAAACAAAATATAAGGCAACATTAAATATTTCAAAGGATATGATGATCAGACAAAACTGGCGCCAGAAAAAAAAATTCCAAGTATGTACAATCTTTGATATTAAAGTCGGAAATCTCTAATAGACGCCATATGGCCATTTATTAAATGGGTGCGAAACGCTTTTTAAAATCTGTAATATTGAATAGGCAAGTGAACTCTAGGATATTTACTTTGCTTACAATAAAATAAAAGCAAATTAAATTAGTTTTAGAAAGTCTGAGGATTTTCTTGCTTCTAAAAAGTGTCATAAAACTTTAATTATGTCAGAAGAAGCAAATGACAACCACGCCAATGTACAGCTGGCGCAAACGAACCCGCCCCTCCCGCCCAGAGCATTTAAAACTTGTTAATAACAATATGAACTCCCTCGGATGAGGGAACATAGACCTTTTTGCGAATAGATGCGAAACAATTATAAAAGTAATAGGCAAGTTATAAGTGATCAATAAATAAAATGAATTTAATTCTGCTAATCAATGTTAAATCTGTAAATGAGATTTATAACTCATTCTGTCACCCTTTTCAGTCTAATGCTGTAAAGGAACAACTTCTAATAATTAAAAAAAAACAATTTGTTCTTGTTTCATTTTTTATTTAAAAATTTTAAAGAACAGGTTTGAAATCGGAAATTAGACTATAATTTTTCCGATTCCGACATCTCAGAAAGTTTCGATTTTCCTATTCCCTATTCTAATGCCGATTAATCGTCCAAACACTAATATATACCTGTCAAAAGTGTTTGGGCGAAAACCCCAGTAAAGTACTCAATTATAGTGAAAAATAAATATAAGAGTGTAATATTTATCTATATATGTGTTACGGAATATCAGAAAACATTGCTACTGTCGATCTTTCATCATCCAAATATATATATATATATATATATATATATATATATATATATATATATACGCTTTATTTTTTATTACAGTATCATTCTGTTAAGTTACATTATTGTTTCAGCTACTCGGCCGTTTTTTTGGCCGTCTGTAGCTTCCTCAGACTTTTACAGAAATAATTTCTGTAAAAGTCTGAGGAAGCTACAGACGGCCAAAAAAACGGCCGAGTAGCTGAAACATATATATATATATATATATATATATATATATATATATATAGGTTCATTTCACTGTTTTCGGCGCGGTTTAATTGATCTGTGTTGGTTAATAGAAATTCTTGTGTGCAGGGCGTTTGCTCAGTTGGTAGAGTGCTTGCTTTGCATACAAGAGGCTCTAGTTTCGAATCCTGAGTTTGGATGTATCTAACTGATGAGCCCAAATGAGGGCGTAACTCGAGTCTTGGACTTCCGGTTCTTTGACTGTCATGGCTCTTGTGGGCTGCGACGTTGTTTGGCTGTGGAATTTATTATATATATATATATATATATATATATATATATATATATATATATATATATATATATATATATATTTGTGTGTGTGTTGTGTGTGTTACGCTGTCGCTTGGACACGACCCTAATGCCTTCCTGGTGTAGCTAGTCCCGGAAGTGTCCGTCCCTGAAGCCGCCCTCTAATTGCTATAATACCAATGGTACATGATTACATGGAATACATTCACTACTAGATATAGTGTGATTTGCTATGTAACCAGGCGGGAATGATAAATAAATAATTGTTTTGGTTGAGATTGATTTCCGAGTAAAAAGGAAAAGTCAATTCGCTTTAAGATTTCGATTGATGACTAACGAAATTGTCAACTCAAGCTGACTGTGACTAAGTGCTTGAGATATGATATAATATCTGTTATTGGAAAACCCGTAGTCATGTCATTCTGTCTAGCATACACGATTGACCAATCATTTCAGTGAGAATCGATGTGACACAAGTGATCTCAGAAAAAACAGGTATTTAATAACACTAGCAAACCCTTTATGTACGTTATATTGACGATATTCTAATCATAGCCGATAACAAAGAACAAATACTAAAACTGAAGGACCTCTTTCAAGATAACTCCATACTTAAATTCATTATAGAAATGAATGTTAAGAATAAGCTTCCTTTCCTTGATGCCATCATTGACAGTTCTAAGAACACCTTCAACTACAAGAAATATGCTAGGCTTAACTTCTGCCTCCTAATTTTTTCATATTTTAGATATTAGATAGCCATAATCAAAAACTTTCTTAACCGATGGTCCCCCCTCGCCAAAATTTCACAAGAAACACTAGACTAGCTGAAAACATTATCAATAATTTTCCACACTCTTTATCTGTGCCTAAACCTAAACATAGATTCCATGATCAAAGCTTCTTTCTTAGAACTGCACGCCTGTGGAATTGTCTTCCGTTTTCCTGCTTTCCAGCTGTCTATAATATGGTTGTCTTCAAGTCCAACGTGAACAAGTTTCTGATGAGCTGTTCCACTTGAGTTAACAAATTTACCGAACTTCCATTACTATCGATTACTATATTGTCTTTTTGACTACTCTACACTCTTTAACCCTTATTCTTGAGTGGCCTATCGGCCTTGATAAGTGGTGACGCCTATGTAAAAAAAAAAAAAAAAAAAAAAAAAACTAATCTCGTCGGACAAAAAAAAACATTACTACTCGAACTAAAATATATCAAGTAAGTTCTTATCAATAACATATTTCCAAACTAGATAGTAGACCAGTAAATAAAATCAATGCTTCGGAACTTAAAAGCACTACCACAAGAGTAATACCCATCAGCATCAAAATTCCAATACAATCAAGGTTTTCTACTGCATCCATGTGCAACTAGGATTTAAATTGGAAGAAAAGGCCATAAAAATATCATTTATAGAAACGTTTCCCTACTGACGATAACCTTAGGCTTATTATACATTATAAAATATTTTAATTCCAAACATAGTTGTAAAAAACAATGTGTTCCCTATCCTCAAATTACTTAAACGAACCACGTTCAAATGTCCGCTTAGAGAGTGTAACTCCTATAATAATAAAAAAAAATAGTAGTTATCCTGTCGCCTTACCATGCATGATGTAAAATCTAGTGCTATAGTACAACATTTACAGAATAAAACATAACTGCCCCCTCCAAATAAGGTAAATTTTACTCAGCAACAGACAAATAAAATATCATGAATCCAACGTTAAAAAATGTAAAACTTTGGAAGCACCATATATAGGAACCCAGAAACCTGTCCTAAATATGGTTGCATATCAATCTAGTTAAAACATTTCATAATGTATATCGTAACTCCCTATCCCTTCTAATCCTGCCCTCACCACAAAACCTGACACTTCTTCCCCACTGGACACGGCTTCGCACGCATTTATCGTTCCGACTGCTACTAATCACTATTCGCCTTTTAGCACAACGAAATCTTACTCTAACCCTAACCCTAACCCATTCACCTGACGATGTCTTGACAAAAAAGTAAAATAAAAAAAATGCTTCGAAGAGAAAAATCTAACCATGGGACATTTATTAATACATTTGATCTATACTAAAAATATCATCAAAAAAAGTGAAAAAATAAATACAGTATAACTTAGAAAAACTCTCTGCTGATGGTCAGGTCATGTCATATGCTACTGGTATCATGTAACTCAGTACTACCTGCCTCATGGTCGAGTCACCGGCGACTAAACTGGTTCCCCCACCAGACTTGTTTGTGAGGAGGGTGGCTAGTCTCCCTGAAGGATTAAAAACAAGACCTTACAAAAAGCGAATGAACCCTTTTTGCGGGTCAACGGCCAACTAGCACCGTGTGTGTTTGTGTGTATGTATGTGTGTGTTGGGGTGGAGAGGGCTCCCGTATGCCGTGGTGAAGGCAAGCTTTCTAGCAGAAGCAAATCTCTGATTTAAAATACCATAAAGCGGGAGACCAGTACCAACATTAAGCTGGTCTGCAGTTAAACTTGTTGCTGGCTATCTTGCTCTTGCTTGTTGCTGGATCTCAACATTTTGAACCGAGAGAGAGACTTAGCTGTCGTACAAAGCTAAGATTCTGTAACATCATCTGTGTATAGATACTCCCTCAGGCATTTGTCTATTAAAATGGTCCTGTGGTGATGGAAGTCATTTTTGGGCTAATGGACTTTAAGTGTCTAAGGGAGTGGCACTCGTCTGATAAGATGTTGCAATTATCATGTATATATATATATATATATATATATATATATATATATATATAAACGTTGTTACAAACAGCGGAAAGTTTTGCTAAGTTTTACACACACACACACACACACACACATATATATATATATATATATATATATATATATATATATATATATATATAAAAGAGTGTAAGAGTGTAGCCATCAACAATTGCCTTTTATCATATTTTTATTTTAAAATATTTTTATAACGCGTTTCAAACTTTGTTTCGCTCTCTTCAGATATTTTCGTAAAAAGTTTTTTTTTTAATGAGAGTTTGTAGTGTTATTTTTACATCTGCTGATACAAAATGTGTTTTTCAGAGTGATGTGGTTTTAGACATTCTGTCCCCAACAGTAAGTGTTGGTAGTGTCCAGTCAGTGTTAAGTTCAAAGAGGGTTTTTTTGGTCATTTGGTGAAGGTTTGTTTATGATTTTCTTTCCCCATGTATAACACACACTCACCCACAATCACACACATATACATATACATACATGTACATATATATATACACACGCACACGCACACAAGTATATACACACGCATATACACAGAAATATATGTAGGAGCATACATATATACATGCACACCTACACACTCACACACGTACTCACGCACATTCTTCCACTAACATATCACACACATATTGGTTAAAGTTTTTTTTTGTCTTTCCCAATCAAAACACGCATGCATACATGTACTTAATCATTCAAACATAAGTACACGCACACACACACAAGCAAGATGGAGAATAGGTAGGAGATGATATATCCACACACACGCACACGCACACGCACACACAATCACACACATACATATACATACACACACATATATACATACATGTATGCACATACACACTCACATACATCCGCATACGTATGCAGGCACACACGCATACATAAACACACATGCATATATATAGAGAGAGACATATGCTGGGGCTCACACATACGCATACATCCATATACACACATACACACACGAATGCATTTACCCACCCATATATATGCATATATATATATATATATATATATATATATATATATATATATATACAGATGCGAATACATCCATCCACCCATATATATATATATATATATATATATATATATATATATATGGACACACGCACCCACAATCACACACACACATACATGTTCATACACCCACACCTTACATATATATTGGTTGAAGATTTCTTTCTTTCCTAATCCAAGCACATATGCATACATGTATTCAGTCACCCAAACATAAATGCACGTACACACACAAACAAGATGGAGGATAGATAACAGATGATATATATACACACACACACACGTATACGTAATAACACACATACACGCATACATACACATACACACATATATACATACATATGTGTGTGCATACACATACACATACACATACACACGTATAATTTTTAATTGTTTGTTTAGTTTAGGGAAATGGTATTATACTGAATATGGATGTGCGCGCCCGTGAAAGTGTGCGCGTGCTTTATTGTGCTTCTTTTGTTTCGTGTGTGAGGGTGCACATTTACCTAAGTATGCATGGGTGTAAGTGTATTTTGTGTTTTGCCTATTTATGTGTATAATTATTGAGAGATGTTCAAGGCGGAGTTGAACTTTGCTATGAAGTTTTTTTTTGTGTTAGCAAGTAGAAGTAGTTGTCAGTTTTTAAGATGGATATTATCTCGAATCTGCCTCCACTGCATGTGTGTATATGTTGTTATACAGGCAGGTGTCTATTTTCCGCGATTTCGATGTTGGATCGGTGTAGGGCTACTCTATTACTAAGGTTTTTTGTGGCGCCTATATATGAGTTATCGCATGCTGCACATTTTATTACATAGACCACGTTTTTTGACGTGCAATCTAGGTTTTTTTTTTTAATTTTGAATGTTTGTATGGGGTTCGTAAATGTGTGTGTTTCCCTCGAATATTATGTTGCAGACTCCACATCCTTGAACCGTTTATTATCCTTACTAGAATGTAAGAAAATCATTTAAAAACAGAGACGGTTCAAAATAGATATGGCGAAGAGGTATTTGCAAGATGAACATTGTATGTCTATTTTAAGAACTAATATATCAAAATAAAAATATGATAAAAGGCTGAAATCCCCCAAATTGTGGATTGCTACACTCTTTTAAATATACATTTTTTCTCTCGTTGGAACTACACAACCATCACTTTATATATATATATATATATATGTGTGTGTGTGTGTGTGTGTGTGTGTGTGTGTGTGTGTGTGTGTGTGTGTGTGTGTGTGTGTGTGTGTGTGTGTGTGTGTGTGTGTGTGTGTGTGTGTATCGCGCTGGGACGTAAATATTTCTCGGTTAGTATCTGGAGGCGCGTTTAAAACTACTGGTAGAGATGAATATAAGATGTTCTTTGGAGAAATAGTGAACCGTTTATTATCGTTACTAAAATGTAAGAAAATCATTTAAAAACAGAGACGTGTCAAAATAGATATGACGAAGAGGTATTTGCAAACTGAACATTGTATGTCTATTTTAAGAAGAATAGTAAAACTTATAAACTGTACAGTTGAAATAGATACCGTGATTAAATGGCTTAAAATTAGTACAAACTTGATCTCTCAGCAGATTATAGTGTCCCATGCAAACGAGAAGAAAAGATAAGAAAAATGACAACTGCTACTCTTTATATGTTGGTGAGCTTGCCACCTCATTTGCAAAAGAGTGAATGGCTTAAGTTTTTCCTTGACTTCTCTTTTGTGAGTGTTTGTTAAATTCTTGATAGAATCGTATATCTGTATCCAGAATTAGTCTCCAGCAACTCTAATATGCGCAGTAAAGATATTAGATGATGATGGAGCCATGTCATGTAAAGTTCGAGTTCGATTCTGAAATGTAGAGTGATTGGAGATATGCATCTAAGAGAAAGAAAATCTTATGAAAACATGAGGTCTACTGCCTTCGCTGTCTTGTTGCAATCATTTTCCCTGACTGAGATAAGCAGTGCTTCTTAAATACTGAATGGTTCTTCACAAAGCCTTCACCAATATAAACATATCATACATGTGAATTTTACACAACTTAGTTTGTGAACCTCATGTTTCGAAACTCGACGAGAGAGTCCAATATATAGAAATATTGAAGAGTTCAAAATGGTTACTAAAAAAAACTGTTAAAAAATCATACCTAAATAACCATTGACTTTTTAAAATATAATAAATCTGAACCGAAAATGTAAAAGTTTAAAATGAGGGCGGAAACTCCGTTAATTAGTTCATAGAAAAGTGACTGACAAATACAAATTGACATTGTTAAACAAGGCACACAATCTCCTGTAAAAAAAAATTAGAGAGATTTTTTCCCTGATAGGGGTTATAGAATAATAACCCCTCTTTATTTACATGTTTATATTATTATTTTGACACTGACTGATCAACCTTAGATGACCAATATTTAAAAAGAAGTCGTTAAACATTTACTGTAGGCTATGCTTGTATGAGTCATTATCCCTAATTAAACATGTAGATCTCTTACTAATTAAAAAGGATGAAATAATTTCTATTCGTGTGCATGAGATTTGATTCAAATATAAAGGTTTTTAGGTTTCATAACTCTTCCCTATGTAGTAATATGTACAATTATGCTCCTTTCTAATTTCATTTAAACTTTTTCCTTTCCTTATTCCTTGTACCTAAACAGCTTTGAACATCTTGTTCTTAATTAATAAGAATTTACAAATATCCGCAATTCTCATTAGTTTTTCCCTGATAAGGGTTATACATTGATTCTAATTATTTTCATTAGTTTTATACATTCTAACTTCAAAAGTACGGTCCACTCTCATATCAAAGAATAATCGTAACCAGCTTTACCAACTGAACCGTTTGTAATATTTTCAAACATGGCGGAAAGTAATAAATATCTTTATGGCGTTTACATTTACTTTAGTGTGAAACGAGGTCTAATGAAAAAGGCGAATAATAAGAATTAGCTGTTCTTTGGGGAAATAGTGAACCGTTTATTATCGTTGCTAAAATGTAAGAAAACCATTTAAAAACAGAGACGTGTCAAAATAGATATGGCGAAGAGGTATTTGGAAACTGAACATTGTATGTCTATTTTAAGAGAAATAGTAAAACTTATAAACTCTACAGTTGAAATAGATACCGTGATTAAATGCCTTAAAATTCGTACAAACTTGATCTCTCAGCAGATTATAGTGTCCCATGCAAACGAGAAGAAAAGATAAGAAAAATGGCTACCGCTACTCTTTATATGTTAGTGAGCTTGCCACCTCATTTGCAAAAGAGTGAATGGCTTAATTTTTCCTTGACTTCTCTTTTGTGAATGTTTGTTAAATTCTTGATAGAATCGTAAGATTTGTATTACTGTACACATAGATTCGAAAAAGTTGTCAAAAAACAAATATATAACAAATAAATGTTATCAAAGGCAAGATAAATTACTTTTCTACGTAACTGGATTTATTTTTCGTGTTTTTATTCAGTGTAACATGTTTATTAAGCTCGAAAACCATACAGTGTTTACCGATGTATTGGAAAATTCAAGATGGCGCCTCACTCCTTCTTTAACCCGGTAAGTTTGGGAAAAGCTGTTATAAAGTATAAACTAGAGAAAATACTATTAAAATCTCGCCGAATATATGTCAACCTATGTCACAGTAACATATATTGAGCGAGTTTTTAACAGTATTTCATCCATTTTTTTATTTATAACACCTTTTCGCAAACTTACCGGGTTAAAGAGAGAATCAGACGCCATCTTGAATTTTCCAATACATCAGTAAACACTGTATGGTTTTCGAGCTGAATAAACATGTTACATTGAATAAAAACACGAAAAATATATCCAGTTTGGTAGAAAAGTAACTTATATTGCCTTTGATAACATTTATTTGTTATATATTTGTTTTTTGACAACTTTTTCGAATCTATGTATCACAGTAATACAAACCCGAATCGTATATCTGTATTCAGAATTAATCTCCATCAACTCTAATATGCGCAGTAAAGATATAGGATGATGATGGAACCATGTCATGTAAAGTTCGAGTTCGATTCTGAAATGTAGAGTGATAGGAGAATCTGTAAGTAATGGTAAGAGAAGAGGTTTTGTTGCATAGTCGATTTCTAAGGTGGCTGAAAAATAGTGGTTTCGTGTTGGATCACGTGAGTAATGATGGCGCTACCAGATCAGAACTTTACAAAATGAACACATTAGACATTACATAACCCGAAATGTCTTGATATGCAACAAAACAAAACAACCAAACCAAACACAAAGAATAAATATTTGAACACATACAGAACTTAAATCTAAACAGCTTACCAAAATGACTAGATTAGACATTAAATTTCCCGAAAATGGTTGGCATGTCGTAAAATAATGCAACCAAATCAAATACGATGAGTAAATATTTGAAGGTATAAATATCTATCATAAAACAATCATCAAAATGAATGGATTCAGTATTAAATAAACCGAAAACGATTGATACGTCATACAATAAGCAAACTAAACTATGGATAAACAATCGGTATTTAGTTAAAGGTGTTTTAAATCTGTAGTGTTGTAAATGAATGAAGACGTAAAACAAAACCTCTTTCCAATGTTTTATTGAACAAAATTCACAGCCACGAAAGCAAAAGAGAAAGAACTCAGTCTTTTAAAGAAAAGAAACGCGTGCAAAATCACGTGACAAGAAATTGAATTTGGGTATCTTTTTCTTTTCTTTTTTTTTTTAAACAGTAAGAACAAAACAATTTAAATGAAAATATAACAGTTACTAAGTTTAAAACTGTATTCTGAGGATCATTAGTATTTTTGATGCTGTTTTGTTTTGTAAGTAAGGAGTTTCAGTGTTGGGTTTTGATGCCCTCTGTACAAAGATCTTCATGATTTAGATAGGGTATTTGCTATTAAACAATTGTAAGATTAATAAACGTATGTTTCTGCTACATTTCAAAATTGTTTTAGATAAAGATTGGTTATTCGTATTATTTAGATTCGTCAGACTACTGTTCTCATCTTGAGTGTCATTTTCACAACGTTTCGGTCGATCTAACTACCGACCTTCTTCGGGTGTATCTTGTCGAACTCGCAAATGGTTCTGCCGAACTCGGGAATTTGGACGGAATTTTTATTTACTTCACTGTGGTAGCGTGCTCTTGTTCCGTCAGCCATGACTGGATAGGGGTCCTAAGTAATTCGTAATTGTATTTTTCGGTAGCCCACACCTGTGCCGCGTTAGTTAGAGTGCTTGGGAAAAACAATTGTAAAAGTAATATTCTCCTGAAGGTTGACGATTTTTTTTATCTTTATTTATGCGGGTATTGTTTGTTTATACATTTGCAGACATGTTTCGATCCTAGCTTAAGAAGATAGATCTCTCTAAGCATCTGTTTGATGTACATTGAAACAGAAGTCTGAATAAGGCTAGTTAGTTTCTAGCAGAGCTGAAACATGCCGCTTAATGTGTAGGCATTAAGTTTGTATAAAGATAAAGTTGACTATTTATATAGATACAGGTGGTTACAAACTTATTTACTCTACCTTTAGTGAAGCTCAAGTTGAAAGCTTAGGGTGTTAATCTTAATAGATATTAGAATTCTGTTTTGGGAAAGAAATTCTCTTGTCGGAAATCAGCAGAGAGCTTCTCTTAATAAACACACTTACCGTTCTTATCTGTATAGAAATCCTTGAAGTATGTAACGATGCATATTGGATCTTGTCATAGTTTGGATTACATACACACACACACACACACACACACACACACATGTATATACAGAGTGTCCCAAAAGAAGATGATGGTTAAAAAAAAGTTCATAAATTTCTTAATTTTTTAGATTTTTCTTTTATTTTTTCAGATCATCGAGAGTACCCCTTCCAAGGTCATCATGAGTCGTTACATAACCGAGGAGCGGATATGTATCATAGAATCGTATTTTCGTTTGAATGAGTCAATATCAGAAACTCCAAGAGAATTTCGACGAAACTTCAACACAAGAAATTCCCCTACTCCCAATGTAATAAAAGCTATGGTTGCTCGATTTCATGAGCAAGGGTCTGTATGTGACCTCCCTAAATCTGGTATACCCCATACGGCAAGAAGTGATGAGAATCGTCAGAGATTAGCAGAGAGTGTGGCCGAGGATCCATCCACATCAGTAAGAAAGAGATCAAGTTACATTGGGGTCTCTCAAACAATGTGGTTCCAGCAGGATGGTGCATCGGCGCATACGGCACGAGAAACATTAAATCTGCTCCAGGACATATTTGGCAACCGAATAATTTCTCGGGGCTGTGAGATAAATTGGCCACACGGCTCACCAGATCTCACATGTGCAGATTTCTTCCTTTTAGGTTACCTCAAAGAGCGAGTATACACAAACAAACCAGCCGCAATAAATGCCCTTGAGAACAATATAGAGGAGGAACTTAGGGTCATAAACCCTGAAACATTAATTGATGTGCTGGAAAATGCCCTGCAGAGAGCACAAAAGTGTGAAAATGAAAATGGTGGACCTTTGAGTAACATCATTTTTTATAATTAAAATTAAACCGTGTGAAAAACATACCCTAGATTAAGTTTTGTAAATAAAATTATAATAAGAAGACTGTGATATCTTACTATCACGGAGACGCTCATCTACCTACATATGAGAATTGGTAAGCATAACTTAAATATTAAGGGAGTTAATGAAATTTAAAATCCGTCAGCTTCTTTTGGGACAGCGTGTATATGTATATCTCTACATATATATAGGTGGTAAAAGAATAAGGATTAGACTGATCCTTTAAGAGGAGACTTATCTGGATAATGCAGCTCTAAAAAATTGTTTTCGGGGCTTATATAGACTATCAGTAAAAAAAAAAGAAAGCGACAATATAAAAATATATACTAATGTATATAGATTTATTCGTTTATTCAATAAGAGTGTTACATCAATTAGGGGTGTAAGATAAATAAAACTCTTTATACCATAGTATTTCGAAGCCCAACGCTTCTCATCAGAAGAGGAGAGAAGATGCTAGGTAACTGTTATGTTTGCAGGTTGAACCAAATAACGTATAAGGCAATACAACTGAAGACTCAACAAACAAAGGTAGATCAATAAGAAGTGTATTAGGAAAAGTATATTTACAGTATATTTACATAATGGTTGTCAGGTAAGAGAGTCTTGGCTGGAGAACATATCTGTTCTCGGCTCGGCCTTCGGTGGCTTCTGGTTAACACACACTCAGACTAACCGAGTCTTGTTATTCATGTGTAATATTATCCACATATGTAAATGAGTGGGTACCACCACAACAGTAACATAACACGAATGCGACATCTTGCGATAGTTACATTAGGAGCGAAATAATTGTGCTGTGATAGGTAAAAGACTGTTTGGGGAGGGAACGGGAGAACTAAGGTCTGTGATATAGGAGAAATATAGTTTTTATTAAATAATGAAAGTACGGTGCATAGCATATTTGACAGGGTGGGTTTAGGGTTAGGGTTAGGGTTAGAGGATGTTTATTTAATCATATGTATTAATGGGTTATAACTAGGTAGATGTCTACTTGAAATAGGGGATTTATACTAGGTCCGTATATTTTAGTGAGGGGATTGGAATTATAACTTTGTATTTAAATGAAATATAAATTCTTAGGAATAATTTATATAATAAAATAATAAAGGTGGGTGGATAAATTATAAAGGATGCGATATAAAAACAATGTTTACTTAATAAGATAGACGATAAACAAATGGTAGAAAAAGTGGATGAAAATACAAACGAATATGGGATAAAGAAGTATAAATATGCATAAAAACTATAAGATACAAGTAGATAAGGTTCAAAAGAGAGTCGTACACCTGATAGGCCCTGAACTGGCATCTTAGCTTCAGCCACTGTCCCATCTACGAAATGTTGCATCCCTCTGCCTGTTCTACAAGTATTTTAATGGTGAATGCTCTGACGAATTGCAGACACTTGTGCCCCCACGACGTAGACACCCTCGACAAACACGACAGGCAGCTAAATCCCACCCCCACACAGTAGAGATCCCTAGATGTAAAAGATCTTTCTACTCCAGTAGTTTTTTCCCCGGAACCGCTAGACTCTGGAATTCCATTCCAGGTCCCTACTTCCCCAATTGTACTGACATGCAGAAGTTCAAGTGTAACGTGAACCGATATCTTGCTGGCCAACTCCCTATATAGTACCCCAGTAGTTGTTGCCCCTGATAGTAGCCCATACACCAAAGTTGCAATTTGCCTTGTTTGGGGTGAAAATGTAATTGCATTTCTCCCATCGTTTGATGCAGCTCTGGAGACCGTTTTGGTAGAAAACCCCAGGTTGGTCCTCCAACCACGAGGTGACTTCAGAAATCAAGGCTGCATCATCTGGAAAACGCTTTCCTTTCAAAAACAACTTCATGGCTAGAAAGAGGTGAAAGTCAGAAGGTCAAGGTCAGGAGAGTAGGGAGGATCGGGGAGGATTTCATAACCACATGCCCGTGCTTCTGATCTGGTGACATGCGAGTTATGAACCGTAGCGTTGTCCTGCAGGAGGAGGGTATCTTTGCTGATCTTGCCCCACCTCTTGATTTTGATAGCTTCCCTTAATTTCCTCAAAAGTGAAGCATAATAGGCTCCTGTAATTATGGTACCCTTTGCCAGGAAATCTGTCATCACTTCTCCGTCCTGGTCCCAGAAGACTGTGAGCATGACCTTGCCAGCGGAGGGCTGCACCCTTGCCTTCTTTGGAGGTGGTGAGTCCAAGTGCTCCCACTGCATTGACTGGGCTTTGGTCTCTGGATCATAGTGATGGACCCAGGTTTCATCCTGTCTAATCAGTCTTTTGAAAAACTTTGACTCATCTTCTTGGCACATCTCCAAATAATTCCTCGAGCACTCGACACGTTCTCGCTTCTGGAATGGTGTGAGCAACCTGGGAATCCATCTGGCAGACACCTTATGCATATGCAAATGATCATGAATAATAGTTTCCACAGACCCTGTACTAATCTTGGCATCTTCTGCTATTTGTCGAATAGTAATGCGCCGATCTTCCAAAATGGTAGCCTCAACTTGACGGACAGATACCTCATCAATGGCAGAAGGGGGGGCACCAGGTCTGGGAGCTGTTTCCACAGACTTCCGGCCATGTTTGAATTCACGATGCCAGCATTTTACAAGGTCATATGATGGGGCATTATCACCATAAGCTTTCATTTCATCAAAAGTCTCCTGTGGTGTGCGTCCTTTCAAATACAAAAACCGGATCACTGCTCGGCATTCGACAGGCTCCATTTCACACCTGACTCAGTTCAAACACCTGTAAAACAGAAACCACAATTAGTTCAGAGCTGTAATTTGCCACATCACCCGTAGAGATATACATCATTGCACATGCAAAATTTCAACTAGATCAGACAACTCGAAGTGGGTCAGAGGCATTACTCATTGCACGCCCCTCGTAGACAGAAGCTTCGCTGTGAGAATTAGTCTCCATCCAGTTTAAATGGTGATTTGGTGTGACGTGTTGAGGTTGGTGATAGAAATTCTGAAATCTTTTAGAATATTAAAACCTGAATAAAAATATAATGAATGGATATTGCCTCAGAGAGCAGATTTAGATAGAAGTTTTTAAATGTACCTCGAAGATAAGAACATCCTGGATAGAGACACAAGTTTAAATCGGCTCTATCTTGAAGGATTTCTAATGAGAATAAAGAAGATAATGTGTATTATCAGAAGATGTAGGACATTTTTCCCCAAATATCAACAGCCAGATACGCCATCAGATGGAGTACGTATTTGTCATATCTGGGCACAGAGCATTGTCTTTTGCTATGACAAAATACGAAACCGACTTTGCAATCTGGCGGGGAGAGGGTAACTCTTCTTTTTCCTAAGAAATTTTGCTAGCCGTATCATTATGTTCATGTTAACCGTTCGACTGAGCTGCAATCTCTGGTCATTGATAAGCAATAACTTATCCAGATACAATCACCACAATTAACTATTCTTTCTCTCTCTCTCTCTCTCTCTCTCTCCTCTCTCTCTCTTATTTTCTCTCTGTATCAAAAACTAAACGAAGCTTCTAAAAGCAAGCGTTGTTTCCCAACTGATTACAACACGATCGTTTTCAAGTCTAATGTAAACCAATAACTGTTGAGCCGTTCTCTTGAATAATCATTTCTTAACTAATTTTCTGCCCATTTCACACATCGTTTCCGATTCTCTAATGATGGTGGTCATTGTCTAATTGACAATCCTTTTAATCTTTATACTCGAGTGTCCACCATTTCAATAACACGAAACAAAAAACCAAGTTTGTCGGTCAATTTGTCTAAGTTTTAAATCCTGTTCGTGATGATCTGTTAAACCTGAACTCCAAATAGTCTTTAGGTCGCCCAAGGTTCAGTTTTAAATAACAGTTTCATATGTTTTACTCATAAGCATTTCCGTCTGCAGTTTTGCTTAGATGCCTCCGGTAATCCTCAAGAGACAACGGATACCCTCCTGTAAAGGTAACTGCTGTGAGGCAAGGGTTGAATAATCTCCAATCACATCTCTCCTGAATCGGCACTGCTTGCGTCCAGTAGCAAGGAGAAGTCCGGGACGACTGGAAACAAATGCCGAGATAAGCAGAGAGCATCTAGAATTCCCCCAATTTTCCCCCATTTTAGTACTGACCAAGCTCAAAGTTGCTTAACTTCGGAATAATCACGTTGACACACTGGTTCTCGTTAGTTGGTTGGTTGGTTGTTTTTGTATTACGGCATATCAACCCTTTTCGGGTTATTTAATGCTGAATCCAAAGATTTGGAAGAATTTTTTTTTTTAATAGAATATATTTGTTGTTTTCAAGTCGGTTTCAATTTAACCCATAGTTAGGACCCTAACAGGTACTACCACTCCAGGTCAGAGTGGACCTGGGAGCAATGGTAATTAATGGGTGGCTCCACACTCCCTAAAGCTCACAAGCTGGGGCCTCACCACTGGATATAGTTTAAGGTCATATCCAGGACCCCCATTGAGGGACTTTTACCCTCTGCAGAGGGGCAGTCGGCGTATTCTAATGCCCCACCGACAGGGCCAGTTCTCGTTAGTTTGTTTGTATTTTAAATATATAGTTTTATTAGTTTATTAGCTGTTGGTTATGTTTTAAATGATGTTTTTTTGTTTAGCTGTTAAACTGTATTCGTCAGTCGCTACCATATAATGCTCTCCTAGAGAAGCAATTAAATACCAATAGAATTTTCGTACCAATAGAAAAAGTAGATCTGGCCTTCGGGATAAGATCGCAGTGTAGTAGCTGTTCTGATGCTACACAAAAGTTCATTTGTACTTAGTCAATATAAAAAAAAAAACTTCTATACTGAGGCAGCTTTTCTTATTATTTTTACCTACTTCCAGAGTGTCTCTTTTAGGTGAAGCTGGTTTTCATTCGCATTAAAAACGATCTTGTGTCACATTTTGTTTTCGTGGGGAAGCAAATAAATACCAAAAGTATCTAGCCTTCAGACTAAGATCTTAGTGTAGTATCTGTTCTGATGCTACACTTAAATTAATTTTTCCTTAGTCAGTGAAAGGGAACACTCTTCTATACGAGGGCATTTTTTTTTACCTACTTCCAGAGTGCCACTTTTGAGGAAGCTGGCTATTCCCTCCAACACTAAAAACGTCCTTGTGTCACATTTTTCTTTCCTAGGGAAGCAAATAGATACGAATAGGAATTTTTGTCAGTTCTATACGTTTAACTTATAAATAGTATTTCCTGTTAGCCTGTCATGTAATGAAATGGCATTTTCGTCTGTCTGTTCGATTAGATTTAAATGCCATGTCCGTCAATCTGTCACATTTTAGTTTTAAATCGTATTTTTCTTCTCTATCAGTTACTTTGAAGTATATTTTTCATCGATCTGTTTGAAAATGCTTTAAATAGCATGTGTGTTGGTGTGTCACGTTTGGAAATAAGATTTACATTTACTTAACGTGTAAATGCCGAACGTGTCGTAAGGAATCCCTTCCCTCTTTTCTTGATGTTAGTAAAGTATTGTTTTAAATTTTAGGAAAATTTAGAATTCAAATTTTGATGTCAAGATATTAAAAATATTATCCGTGAAGAACACGGAGGGTGAAAAGGTTAAGAATGGGGGAGATTACTCTAGCAGATTCGAATCAGACAAGAATTTAATTGTCAAAGGTCAAATCAATATTATTAAACAAAATATGGAAGTTTTAAATTGATACAATTCTGAAAGTAAGGGGTGATATTTGTTTTTAACAAACAAAACAAAACAAAACAAAACAAATAAAACGCAGAAAACACCTAAGTAGGTGTTTTCTGTGTTTTATTTGTTTTGTTTTGTTTGTTATATTTCCATTTGTTTTTATTATGTTTAGGTGTTTTTGTTATTGTTGCTGTCGTGTTCTCCAGGAACGGTCGCTGTTTCTATGTTAATTATTTTTAGTTGGATTTCAATTTTAAAAAAAAGTGAACTTAAATTTAAAACCGATCAACTTAAAATGAAAAGAGCCCAACTCAAAACTAAAGAAGTTTGAAGTTCAAACTAGAAAAGATCAACTTTTAATTATATTCATTTTTATTATAAATATAAACTATCAACTTCATATAAGAGACCAACCTAAAATGAAAAAGCATCAAATTCAATATTATTATTATTATTATTATTATTATTATTATTATTATTAATATTATTATTATTATTGTTATTATTATTAATATTATTATTATTACTATCATTATTATTATTATTACTATTATTATTACTATTATTATTATTATTATTTCTATTATTACTATTATTACTATTATTATTATTATCATTATTATTATTATTATTATTATCATTATAATTATTATTATTATCATTATTATTATTATCATTGTTATTATTATCATTATTATTATTATTATTATTATCATTACTATCATTATTATTATCATTATTATTATTATCATTATTATTACCATTATTATTATTACTATTATTATTATTATCATTATTATTATCATTATTATTATTATCATTATTATTACTATTATTATTATTATTACTATTATTATTATTATTATTATTATTATCATTAGTATCATTATTATTACTATTATTATTATCATTAGTATCATTATTATTACTATTACTATTATTATTATTATTATTATCACGATTATTATTATTATTATTGTGAAATAAATGTAATACCAATAATTTCCAGAGTTATAAGAAAATGCATTACAAGTCATTCTCTACTCTATTTTTATTTCCAGGGAAAGTGCTCAATCGACCTTTAATCTCTGTATCTTCTGTGCAAGATATTCCCATCAAGTCATCGTCTTGTTACCACAACTGCCAATAAGTTTCCTTTCTTCTGTGTGCTTGACATCTAAGCAAATTTCAATAATATTTTCACCTGCAGAAAACATTATCACGAAACTGACATTGACCAGTGCAACGAATTTATTATTCATGAAGCTATTTCTCTTTTATAATTTCTTGACATTTAAAGGCGACCTTATTTCAATCAGCAGAAGCAGCCATGGGATAATGTGTCCTACGGACGAAACGCCATTGAAAACAAGTTATATCAATGAAAATCTCCCCTAACGCTGTTCACACGAAGGGAAAATTGATTTTTTGTTCGATGTGGTAACAAAATGACTTTCGGCTAAGAATATCTTACAGGCAGGAAGAACCAAAGATTTAGGCTCAGTCGAGTAGTTTCCATAATCATCATCATATACTACGAATCCAAAGATTCTATTGTTGCGTTGGTTTATCTAGTCAGAATTATTTCTAGAAAGAAACCGGATACTTACAGGTGGAACCGCGTGAAGGTTGCCAAAATCCTAAGTAGAAAGTATTTTTTGTGAAACGAATTGAATTCACACTGTGGACATTAAGGTTGTTAGTTCGTATCGTTAGTCACTTTCCATGGAAATAATGACAGATAGAGCAGAGGAACTAGTAATTCTTCCTCGGCGAAGAAAGTTGTAGTGAAAAAAAAAAGGATTACACCCTAACCAGTTTTAAGTTAATTTTTATACTTTGTTAAAGCAGCAAAAAAGACTTTGTGGAACTCCTGCTACCATGTGACAATAGAATTTCATCTTTGGAGTATCTTGCTTTTATATAAGCGGAGAATCATATTAGATGGTTGATACTTTCTGGAGAGGTAGAATGATCCAACCGTTTTTGCAGCGACCGTATCAATGGACTATGTATACGCCTTCAATTTTAGATATGGAGATGAATGTAAGATCGAGAGGCTTATCAAAATAGGGACTATGAATGATTGTTGCTAGCGAGAGATCAAAGGTAAACAGCTGTTCCGATAACATGAAGCTATTTACGCTGGTTATGGAAAGAAATGGAGAACACGGTAAATCTGGAGAGACTTGTTGTCACTCAGAGATATTGCCAGATAATGATCGCTGCTGAGGGTTCGTGCGAGAACTCTCAATAAGAGAATAATAATTATAATCTATCATATAAAGGGGAGTTGCCTGTATGTATGTGTGTTTTTATATCAATCTAAAAGTCATAAACTACGAAACAAATACTCACAAAGCTTGGATTTTGTTGATTGGTGCTGCTTCAGAGAAATAATATCTAAGATTTAGAAATAAATATTTATTCGTTGACCCTAAATCGGCGCAGATTTTGTAAGGAGCGGTGGAGTCGACTTCCCAGCCAGACTATGTACTAATTAAAGACAATAGGTTTTTTTATCAAAGAGTTTATTCTTTTAAGCTAACTCATTTATTGAGTGATCTATAAAAAGGATGCTCTGTGCGTGTGTACACAGATAGGAAGAGGTGAGGCAAAAACCAGCGGAAGAGGAAGGATCAATGAAGAGACTCATAGAGAAATAGAGGTTTTCACAGAAATATGTAAGATTTTTGTCCTGAACAACGCCGAATAGCTATGATGCAATAAGGAACAACAGATTATGTAAAAACAAATGAAAATAAAAAATTCCACGTCATATTTTACAAATCATATCAGATTGTTCGATATCGTTTAGGATTTCGTCTGTGGATTCTGACATTAAAATTCTTTTTCTAATTAGTCGTTCATTTGTGTAGAATTAATCCTCTCACTGGTCGTGTCCTTGACGACTAAGATTTCTAATATCTTCAATTACATAATCTGAATGCTACAAGTTCCTCTTGTGTTATCAACAAGGCAAGCACATATATTCTTGAGATACGTCAAATAAAGCTGCACATTTAGCGATAGAAATATTATTTCTAGCTAAGAACAACATGTATAGTTATAACCTTTGTGGACCGTGATTGCTTTCTTGCTTGCTTCTTTTCTTCGACGATTGAACGATTATATCTTGTAAAAAAGGCATACCAGGCGAATATATATATATATATATATATATATATATATATATATATATATATATATATATATATATATATATAGGTGTGTCTCAGGAGCTAAGAAATTGGGGTGAGTTGTATGTTTTGGTTTCGATTCTTGCTGATGCCACCCAAGTAATATATATATATATATATATATATATATATATATATATATATATATATATATATATATATATATATATATATATATATATATATATATTAGTTTTGATTTCACTATTGCATATTTAGTTCAATATAATAATCGATAGAGGATTATCTCTATAATAATAAATACCTAATCTGCATAAATTAAAATATCATATTCAAGCGTATCTGACGACCCAGTAACGCCGGTAGGCCTGCTAGTTATATTATAAACAGCCCTGGCAGACTAACAAAAATTATATTTCAAAACTATGCATAAAATATCAAAAAGATTTAAACGTGAGCATGACAAGACAACAAAATATTACAAACTAAATCCTAACAGATTCAGGAAAATATACTTAAGCATGATTGACCAACAAAATTATATTTCTAGCTTATGCATAATGTGCAAACCAAAATTCTAGTTTAAACTCACGCGTGACAAGCAAAATAAATTATATTACAATTTTTAGCGTGACAAACAAAAGTAATATTTATAACTTAAAAATGATCAACCAGCAAAACATGACACACCCCACCCCAGAAATGATATTTAAAACTTACGTATAGTAGAGAACCATGTTAGATGTTTGATACTTCCTGAAGAGGTAGTATGATATAACTATTTCGCAGTGACCTTGCCAATGGACTGTATATTCGCCTTCCATTTCAGATCTGGGTTGAACGTAAGATTCAGAGGCTAATCAAAAGTTTTTTTTATTGTTTTTTAAGGAGAGGGTAATTCATTTCGATTATTTCGATTGACACGAAACAAACATCAGGGCCTTGGTGCTGAAAAGAGGTAAGCTTGGCTTTTAAAAAGTGAAATCTAACAAACCACATTTTATCCAGTGCATTAACAGACTCAAGGTTCGAAGAGAGAGAATCAGTGAGGCCTTTAACATCAGTGTGCTTCGAAGTGCAGTCTTAGAAAGTCGTTTATTCTGTATAGATATTAACAAACGTTTATTCTGTATAGATGTTAACAAACGTTTATTCTGTATAGATATTAACAAACGTTTATTCTGTATAGATGTTAACAAACGTTTATTCTGTATAGATGTTAACAAACGTTTATTCTGTATAGATGTTTGTAATCAGAGTTTTTTTCTGTCTGTTTCGATTTACTCAAAACCGCACATACCTCGTCTTCTCATGTATCGTTCTCTTCTTCCTCTTCTACTTCTTGCTCTTTTTCTTCTTTTTTCTTCTCAGTCGTCAGAAGCGTCGTCTTTGTCTTGACTACGTTTTTCCTTCTCCCTTCTTGCTCACAGTGACCCGTTTTTATGCTAAGCTGAACTCTCGTGTGTGCGAGAGAACACGAGATTTTGCGTGATTACTTGGCAATATTAACTGGCCGCCGCCATCTTGCCATTTTTCTTTGGACGTGCCCGTTTTGCAGAGTGCACACCTCGAGCGTTTGTCAGGTAAGCCCGTCTGTTCGCAATTTATTACACACTCCCCCCTGATCTCATTATCACAGAAAGAGCAGGGAGGCGGTGGCCTTTTTCTTCGAGTGCTTCTTCGGAGAGGGGGATTCGGGGCTTCATCATCGTCTGCGCTGTCTTCCGTGACACGAAGGTCGGCGAACCTAAAGCTGAGCATCGCAGTATCACTGTCCGGGTCTTCATCATCAGCAGGAGGGTCAGTACTTTGAAGGCTACCACTCTCAGTGTCGCTGTGCGTTGAAGCCGTCATGAACCAGAATGATGGGTCGCTGGTCACGGATTCAATTTCACTATCTTCGTCAAGCGGCAGCTGCGTTTGGAATACTGATCTTAAGTCTTTAATATGACGAGGTACTCCATCAACTCGCACCGCCTGCGGGCTGATCACTTCAGTGACATGACCGGTTCCGTAGCGAGTCGTGCACTGGCCTCGGGGTTTTTTTTAACCCAGACGACATCTCCCTCTTTTATGTTCTTTTGTGGTGGCTCCGGTTCGGGTAGTGAGCTGCTCTCCAAACCTCTCACCCTGACACGGTATGTATGTAACGCGTTGGCTGGCGCGGTGGAGGGTGAAACATCGTCCTTAGGGGTGACGTTGTACCAATAGACTGCTTCAGGTACCTTACACCCCTTCCGCGCTGCGATTGTCTTAACAGTTCTGTGATTGCGCTCAATAATCCCGTTTCCACTGGGAACATGGGCACACCGAAAACGCAGATGGACACCCCAGCCATCTGCAAACTGTTTAAACGGCTCACTAACAAAAGCGGGGCCATTCTCGGTGAGTATCTCAGAAGGAGGGCCACGCTCGAGGAACACACCTTCCAACTCATGGATAATGGCAGCCGCGTCCTGCCGGCGAAGGGGCCGCCACAATGAAAACCTAGATGGTCCACAGTCGATAAGCGTAAAAAATGCCCCCCGTTGTAGTGCGTTATGTCCATCGCAATCCTATGCCAATTACGCTTCACACTGAGTATTCCCTTCTTCCACCGGACAGGTGCTGGGTCGATCGATCGGCAGGTGTTGCAGCTTCCCACAACAGATTTCACAGCCCTCCGAGACACAGAGGGGTCAACCAATCTGGCGGAGTAAAGCGTTTGGTTTACATCGGGGTGCCCGCTTTGGCGATGGACATCATTAATATGCTCCGGGCTGAGTCTATGTCCCACTGCAGCGCAATTTACAGGTGCTGACTCGTTCACTTCTTTTGGCAGGTCTAGCCAACGGTGTGGCACTCTGGTCAGACGATCCGCCTGATTCAAACAGGACTGCACCAGTGTCACATCTATGACCAAGTCGTATTCCTTAGTGGTTTCGGTTAGGGTAGCAAGCCGCCTCCGGATCAACATTTAGGCCGACGCCTTCGTTGTCAGACGTGCTTTTCCGTTCAAGGCATTGGTCATCCACCGATGCACACACGTGGAATCCGTGATGATGTGAAGGATTCTAGCCTGCCACTGAAGCGCTAGATTGACTCCTTTCAGTGTAGCATCGAGTTCAGCTAGGTTTATATGCTTGGCGTCATTCTCCGGCCGAAGCCAGCAGGCATCTTCTATTATCCTTCCGTCGACCGCCAGAGCAACGCCAAGGGCAAGTGAGCTGGCGTCTACCCAAACTGTAAATTCACTCCCATCGACGCACCAGCTCCCCCGTACAGGGTCATCATTGGTCACTCTGGCCACAACTTCCACCAGCATGCTTCGCAGGGCAGGATCATGCACCTCATCGTCCCATCCAGTTGACATAGAAGTTGCCCTTCGCTTTATGGCCGCTACAGCCACTCGGAGCCACCCACACACAGGGAAGTGACCCACCAATTTTCCGCAAATGGCAAACGTGTTCCGACGTGTGATGGTAGATGGGATTTCCGGGATTTCACCACTCCTTCCCCATTGAAGGCCATCTGCACTTCCGCTCACCTGCAGTCCGAGCACTTTCGCCCCGTCCTGTAGCCGCTCCGGCTCCTTGCACGACAATCCGAAGTGCTCGAAGTGTTCTTTGACTTCCTGGGCAGACAGGAGGCTCTCATTGACAAAAATGTCGTCTATATACGACGATGTCGCATGTTGCACCGCTTCATCTTGACGCCGGATCGCCTGCATGATTGCTGTCATGATGTTAGGGGCTACATTCAGGCCGAAACCTAGCCTGGTCAAGCAATAGCGAGTTCCTTTGATCACCACCGTCTGGAACGGCCACAGCGATTTCTCAACACGTATTTGCAAGTACGCTCTTCGCAAGTCCAGTATGGCTGCTTCCGCACCCTGCCGCCGCCACTCCCGTAGTTTATGAGCACAGACATCAGCCCCCGCAGTGTGTGGGTCAACGTATTCATTAAGTTCCCGGTAATCAAGAACAGGTCGAACTTTCTGCTTGTTCTCTTGTCTGACAGCCATCAGGGGAATTAGCCCCCGCGGGGGCCCGAGCTCATCCTCTGGGTATGGAACTAACCAGCCATTATCCAGCCACACTTGAAGTTCTGCCTCGTACTGCCCCCTAAGCCACGCAGGAGGGGGATACTCTGTAAGTCGATTCCGCAATGACACTGGTGGCTGGTCGCCTGCCCATTTCCAGGACGCTGTCCAAGTGTTTGTGCCCTTATCGTATTCTGCATGGAAGTCGGGCTCATCGAGAGTGATTGCTGCACACATTTGTTTGTTTGGTCGAGAGAAGCTCACATCAGCGGCGCCGTTCACAGTAATTCCGCCTAGCTGTGTGATAGCGTCCATTCCAAGGAGAAGGTCATATCCGAGCAGCTCCCCATCGACCACTACCACCGTCACAGCAACCGGAGAGCCATTGCCAATGCTGATATGAACAACGCTGACCCCACAACACACCAATGAGCCTTGGCCGACAGTAAGTACAGGGATCCTTCGTTTCTTCCATGTGGCGCAATATTCCTTTCGAAGAAGGGTTTGGGTACAGCCGGTGTCAACCAGCGCTGAACGTTCACATCCATCAGCTTGAACTGTTACTGCAGGCAGCGCCTTGTTCAATGCCGCGTTGGGGAGGGTGCTAGCGCTGCGGCGTCCTCCCCTTGCCCGTTTCCCGGACAATTCCGCGCTATGTGGCCTGGCTTATTGCATTGGTGATACCGTATTACTTGTCGTGCTCCATAATTAGGGGTGCGCCTTGTACCGCTTTTGCAGTCTCTGGAAAAGTGGTTGGGGCCACCACAGGTATAGCATCGTAGACCCTTCGTTGGCGAGTCCAGAGTGTCAACAGCTGCGGAGACTAGTTCTCGATCGTCTTTCAAGATATTTCGTGCTCTCGCCAATAACTCCTCCAATCCAATCTCAGTGAGTCTTGACGATGCTCGCAGCAGTCGACTTGCCTCATCCGGAAGTCCCGACAAAAAGGCGCATGCCAATATGCGATCACTTGCACCGCCGAAGGGAGTGGCAAGCTTTTTCAAGTCGGCCATGTAGACATCCACTGTCTCCCCCGGCCCAATTCGGCGATCGGAAAACTGCCTCCAGGCGACAAAAGGGTCTGTACCAAATGCCCCGTATAGCGCTTGTGTAATCTGCTCCATGGTCGGATCCTCCCCTAGCTACTGGTACACGGCATAAGCCCCTTTAGTGAGTCTCAATGGGATAACCATAGCTGGGTCTTTAATCTTGCACAACCGGCAAACGCGCTCAGCCTTTTCCAGCCATTCGACAACCGAGGGACCAGTGGGGGAGCCATCGAATTCCGGAATTAATCTGATGTCAAATTTCTCCATACACAAGCCGAAATAGCTTGTAATCAGAGTTTTTTTTCTGTCTGTTTCGATTTACTCAAAACCGCACACACCTCGTCTTCTCATGTATCGTTCTCTTCTTCCTCTTCTACTTCTTGCTCTTTTTCTTCTTTTTTCTTCTCAGTCGTCAGAAGCGTCGTCTTTGTCTTGACTACGTTTTTCCTTCTCCCTTCTTGCTCACAGTGACCCGTTTTTATGCTAAGCTGAACTCTCGTGTGTGCGAGAGAACACGAGATTTTGCGTGATTACTTGGCAATATAAACCGGCCGCTGCCATCTGGCCATTTTTCTTTGGACGTGCCCGTTTTGCAGAGTGCACACATCGAGCGTTTGTCAGGTAAGCCCGTCTGTTCGCAATTTATTACACAATGTTAACAAACGTTTATTCTGTATAGATATTAACAAACGTTTATTCTGTATAGATATTAACAAACATTTATTCTGTATAGATATAACAAATGTTTATTCTGTATAGATATTAATAAACGTTTATTCTGTATAGATATTAACAAACGTTTATTCTGTATAGATATTAACAAACGTTTATTCTGTATAGATATTAACAAACGTTTATTCTGTATAGATGTTAACAAACGTTTATTCTGTATAGATATTAACAAACGTTTATTCTGTATAGATATTAACAAACGTTTATTCTGTATAGATATAAACAAACGTTTATTCTGTATAGATATTAACAAAAGTTTATTCTGTATAGATGTTAACAAACGTTTATTCTGTATAGTTATTAACAAACGTTTACTCTGTATAGATATTAACAAACGTTTATTCTGTATAGATATTAACAAACGTTTATTCTGTATAAATGTTAACAAACGTTTATTCTGTATAGATGTTAACAAACGTTTATTATGTATAGATATTAACAAACGTTTATTCTGTATAGATATTAACAAATGTTTATTCTGTATAGATGTTAACAAACGTTTATTTTGTATAGATATTAACAAACGTTTATTCTGTATAGATAATAACAAACGTTTATTCTGTATAGATATTAATAAACGTTTATTCTGTATAGATATTAACAAACGTTTATTCTGTATAGATGTTAACAAACGTTTAATCTGTATAGATATTAACAAATGTTTATTCTGTATAGATGTTAACAAACGTTTATTCTGTATAGATGTTAACAAACGTTTATTCTGTATAGATATTAACAAACGTATATTCTGTATAGATGTTAACAAACGTTTATTCTGTATAGATAATAACAAACGTTTATTCTGTATAGATATCAACAAACCTTTATTCTGTATAGATGTTAACAAACGTTTATTCTGTATAGATAGTAACAAAATATTATTCTGTATAGATAATAACAAACGTTTATTCTGTATAGATATAAACAAACGTTTATTCTGTATAGATATTAACAAACGTTTATTCTGTATAAATGTTAACAAACGTTTATTCTGTATAGATGTAAACAAACGTTTATTCTGTATGGATAATAACAAACATTTATTCTGTATAGATATAAACAAACGTTTATTCTGTATAGATATTAACAAACGTTTATTCTGTATAGATATTAACAAACGTTTATTCTGTATAGATGTTAAAAACGTTTATTCTGTATCGATGTTAACAAACGTTTATTCTGTATAGATATTAACAAACGTTTATTCTGTATAGATATTAACAAATGTTTATTCTGTATAGATGTTAACAAACGTTTATTCTGTATAGATATTAACAAACGTTTATTCTGTATAGATATCAATAAACGTTTATTCTGTATAGATGTTAACAAACGTTTATACTGTATAGATAATAACAAACGTTTATTCTGTATAGATATTGACAAAGGTTTATTCTGTATAGATGTTTACAAACGTTTATACTGTATAGATAATAACAAACGTTTATTCTGTATGGATATTAAAAACGTTTATTCTGTATAGATATTAACAAACGTTTATTCTGTATAGATATTAACAAATGTTTATTCTGTATAGATAAAAGCAAACGTTTATTCTGTATAGATAATAACAAACGTTTATTCTGTATAGATATTAACAAACGTTTATTCTGTATAGATATTAACAAACGTTTATTCTGTATAGATATTAACAAACGTTTATTCTGTATAGATGTTAACAAACGTTTATTCTGTATAGATATTAACAAACGTTTATTCTGTATAGATATTAACAAACGTTTATTCTGTATAGATATTAACAAACGTTTATTCTGTATAGATATTAACAAACGTTTATTCTGTATAGATATTTACAAATGTTTATTCTGTATAGATGTTAACAAACGTTTATTCTGTATAGATATTAACAAAAGTTTATTCTGTATAGATATTTACAAACGTTTATTCTGTATAGATATTAATAAACGTTTATTCTGTATAGATGTTAACAAACGTTTATTCTGTATAGATGTTAACAACCGTTTATTCTGTATAGATATTAGCACACGTTTATTCTGTATAGATATTAACAAACGTTTATTCTGTATAGATATTAACAAACGTTTATTCTGTATAGATATTAACAAACGTTTATTCTGTATTGATGTTTACAAACGTTTATACTGTATAGATAATAACAAACGTTTATTCTGTATAGATATTAAAAACGTTTATTCTGTATAGATATTAACAAACGTTTATTCTGTATAGATATTTACAAAAGTTTATTCTGTATAGATAATAACAAACGTTTATTGTGTATAGATATAAACAAACCTTTATTCTGTATAGATGTTAACAAACGTTTATTCTGTATAGATAGTAACAAAAGTTTATTCTGTATAGATAATAACAAACGTTTATTCTGTATAGATATAAACAAACGTTTATTCTGTATAGATATTAACAAACGTTTATTCTGTATAAATGTTAACAAACGTTTATTCTGTATAGATATTAACAAACGTTTATTCTGTATAGATATAAACAAACGTTTATTCTGTATAGATGTTAACAAACGTTTATTCTGTATAGATATTAACAAACGTTTATTCTGTATAGATGTTAAAAACGTTTATTCTGTATCGATGTTAACAAACGTTTATTCTGTATAGATATTAACAAACGTTTATTCTGTATAGATATTAACAAATGTTTATTCTGTATAGATGTTAACAAACGTTTATTCTGTATAGATATTAACAAACGTTTATTCTGTATAGATATCAATAAACGTTTATTCTGTATAGATGTTAACAAACGTTTATACTGTATAGATAATAACAAACGTTTATTCTGTATAGATATTGACAAACGTTTATTCTGTATAGATGTTTACAAACGTTTATACTGTATAGATAATAACAAACGTTTATTCTGTATAGATATTAAAAACGTTTATTCTGTATAGATATTAACAAACGTTTATTCTGTATAGATATTAACAAATGTTTATTCTGTATAGATAAAAGCAAACGTTTATTCTGTATAGATATTAACAAACGTTTATTCTGTATAGATATTAACAAACGTTTATTCTGTATAGATATTAACAAACGTTTATTCTGTATAGATATTAACAAACGTTTATTCTGTATAGATGTTAACAAACGTTTATTCTGTATAGATATTAACAAACGTTTATTCTGTATAGATATTAACAAACGTTTATTCTGTATAGATATTAACAAACGTTTATTCTGTATAGATATTAACAAACGTTTATTCTGTATAGATATTTACAAATGTTTATTCTGTATAGATGTTAACAAACGTTTATTCTGTATAGATATTAACAAAAGTTTATTCTGTATAGATATTTACAAACGTTTATTCTGTATAGATATTAATAAACGTTTATTCTGTATAGATGTTAACAAACGTTTATTCTGTATAGATGTTAACAACCGTTTATTCTGTATAGATGTTTACAAACGTTTATTCTGTATAGATAATAACAAACGTTTATTCTGTATAGATATCAACAAACGTTTATTCTGTATAGATATTAACAAACGTTTATTCTGTATAGATATTAACAAAAGTTTATTCTGTATAGATAATAACAAACGTTTATTGTGTATAGATATAAACAAACGTTTATTCTGTATAGATATTAACAAATGTTTATTCTGTATAGATATTAACAAACGTTTATTCTGTATAGATATTAACAAACGTTTATTCTGTATAGATATAAACAAACGTTTTTTCTGTATAGATATTAACAAACGTTTATTCTGTATAGATATAAACAAACGTTTATTCTGTATAGATGTTTACAAACGTTTATTTTGTATAGATATTAACAAACATTTATTCTGTATAGATGTTAACAAACGTTTATTCTGTATAGATATTAACAAACGTTTATTCTGTATAGATGTCTACAAACGTTTATTCTGTATAGATGTCTACAAACGTTTATTCTGTATAGATGTTAACAAACGTTTATTCTGTATAGATGTCTACAAACGTTTATTCTGTATAGATATTAACAAACGTTTATTCTGTATAGATGTTAACAAACGTTTATTCTGTATAGATATTAACAAACGTTTATTCTGTATAGATGTCTACAAACGTTTATTCTGTATAGATATTAACAAACGTTTATTCTGTATAGATATTAACAAACGTTTATTCTGTATAGATGTCTACAAACGTTTATTCTGTATAGATATTAACAAACGTTTATTCTGTATAGATATTAACAAACGTTTATTCTGTATAGATATTAACAAACGTTTATTCTGTATAGATATTAACAAACGTTTATTCTGTATAGATATTAACAAACGTTTATTCTGTATAGATGTTAACAAACGTTTATTCTGTATAGATATTAACAAGTGTTTATTCTGTATAGATATTAACAAACGTTTATTCTGTATAGATATTAACAAACGTTTATTCTGTATAGATATTAACAAACGTTTATTCTGTATAGATATTAACAAACGTTTATTCTGTATAGATATTAACAAACGTTTATTCTGTATAGATATTAACAAACGTTTATTCTGTATAGATATTAACAAACGTTTATTCTGTATAGATATTAACAAACGTTTATTCTGTATAGATATTAACAAACGTTTATTCTGTATAGATATTAACAAACGTTTATTCTGTATAGATATTAACAAACGTTTATTCTGTATAGATATTAACAAACGTTTATTCTGTATAGATGTCTACAAACGTTTATTCTGTATAGATGTTTACAAACGATCTCAAGATATGGTTTGGAAGATTATTAATGAAGATCTGGAAGAGTGTTAGTACTGGAATAAATCATTAGGTACCTCGGCATTTATTCTCTTTTTTTTCTTCTTTTTTTACAAAGAAGTCATTACTTATCAATGCCCGAACGCCACTCGAGGATAAGTGTTAACGAGTGTACAGTGGTGACCGAGACAACAGTGTCATGATCGTTAATGATGGAAATTGGTCAAATTTTATTTTTTAGGGGACTGCTTAACAAGAACTTGTTTACATTGGATTTGAAGACCAGCATAGTCAGTTGGAAATCAGGCTAGCGAAACAGACTTATTAAGACTTCTGGCCGGCAACAACTAATTCTTATCAAATAAATTTCATTGTTTAATCAAATGACTGATATAAAGACATTGCGCCAAAATTGTTGTGCTTGTGGAATGAGCTAACTTCTTGTTATACGAGCTTTATTGCATCAATGATAACTAAACACGAGGTTTTTGTTGGCATAGAATTTGAAATCAGATCTGGATCGAAGGAAAATGTCGACCAAATCATCAACCTTTTACGTTAGATGTTCAAACTAAAAACGATTACTAAAATATCTACTCGCCTGAAGATATGTTACGAGGCGCGTTCAATAATTTTCCAGACTTTTGTACAGGCATCTATTTTATCATAGAGTCTTGAAAATCCAGTATGTTGTAGCTACATACCTTATGAGAGGATTGACCAATTTTTATGATTTCAGGTTAAAATGAACAGCTACAGAAGGAATTGGAATACACCCTACTAAAGTCTGATTGTCACAGCCAGTGAATTTCACAAAGGCAATCTGGATACGAAGACATTTTAGAGGAACGATATGCAATAAAATTATGTTTTAAACCTGGAAAAATGCTACAGAAACGTATGGAATGCTTCAGACTGCTTTTGGACTATCTTGCATTAATCGGACATCAGTTTTGGGAAGCATACTTGATTCAAGGAAGGTAGGAAAACTGTGACGGATGATGAGACGTTTATGAGGAGTAAGGAAGTCAGAACATTAGAGTTGATTGGCCAAATAAAGAATTTCATGGATAAGGACCGTTGTGTCTGTAGAGAACAATAAGTGAACAGTGTTATGTTAGTGTAAGTTTGTCCCACGGGTGCAGTCAACAATTCCACAATTGCCACAGACTATTTGACCAAGACAAGAATCAAGACAGCTCCTCACTATCCTTATAGTCCTTGCTCCCTGTGACTTTGGGCTATTCTCTAAGATTACAAAAACCCTTAGAGGCTGTCGTTATGAGACAATTGCGGAGATGAAAGATGCTGTGACGAGGGCCATTGACTCGCTCACACAAGACGGCTTCGATGGGCCCTTTCCAAACTTGTAGGAACGGTATCAAAAATGCATGACAAACGTACTATCAATAAACGTATTATCAATAAACGTACTATCAACAACCAGCCTATCAACAAACGTACTATCAATAAACGTACTATCAATAAACGGGCTATCAATAGACGTACTAGCAATAAACGGAGTATCAATAAACGTACTATACATAAATGGGGTATCAATAAACGTACAATCAATAAACAGGGAATCAATAAACGTACTATCAAAAAACGGGCTATCAATAGACGTACTATCGATAAATTTACTATCAATAAATGGCCTACCAATAAACGGGCTATCAATAAACGTACTATCAATAAACGTACTATCAATAATCGTACTATCAATAAACGTTCTATCAATAAACGTACTATCAATAAACGGGCTATCAATAGGCGTACTATCAATAAACGTACAATCAATAAACATCCTATAATAAATGTACTATCAATGAACATACTATCAATAAACGGGTTATCAGTAAACGGGATACCAATAAACGTACTATACATAATCATGCTATCAATAACCGGGCTATTAGTAAACGTGCTATCAATAAACGTAATATCTAAAAACGGGCTATCAATTAACGTCCTATCAATACACGGGCTATCAATAAAGTACTATCCATAAACGGGCTATCGAAAAACGTACTATCAATAAACATCCTACCAATAAACGGGCTATCAATAAACATACTATCAAAAAATGTACTATCAAAAAACGTACTATCAATAAACGGGCTATCAATAAACATCCTATCAATAAATGTACTATCAATAAACCTACTTTCAATAAACGTATTATCAATAAACGGGCTATCAATAGGCGCACTATCAATAAACGTACTATAAATAAACGTACTATCAATAAACATCCTATCAATAAATGTACTATCAATAAACATACTATCATTAAACGTACTATCAATAAACGTACTATCAATAAATGTACTATCAATAAATGTACTATCAATAAACGTACTATCAATAAACTGACTATCAATAAACGGGCTATCAATAGGCGTACTATTAATAAGCGTACCATCAATAGGCGTACTACCAATAAACGTACTATCAATAAACAGACTATCAATAAACGGGCTATCAATAGGCGTACTATCAATAAACGTACTATCAATAGGCGTACTACCAATAAACGTACTATCAATAAATGGGCTATCAATAAACGTACTATCAATAAACGTACCATCAATAAACGTACTATCAATAGGCGTACTACCAATAAACGTACTACCAATAAATGTACTATCAATAAATAGGCTATCAATAAATATCCTATCAATAAACGGGCTATCAATAGGCTACTATCAATAAACGTGCTATCAATAAACGTACCATCAATAAACGTACTATCAATAGGCGTACTACCAATAAACATACTACCAATATACGTACTATCAATAAACATCCTATCAATACACGTACTGTAAATAAACGTGATATCAATAAACGTACTATGAAAAAACGACCTATCAATAAACATACTATCAATAAACGGGCTATCAATTAACGGTCTATCAATAAACGGGATATCGATAGAAGTACTATCAATAAACGTACTATCAATAAACGGGCTATCAATAAACGTACTATCAATAAACTACTATCAATAAACGTACTATCAATGAACGGGCTATCAATAAACGTACTATCAATAAACGGGGTATCAATAAACGGGATACCAATAAACGAGGTATCAATAAATGTGCTATCAATAAACGGGGTATCAATAAACGTACTATCAATAAACGGGGTAGCAATAAACGTACTATCAATAAACGGGCTATCGATAGACGTACTATCAATAAATTTACTATCAATAAATGGCCTAACAATAAACTGGCTATCAATAAACGTACTATCCATAAACGGGCTATCGATAAACGTACTATCAATAAAGATCCTACCAATAAACGGGCTATCAATAAACATCCTATCAATAAATGTACTATCAATAAATGTACTATCAATAAACGTACTATCAATAAACAGACTATCAATAAACGGGTTATCAATAGGCGTACTATTAATAAGCGTACAATCAATAGGCGTACTACCAATAAACGTACTATCAATAAACAGACTATCAATACACGTACTATCAATAAATGGCCATCAATGAACATACTATCAATAAACGGGCTATCAATAAACGGGATACCAATAAGCGTACTATCAATAATCGTACTATCAATAACAGGGCTATTAGTAAACGTGCTATCAATAAACGTTATATCAAAAAACGGGCCATCAATTAACGTCCTATCAATACACGGGCTATCAATAAACGTAGTATCCATAAACGGGTTATCGATAAACGTACTATCAATAAACATCCTACCAATAAACGGGCTATCAATAAACATACTATCAATAAATGTACTATCAATAAACGTACTATCAATAAACGGGCTATCAATAAACATCCTATCAATAAATGCACTATCTATAAACCTACTATCAATAAACGTATTATCAATAAACGGGCCATCAATAGGCGTACTATCAAGAAACGTACTATCAATAAACGTACTATCAATAAACATCCTATCAAGAAATGTACTATCAATAAACGTACTATCATTAAACGTACTATCAATAAACGTATTATCAATAAACAGACTATCAATAAACGGGCTATCAATAGGCGTACTATTAATAAGCGTACAATCAATAGGCGTACTGCCAATAAACGTACTATCAATAAACAGAATATCAATAAATGTGCTACCATTAGGCTTACAATAAATAAAAGTACTACCAATAGGCGTACTACTAATAAACGTACTATCAATAAACGGGGTATCAATAAACGTACTATCAATAAACGGGGAATCAATAAACGTACTATCAATAAACGGGGTATCAATAAACGTACTGTAAACGAAACGGGCTATCAATAGACGTACTATCAATAAATTTACTATCAATTAATGGCCTAACAATAAACGGGCTATCAATAAACATACTATCAACAAACTTACTATCAATAAACGTACTATCAATAATCGTACTATCAATAAACGTTCTATCAATAAACGTACTATCAATAAACGGGCAATCAATAGGCGTACTATCAATAAACCTACTATCAATAAACATCCTATCAATAAATGTACTATCAATGAACATACTATCAATAAACGGGCTATCAATAAACGTACTATCCATAAACGGGCTATCGATAAACGTACTATCAATAAACATCCTACCAATAAACGGGCTATCAATAAACATCCTATCAATAAATATACTATCAATAAATGTACTATCAATAAACGTACTAATAATAAACAGACTATCAATAAACGGGCTATCAATAGGCGTACTATTAATAAGCGTACCATCAATAGGCGTACTACCAATAAACGTACTATCAATAAACAGACTATCAATAAACGTACTATCAATAAATGGCTATCAATGAACATACTATCAATAAACTGGCTATCAATAAACGGGATACCAATAAACGTACTATCAATAATCGTACTATCAATAACAGGGCTATTAGTAAACGTGCTATCAATAAACGTAATATCAAAAAACGGGCTATCAATTAACGTCCTATCAATACACGGGCTATCAATAGCGTACTATCCATAAACGGGCTATCGATAAACGTACTATCAATAAACATCCTACCAATAAACGGGCTATCAATAAACATACTATCAATAAATGTACTATCAATAAACGTACTATCAATAAACGGGCTATCAATAAACATCCTATCAATAAATGTACGAGCAATAAACCTACTATCAATAAACGTATTATCAATAAACGGGCTATCAATAGGCGTACTATCAATAAACGTACTATCAATAAACGTACTATCAATAAACATCCTATCAATAAATGTACTATCAATAAACGTACTATCATTAAACGTTCTATCAATAAACGTACGATCAAAAAACATCCCATCAATAAATGTACTATCAATAAATGTACTATCAATAAACGTACTATCAATAAACAGACTATCAATAAACGGGCTATCAATAGGCGTACTATTAATAAGCGTACCATCAATAGGCGTACTACCAATAAACGTACAATCAATAAACAGACTATCAATAAATGGGCTTTCAATATGCGTACAATAAATAAACGTACTATCAATAGTCGTACTACTGATAAACGTACTATCAATAAACGTGGTATCAATAAACGTACTATCAATAAACGGGGTATCAATAAACGTACTATCAATAAACGGGCTATCAATAGACGTACTATCAATAAATTTACTATCAATAAATGGCCTAACAATAAACGAGCTATCAATAAACATACTATCAACAAACGTACTATCAATAAACGAACTATCAATAATCGTACTAACAATACATGTTCTATCAATAAACATACTATCAACAAACGTACTATCAATAAACGTACTATCAATAAACGTACTAACAATATACGTTCTATCAATAAACGTACTATCAATAAACGGGCTATAAATAGGCGTACTATCAATAATCGTACAATCAATAACCGGGCTATTAGTAAACGTGCTATCAATAAACGTAATATCAAAAAACGGGCTATCAATTAACGTCCTATAAATAGAAGGGCTATCAATAAACGTACTATCCATAAACGGGCTATCGATAAACGTACTATCAATAAACATCCTACCAATAAACGGGCTATCAATAAACATACTATCAAAAAATGTACTATCAAAAAACGTACTATCAATAAACGGGCTATCAATAAACATCCTATCAATAAATGCACTATCAATAAACCTACTATCAATAAACGTATTATCAATAAACGGGCTATCAATTGGCGTGCTATCAATAAACGTACTATCAATAAACGTACTATCAATAAACATCCTATCAATAAATGTACTATCAATAAACATGCTATCATTAAACGTACTATCAATAAACGTACTATCAATAAACATCCTATCAATAAATGTACAATCAATAAATGTACTATCAATAAACGTACTATCAATAAACAGACTATCAATAAACGGGCTATCAATAGGCGTACTATTAATAAGCATACCATCAATAGGCGTACTACCAATAAACGCACTATCAATAAACAGACTATCAACAAACGGGCTATGAATAGGCGTACTATCAATAAGCGTACTATCAATAGGCGTACAACCAATAAACGTATTATCAATCAATGGGCTATCAATAAATGTACTATCAATAAACGTACCATCAATAAACGTACTATCAATAGGCGTACTACCAATAAACGTACTACCAATAAACGTACTATCAATAAATGGGCTATCAATAAACATCCTATCAATAAACGGGCTATCAATAGGCTACTATCAATAAACGTACTATCAATAAACGTACTATCAATAAACGTACTATCAACAGGCGTACTACCAATAAACATACTACCAATATACGTACTATCAATAAACATCCTATCAATACACGTACTCTCAATAAACGTGATATCAATAAACGTACTATCAATAAACGTCCTATCAATAAACATACTATCAATAAACGGGCTATCAATGGACGTACTATCAATAGACACACTATGAATAAACGTACTATCAATAAACGTACTATCAATAAACGGGCTATCAATTTACGGTCTATCAATAAACGGAATATCGATAGAAGTACTATCAATAAACGTACTATGAATAAACGGGCTATCAATAAACGTACTATCAATAGACTACTATCAATAAACGTACTATCAATGAACGGGCTATAAATAAACGTACTATCAATAAATGGGGTATCAACAAACGTACTATCAATAAACGGGTATCACTAAACGTACTATCAATAAACGGGGTATCAATAAACGTACTATCACTAAACGAGGTATCAATAAACGTAATATCAATAAACGGGCCATTAATATACGTACTATCTATAAATTTACTATCAATAAATGGCCTAACAATAAACGGGCTATCAATAAACGTACGATCCATAAACGGGCTATCGATAAACGTACTATGAATAAACATCCTACCAATAAACGGGCTATCAATAAACATACTATCAATAAATGTACTATCAATAAACGTACTATCAATAAACGGGCTCTCAATAAACATCCTATCAATAAATGTACTATGAATAATCCTACTATCAATAAACGTATTATCAATAAACGGGCTATCAATGGGCGTACTATCAATAAACGTACTATCAATAAACGTACTATCAATAAACATCCTATCAATAAATGTACTATCAATAAACGTACTATCATTAAATGTACTATCAATAAACGTACTATCGATAAACATCCTATCAATAAATGTACTATCAATAAATGTACTATCAATAAACAGACAATACATAAACGGGATATCAATAGGCGTACTATTAATAAGCGTACCATCAATAGGCGTACTACCAATAAAAATACTATCAATAAACAGACTATCAATAAACGTACTATCAATAAATTGCTATCAATGAACATACTATCAATAAACGGGCTATCAATAAACGGGATACCAATAAACGCACTATCAATAATCGTACTATCAATAACAGGGCCATTAGTAAACGTGCTATCAATAAACGTAATATCAAAAAACGGGCTATCAATTAACGTCCTATCAATGCACCGGCTATCAATAAACGTACTATCCATAAACGGGCTATTGATAAACGTACTATCAATAAACATCCTACCAATAAACGGGCTATCAATAAACATACTATCAATAAATGTACTATCAATAAACGTACTATCAATAAACGGGCTATCAATAAACATCCTATCAATAAATGTACTATCAATAAACCTACTATCAATAAACGTATTATCAATAAACGGGCTATCAATAGGCGTACTATCAATAAACGTACTATCAATAAACGTACTATCAATAAACATCCTATCAATAAATGTACTATCAATAAATGTACTATCAATAAACGTACTATCAATAAACAGACTATCAATAAACGGGCTATCAATAGGCGTACTATTAATAAGCGTACCATCAATAGGCGTACCACCAATAAACGTACTATCAATAAACAGACTATCAATAAACGGGCTATAAATAGGCGTACTATCAATAAACGTACTATCAATAGTCGTACTACTAATAAACGTACTATCAATAAATTGGCTATCAATAAACGTACTATCAATAAACATAACATAAATAAACGTACTATCAATAGGCGTACTACCATTAAACGTACTACCATTAAACGTACTACCATTAAACGTACTATCAATAAATGGGCTATCAATAAACATCCTATCAATAAACTGGCTATCAATAGGCTACTATCAATAAACGTACTATCAATAAACGTACCATCAATAAACGTACTATCAATAGGCGTACTACCAATAAACATACTACCAATATACGTACTATCAATAAACATCCTATCAATACACGTACTGTCAATAAACGTGATATCAATAAACGTACTATCAATAAACGGGCTATCAATTAACGGTCTATCAATAAAAGGGATATCGATAGAAGTACTATCAATAAATGTGCTATCAATAAACGGGCTATCAATAAACGTACTATCAATAGACTACTATCAATAAACGTACTATCAATGAACGGGCTATCAATAAACGTACTATCAATAAACAGGGTATAAATAAACATACTATCAATAAACGGGTATCACTAAACGTACTATCAGTAAACGGGGTATCAATAAACGTACTATCAATAAACGAGGTATCAATAAACGTACTATCAATAAACGGGCTATCAATAAACGTACTATCCATAAACGGATATCGATAAACGTACTATCAATAAACATCCTACCAATACACGTACTATCAATAAACGGGCAATGAATATGTGTTCTACCAATAAACGTACTATAAATAAACATCCTATCAATAAATGTACTATCAATGAACATACTATCAATAAACGGGCTATCAATAAACGGGATACCAATAAACGTACTATCAATAATCGTAATATCAAAAAACGGGCTATCAATTAACGTCCTATGAATACACGGGCTATCAATAAACGTACTATCCATAACGGGCTATCGATAAACGTACTATCAATAAACATCCGTCCAATAAACGGGCTATCAATAAACATACTATCAATAAATGTACTATCAATAAACGTACTATCAATAAACGGGTTATCAATAAACATACTATCAATAATTGTACTATAAATAAACCTACTATTAATAAACGTATTATCAATAAACGGGCTTTCAATGGGCGTACTATCAATAAACGTACTATCAATAAACGTACTATCAATAAACATCCCATAAATAAATGTACTATGAATAAAAGTACTATCATTTAACGTACTTTCAATAAACGTACTATCAATAAACATCCTATCAATAAATGTACTATCAATAAACGTACTATCAATAAACAGACAATACATAAACGGCCTATCAATAGGCGTACTATTAATAAGCGTACCATCAATAGGCGTACTACCAATAAAGATTCTATCAATAAACAGACTATCAATAAACGTACTATCAATAAATTGCTATCAATGAACATACTATCAATAAACGGGCTATCAATAAACGGGATACCAATAAACGTACTATCAATAATCGTACAATCAACAACCGGGCTATTAGTAAACGTGCTATCAATAAACGTAATATCAAAAAACGGGCCATCAATTAACGTCCTATCGATACACGGGCTATCAATAAACGTAGTATCCATAAACGGGTTATCGATAAACGTACTATCAATAAACATCCTACCAATAAACGGGCTATCAATAAACATACTATCAATAAATGTACTATCAATAAACGTACTATCAATAAACGGGCTATCAATAAACATCCTATCAATAAATGTACTATCAATAAACCTACTATCAATAAACGTATTATCAATAAACGGGCTATCAATAGGCGTACAATCAAGAAACGTACTATCAATAAACGTACTATCAATAAACATCCTATCAATAAATGTACTATCAATAAACGTACTATCATTATACGTACTATCAATAAACGTACTATCAATAAACAGACTATCAATAAACGGGCTATCAATAGGCGTACTATTAATAAGCGTACAATCAATAGGCGTACTACCAATAACGTACTATCAATAAACAGACTATCAATAAATGGGCTATCATTAGGCTTACAATCAATAAACGTACTACCAATAGGCGTACTACTAATAAACGTACTATCAATAAACGGGGTATCAATAAACGTACTATCAATAAACGGGGAATCAATAAACGTACTATCAATAAACGGGGTATCAATAAACGTACTATCAAGAAACGGGCTATCAATAGACGTACTATCAATAAATTTACTATCAATTAATGGCCTAACAATAAACGGGCTATCAATAAACATACTATCAACAAACGTACTATCAATAAACGTACTATCAATAATCGTACTATCAATAAACGTTCTATCAATAAACGTACTATCAATAAACAGGCAATCAATAGGCGTACTATCAATAAACCTACTATCCATAAACATCCTATCAATAAATGTACTATCAATGAACATACTATCAATAAACGGGCTATCAATAAACGTACTATCCATAAACGGGCTATCGATAAACGTACTATCAATAAACATCCTACCAATAAACGGGCTATCAATAAACATCCTATCAATAAATTTACTATCAATAAATGTACTATCAATAAACGTACTAACAATAAACAGACTATCAATAAACGGGCTATCAATAGGCGTACTATTAATAAGCGTACCATCAATAGGCGTACTACCAATAAACGTACTATCAATAAACAGACTATCAATAAACGTACTATCAATAAATGGCTATCAATGAACATACTATCAATAAACAGGCTATCAATAAACGGGATACCAATAAACGTACTATCAATAATCGTACTATCAATAACAGGGCTATTAGTAAACGTGCTATCAATAAACGTTATATCAAAAAACGGGCCATCAATTAACGTCCTATCAATACACGGGCTATCAATAACGTACTATCCATAAACGGGCTATTGATAAACGTACTATCAATAAACATCCTACCAATAAACGGGCTATCAATAAACATACTATCAATAAATGTACTATCAATAAACGTACTATCAATAAACGGGCTATCAATAAACATCCTATCAATAAATGTACTATCAATAAACCTACTATCAATAAACGTATTATCAATAAACGGGCTATCAATAGGCGTACTATCAATAAACGTTCTATCAATAAACCTACGATACATAAACATCCCATCAATAAATGTACTATCAATAGATGTACTATAAATAAACGTACTATCAATAAACAGACTATCAATAAACGGGCTATCAATAGGCGTACTATTAATAAGCGTACCATCAATAGGCGTACTACCAATAAACGTACAATCAATAAACAGACTATCAATAAATGGGCTTTCAATAGCCGTACAATAAATAAACGTACTATCAATAGTCGTACTACTGATAAACGTACTATCAATAAACGTGGTATCAATAAACGTACTATCAATAAACGGGGTATCAATAAACGTACTATCAATAAACGGGCTATCAATAGACGTACTATCAATAAATTTACTATAAATAAATGGCCTAACAATAAACGAGCTATCAATAAACATACTATCAACAAACGTACTATCAATAAACGAACTATCAATAATCGTACTAACAATATACGTTCTATCAATAAACGTACTATCAATAAACGGGCTATCAATAGGCGTACTATCAATAAACGTACTATCAATAAACATCCTATCAATAAATGTACTATCAATGAATATACAATCAATGAACGGGCTATCAATAAACGGGATACCACTTAACGTACTATCAATAATCGTACAATCAATAACCGGGCTATTAGTAAACGTGCTATCAATAAACGTAATATCAAAAAACGGTCTATCAATTAACGTCCTATAAATAGAAGGGCTATCAATAAACGTGCTATCCATAAACGGGCTATCGATAAACGTACTATCAATAAACATCCTACCAATAAACGGGCTATCAATAAACATACTATAAAAAAATGTACTATCAAAAAACGTACTATCAATAAACGGGCTATCAATAAACATCCTATCAATAAATGCACTATCAATAAACCTACTATCAATAAACGTATTATCAATAAACGGGCTATCAATAGGCGTGCTATCAATAAACGTACTATCAATAAACGTACTATCAATAAACATCCTATCAATAAATGTACTATCAATGAACATACTATCAATAAACGGGCTATCAATAAACGGGATACCAATAAACGTACTATCAATAATCGTACTATCAATAACCGGGCTATTAGTAAACGTGCTATCAATAAACGTAATATCGAAAAACGGGCTATCAATTTACGTCCTATGAATACACGGGCTATCAATAAACGTACTATCCATAACGGGCTATCGATAAACGTACTATCAATAAACATCCGTCCAATAAACGGGCTATCAATAAACATACTATCAATAAATGTACTATCAATAAACGTACTATCAATAAACGGATTATCAATAAACATACTATCAATAATTATACTATAAATAAACCTACTATTAATAAACGTATTATCAATAAACGGGCTATCAATGGGCGTACTATCAATAAACGTACTATTTATAAACGTACTATCAATAAACATCCCATAAATAAATGTACTATCAATAAAAGTACTATCATTTAACGTACTATCAATAAACGTACTATCAATAAACATCCTATCAATAAATGTACTATCAATAAATGTACTATCAATAAACGTACCATCAATAAACTAACAATCAATAAACGGGCTATCAATAGGCGTACTATTAATAAGCGTACCATCAATAGGCGTACTACCAATAAACGTACTATCATTAAACAGACTATCAATAAACGTACTATCAATAAATGGGCTATCAATGAACATACTATCGATAAACAGGCTATCAATTAACGGGATACCAATAAACGTACTATCAATAATCGTACTATCAATAACAGGGCTATTAGTAAACGTGCTATCAATAAACGTTATATCAAAAAACGGGCTATCAATTAACGTCCTATCAATACACGGGCTATCAATAAACGTACTATCCATAAACAGGCTATCGATAAACGTACTATCAATAAACATCCTACCAATAAACGGGCTATCAATAAACATACTATCAATAAATGTACTATCAATAAACGTACTATCAATAAACGGGCTATCAATAAACATCCTATCAATAAATGTACTATCAATAAACCTACTATAAATGAACGTATTATCAATATACGGGCTATCAATAGGCGTACTATCAATAAACGTACTATCAATAAACGTACTATCAATAAACATCCTATCAAGAAATGTACTATCAATAAACGTACTATCATTAAACGTATTATCAATAAACGTACTATCAATAAACAGACTATCAATAAACGGGCTATCAATAGGCGTACTATTAATAAGCGTACCATCAATAGGCGTACTACCAATAAACGTACTATCAATAAACAGACTATCAATAAACCGGCTATCAATAGGCGTACTATCAATAAACGTACTATCCATAGGCGTACTACTAATAAACGTACTATCAATAAATGGGCTATCAATAAACGTACTATCAAGAAACGTAACATCAATAAACGTACTATCAATAGGCGTACTACCAATAAACGTACTACCAATAAACGTACTATCAATAAATGGGCTATCAATAAACATCCTATCAATAAACGGGCTATCAATAGGCTACTATCAATAAACGTACTATCAATAAACGTACCATCAATAAACGTACTATCAATAGGCGTACTACCAATAAACATACTACCAATATACGTACTATCAATAAACATCCTATCAATACACGTACTGTCAATAAACGTACTATCAATAAACGTACTATCAATAAACGTCCTATCAATAAACATACTATCAATAAACGGGCTATCAATGGACGTACTATCAATAGACATACTATCAATAAACGTACTATCAATAAACGTACTATCAATAAACGGGCTATCAATTAACGGTCTATCAATAAACGGGATATCGATAGAAGTACTATCAATAAACGTACTATGAATAAACGGGCTATCAATAAACGTACTATCAATAGACTACTATCAATAAACGTACTATCAATGAACGGGCTATCAATAAACGTACTATCAATAAACGGGGTATCAATAAACGAACTATCAATAAACGGGGTATCAATAAACGTACTGTCAATAAACGGGGTATCAATAAACGTACTATCAATAGATTTACCATCAATAAATGGCCTAACAATAAACGGGCTATCAATAAACGTACTATCAATAAACGTACTATCAATAAACGGGCAATCAATAGGTGTACTACCAATAAACGTACTATCAATAAACATCCTATCAATAAATGTACTATCAATGAACATACTATCAATAAACGGACTATCAATAAACGGGATACCAATAAACGTACTATCAATAATCGTACTATCAATAACCGGGCTATTAGTAAACGTGCTATCAATAAACGTAATATCAAAAAACGGGCTATCAATTAACGTCCTATCAATACACGGGCTATCAAAAAACGTACTATCCATAAACGGGCTATCGATAAACGTACTATCAATAAACATCCGTCCAATAAACGGGCTATCAATAAACATACTATCAATAAATGTACTATCAATAAACGTACTATCAATAAACGGGTTATCAATAAACATAGTATCAATGAATGTACTATAAATAAACCTACTATTAATAAACGTATTATCAATAAACGGGCTATCAATGGGCGTACTATCAATAAACGTACTATCAATAAACGTACTATCAATAAACATCCTATCAATAAATGTACTATCAATAAACGGAATATCATTAAACGTACTATCAATAAACGTACTATCAATAAACATCCTATCAATAAATGTACTATCAATAAATGTACTATCAATAAACGTACTATCAATAAACTAACAATCAATAAACGGGCTATCAATTGGCGTACTATTAATAAGCGTACCATCAATAGGCGTACTACCAATAAACGTACTATCAATAAACAGACTATCAATATACGTACTATCAATAAATGGGCTATCAATGAACATACTATCAATAAACAGGCTATCAATAAACGGGATACCAATAAACGTACTATCAATAATGGGCTATCAATGAACATACTATCCATAAACGGGCTATCAATAAACGGGATACCAATAAACGTACTATCAATAATCGTACTATCAATAACAGGGCTATTAGTAAACGTGCTATCAATAAACGTAATATCAAAAAACGGGCTATCAATTAACGTCCTATCAATACACGGGCTATCTATGAGCGGACTATCAATGAACGGACTATCAATAAACGTACTATCAATAAACGTACTATCAATAAACGTACTATCAATAAATATACTACCAATAAACATGCTATCAATAAACGTACTATCAATAAACAGGCTATCAATTGGCGTACTATCAATAGGTGTACTATCAATAAACGTACCCATAAGCAAAATGTCTAAAAAATTTTTTAAAGCTCCTAGTATCTTATCAAGTCACCAAAGCAACAGACATCACTTTTACTGCTTCAAGTAATCTCATAGCAAAAACAATATAATCGCCATATAATGATTCTCGTGGATGTGCTTAATGAAACACTCATCGATAATTTTCTGTTCTGACAAAATCATCAAAGATTTGTCTCGACTGAACTCACATCCATTGTTCCCCCTTGCCAAACTTCACAAAAAACATATGACTACCTACAATCACTATATCCGATTCCCCCCATTCTCTATCTAAATATAAACGTGGATTCCTTGAATCCATGAACAAAGCCTCTTTACCAGAACTGCCCGCATGTGGAACACTGTTCCAATTGTCTCCTTCGCGGTTCAATACAACATAGTAGCCTTCAAATCCAATGTTAACAAATTCTTATTGAGTTTTTCCAATAAATAATAAAATTCTACCCAATTTACACAATTAACGATTACTATACTACTACCCTATATTCATTAACCCTTATCCTCGAGTGGTTTTCGAGGCTTGATAAGTGGTGTTTCCCGAGTAAAAAAAAAGATTGTTCGACGTCTTATTATTAATTGAAACTAGACCAATTTTGAAATATTTCCTTAATAACGTATTCTAAATATTTGTTTTGGCGTAAAATGCAGAATTCTAATGGAATGTCTTGGTTCCAAGAATGGGATTCCTTGTGGATTTGGGTACAACGAGACTAACAATTGCAGAGACAATTGACTTACTTGACTTTCCATTTCTTCTACGCAAGTGGTAACAAATATTCATCATATCGCTCTCATGAGCAGTCTTGGAGATCTCAAACTCTGATCGTTGCCTACCTGATGATGGTTTATTCGGGAATCTTTGTAAAATGATAAAAATTGACCATATGACAACCTGTTTTGGGCTATAACATCAGGAAAGGGGTAGCTTTATATTTTGGTTATAACTATAACTGCATTTTAATCGTCGGTTGGAGATTCTCGATGCCTCATCTTTGTCACAGATAGAAAAACTTATTATCACATGAAACATTTTAAAGGCGTTTATGACAACATACACCAACGTGAAAACGTGAATTTTTTATGTAAAAATGTTCAATTGTTTACAGGAAATTGAAAAATACCTAATCTTATACAGATATTATCGCTTGTCAGAATATATATATATATATATATATATATATATATATATATATATATATATATATATATATATATATATATATATAGGGGAGAGACAGAGAGGTAGAAAAAGAGAAATTTGATAACTATTTAATCTTTCTAATCTTATTACAAATCTATTGATCTCTGTCAATATATATATATTGTGTACAGAAAGTTGTTAGATGAGACAAATCATTGGTACCGTCGGTTTCAAGCCCGATAATAAGGACCGTTGAAGATATCCTTATCAAACTCTCTTCAGACAATATTCGTCTATTTTATAAGCGGAAGTGTAATATATATATATATATATATATATATATTTTTTTTTTTTTTTACACAGTGATTACCACTTATCAAGGCCCGGAAGCCACTCAGGGATAAGGGTTATTGCAAGTACATTACGTTAGTGTGGAGATTTGATGAAGTGTTTACTTAAGGGGTTCATTAGAAATTTGTTAACGCTGGACTTGAACACATCCAACTTGTAGTCCGGTGGGAAGCAGGCAGACGAAACAGAGTTCCACAGGCGTGCAGTTCTAAGAAAGAAGCTTTGTTCATGGAATCCACGTTTTGATTTAAGCACAGATATAGAGTGGGGGAAATTTTTCACAGTGGATTCAGCTAGATGAGTGTTTTTCGTGAAAGATTGGCGAGGAAGGACCAGAGATTGGAGTTCAGACGAGCACCTGTCATGGAAATAACGATAAAACAAGGATAGGCTCGCAACGTCTCTTCTGTGGGAGAGAGTTTGCAGGGTAGAGAAAAGGGCATCCCCCACTAAGCCACGAAGTCTATTTTGTACTCTGTCAAGGCAGGATAGGCTGTTTTTAGCAGCTCCTGCCCAGATATGGCAACAGTATTCCATCCTTGGACGTACTTGGCTTTTATATAGATAGAGAATTGCATCAGTAGTGAGATATCTTCTGGAGCGGTAGAAGGATCCCGCCATCTTTCCAGCGACCTTGGCAACAGACTTGATGTACGTGTTCCATTTCAGATCAGGAGTAAAGGTCAAACCCAGAAGCTTTTCAAAACACGGTGCCTCACCCAGACGAGAGCCATCCATCACAATTGATGCCAGATGGGGATCAGAGCGTTGATGATGTAAGGATAGGAGTTTGGTTTTAGGTTGGCAGTATTTGGCGCGAACAGTTGGCAGAGATGGCGGAAATTTTCTGTTTATATGTCTATCCTCGTAGCCATGTCACTAGTAAGGGTGTTGGAGATAAACGTTTTTTCTGGGCTGACGTTATCCGCCTGATCCGAACCTTGGATTAACCACTAAGGAGGCTGTCCTATCAGCAGGTGCAAAGTACTGGGGTTGCTGTATTGCCATTTGGTGAATGGATTCTGGACCATGCAGTAGCTTCTGGTGGGTCCTCTCAATGCCATACTAGTGGGTAATTGTTACGGCTTTACCTTATCATTAGCTACAAATAAAATTTAAAAAATCTTCGTTTCTTTTTCTCTTAGTTTCCCCTCTCTGTTCTGCTCTAGGTAAATCTGACGACCTAATCCACAAATTCCAAAATTTCATCATGACAAGTTTCAAGAAAAAATACACGATTAAACCCGGTTCTCCACCTTCCAACGTAGACCCCTACTACCATTGTTATATATTCGTTCTTCATTGAGGTTATCCTTGAGGGGTACCAAATTGAGCTTTCGTTACATTTGAATATGTTATATAGAGTTCTTCATTTAGGGGCACATTTTACGTTTTCTATATAACATAAGAAAGATTCCGTGTGATTGTCTCTAATATAAATGGTTGTGTGTTTGATTATCATAAAGGGAATCGTGTGTGTGACATGTAATTTCTGAACCTTCCTCTGTTTCTCGCTGTTGAACCATCTGGCAATTTCTCATCCTGGAGGGAGACTTGATACCTGTTTGACGAAGATTTATCACTCCAAGACGATGAAATGGTTTTATAGTTTTTATTTCACTTTCCCCAGAGGTCCTGCAGCAGGTGTAAAGTGAAATCTGCTTGTGTGGTTCTTCTTCACACACGTCATCGTTCGTCTCCCCCCTCCCCAGTTAAGAGGGGGGAGACCACGGAAAACGTCCGTCTTCTTCAAAGCTCAAATCAAATCTCACAGATCTAGCCAACCACGTCACACATACGTAATTTGGTCAGCTGACCTTTGGTTCTGGTAAACGTGTCTACCTCCACGTTTACTCACCTCTCTCTCTCTCTCTCTCTCTCTCTCTCTCTCTCTCCCTCTCTATTCTCTTATAGAGATACAGAGAGAGAAAATAGAAAGAGTAAAAAAGCCAGAGAGGTGGGGGATAGATGCTCGTTAACACCATGTCTCCTTCTCCAACATCAGGGGTCTACATTCTAACCTTCCAGAGGTTGAAACCCAATTACATGAGACTAAACCAGACCTTTTATTTTTAAGTGAAACTGGCATTGGACAGGCTATTTCCCTAGAAGAGTTCGCAATTAAAGGATACTCTAACTTAACTTCTAAATCTGACCCCCAAGATCGCCATGGGCATGGAATATGTGCCTATATTAGGGATAACTTTCCATGTGGTAGGGACATCTCCAGCGAAGATCCTAACTTACCCTATATGTGCTTCCGGGTTGCTTTAGCTCACACTATGGCATTTATATTTACTCTCTATCGCCCCCATAACAGCGGAGTAACTATCTTTCAAAGCATATCTGAGAAAATTGACCAAGTCCTATCTGCTTATCCTTCAGCTAACATTCACGTATGTGGTTACTTCAATGTTCACAACGTCGAATGGTTGACCCACTCTAACAAGACCGATGATGAGGGGAGGTTCTGTCATGATTTCTCCATTGCCTATGACCTCACTCAGATTGTTCAGGAACCCACCCATGTGCCCGACAATGACGGCCAGTATGCAAGCCTACTAGACTTTTTTTCTCACAACTTGCCCTGAACTATGTTCAGTTTCTGTTCTGTCGCCTCTTGGATCTTCCGACCACTCTGTTGTATCAATTAAGATAAAAATGAAATGTAATAAGTCCCCAGACGTATCTCTTCATCGTACAGTATATCGATACACTAAGGCTGACTGGGATAGCTTCTGTACATTTATATCTGATCTACCTCTGCATTCCATGTTTAAAAAGGATGTGTCCTCTATAGTATTAGACCTGACGGAATGGTTAATTGTAGGTATTGACCGTTTCATACCCTCGAAAAAGTTTCAGCAAAAACCTAACAGCCAGTCATGGTTCTCTCCAGAATGTGCTGCTGCCATTGCGCACAGAAATCACTTTTTCCACTGTTTCCAACGTAATAGATGTATGAAAACTAAAGCCGCTTTCAGGACTGCCAGCAACCATTGTAAGAAAGTAATAAAGAATGCAAGAGAGTTGTATGCTCAATCTGTTAAGTCCAAAGTAGCTGAACAGCCGCTTGGTTCCCACCAGTTTTGGCAAATAGCAAACAGAATCCTGAACAGAAGCGTGTGCTCCATCCCAACTATTATCAATGGACCTGAGGTAATCTCGTCAGCATCAGACAAAGCCAAACTCTTTGTCAAGAACTTTGCAGCTAATTCTACCCTTTGCGATCAAGGCCGCCAACCTCCAATATTTCCTCCTGTATCAGAAAACACGCTACGTGATATACGTATATCTGTACGTGGTGTTACCAAGCTAATCAAAAACTTTGATTCCAGTAAAGCAACTGGCCCTGACGGTATTCCAATTATAGTACTCAAAAAACTTCAACCTGAACTAGCGCCCATACTTACAAAACTGTTTAAACGTTGTCTTAAGGAGAATAGTTTCTCATCTCCCTGGAAAATCTCATCAGTATGCCCTGTATTTAAGAATTAAGGTGATCGCTCATCCCCCTCTCAGTACAGGCCAATAAGTCTCCTGTGCGTCATGAGTAAGTTGCTGGAATCTGTGTTAAATACAGAAGTAATCAACCATCTCAACAAAAATAACCTTCTTAGTGACACTCAATATGGTTTCCGTTCTGCTAGATCTACAGCAGATGTGCTTACAGTTATATCTCATAGGATTAGCAAATCTCTCGACGGAGGCAACCTTTCTAGGGCAATTGCTCTTGACATATCTAAGGCCTTTGATAGGGTATGGCATAAAAGTTTACTTCATAAGATCTCTAGCTATAGTATTGCTGGAAATGTCTTCTCAATTATTAAATCATTTCTTTCTGATAGGTTCATAAGAGTAGTAGTTGAGGGGCAAAAATCAGAAGCTCACAGTATTAATGCGGGTGTCCTCAGGGGTCCATCCTGGGCCCAACTCTTTTCCTGATCTACATTAATGATCTTCCAAATCACATCCTTACATCATTCGTAGACCTTTATGCTGACGACACTACCATTTATGGTAGCACATCTAAGACAGTAAACGACCAAGTTCTCTCCAATTCTCTCTCCTCTGATATTGAGCACGTAGTACAATGGGGTAAGGAGTGGCTGGTTACTTTTATTGCATCTAAAACCAAGCTTCTCTCTTTACATCATCAACATTCTGATCCACATCTGGCACCAATTGAAATGAATGGCTCTCGTCTTCAGGAGGCCTCAAGTTTTGACAAGCTTCTTGGCTTGACCATTACTCCTGATCTGAAATGGAATACGTACATCAAATCTGTTGCCAAGGCCGCTGGAAAAATGGTGGGATCTTTCTATCGATCCGGTAGATATCTCACTGCTGATGCTATTCTCTATCTATATAAGAGTCAGGTACGTCCAAGGATGGAATACTGTTGCCACATCTGGGCAGGAGCTGCTAGAAAGGACTTGGCCTGCCTTGATAGAGTTCAAAACAGACTTCGAAGCCTCGTAGGAGATGTCCTTTTCTCTTCCTTGCAACCTCTATCTCACAGAAGAGATGTTGCGAGTTTGTCTCTGATGTATCGTTATTTTCATGGAAAGTGTTCGACTGAGCTTCAATCTATGGTCCCCCCTCGCCAAACTTTCACAAGAAACACTCGTCTAGCTGTACACACTATCAATAATTCCCCCCACTCTTTATCTGTGCCTAAACCTAAACGTAGATTCCATGAACAAAGCTTCTTTCTTAGAACTGCACGCCTGTGGAATTGTCTTCCGTTTTCCTGCTTTCCGGCTGACTACAATATGGTTGTCTTCAAGTCTAACGTAAATAAGTTCTTGATGTGCCGTTCCATATAAGTTATCAAATTTACTAAATTTTCATTACTAATGATTACTATATTGTCCAATTTCTACTGTACGCTCTTTAACCCTTATCCTTGAGTGGCCTCTTGGCCTTGATAATGTGGTGATGCCTATGTAAAAAAAAAAGTAACCAGCCAAGTTCTCTCTGATTCTCTCAATCAGAGAGAACTTTGTCATTTACAGCCTTTGATGTGTTGCCGTAGATGGTCGTTTCATTAGCAAAGATGTCAACGAATGATTTAAGTATGTGTTTAGGGAGGTCATTGATATAGATCAGGAAGAAAGTTGGGCCGAGGGTTGACCCCTGAGGTACTCCAGTATTTATATTGCAGGCCTCCGATTTTTGTCCATCTACCACTACTCTTATGAGCCTATCGGAGGGAAATGATTTTATGATTGAGAAAACATTTCCAGTTATACCGTAGCTGGAAATCTTGTGAAGTAGACCCTTATGCCATACCTTGTCGAAGGCCTTTGATATGTCATGAGCAATTGCCCTAGAAAGGAAGCCTTTGTCAAGAGATTCACTAATCCTGTGGGATATAACCGTCAGCACATCTGCGGTATATCTTGCAGAACGGAAACCATATTGTATGTCACTAAGAAGGTTGTTCCTGCTGAGGTGGTTGACTATTTCTCTATTTAATATGGATTCCAGCAACTTACTCATAACACACAGGAGACTAATTGGCCTGTACTGAGAGGAAGATGACTTATCACCTGTATTCTTAAATGCAGGGCAAACTGACGATGTCTTCCAGGGAGTCGGAAAGCACTTCTCCTTAAGGCAACGCTTAAATAGTTTCGTAAGTATGGGAGCAAGTTCTGGTTGAAGCTTTTTTAACACTATAATTGGGATGCCATCAGGGCCAGTTGCTTTACTGGAATCTAGGTTCTTGATTAGCGACCTCATGCACGGATATTTGTATGTTACCTAGCGTGTTCTGTGTTATAGGAGGAAATATGGGGAGTTGATGGCCTTCGTCGCATAGGGTAGAATTAGCTGCAAAGTTCTTTGCAAATAGTTTGGCCTTGTCTGACGCTGACGCGATGACCTCTGATCCATTGATAATGGTTGGGATAGAACGCACGCGTCTGTTCAGGATCCTATTTGTTATTTGCCAAAACTGGTGAGAACCAAGCCGCTGATCAGCTACCTTGGATTTAACAGACTGGGCATATAGCTCTCTAGCATTTTTTATTACTTTTTTACAGTGGTTGCTGGCAGTTCTGAAAGCAGCTTTAGTCTCAGTGCATTTATTATGTTGGTTGCTATGGAAAAAGTGATTTCTGTGTGCGATAGCAGCAGCAAATTCTGGGGAGAACCATGGCTGGCTGTTAGGTTTTTGTTGGAAATTTTTAGATGGTATGAATTGGTCTATGCCTACAATTAACCATTCGGTCAGATCTGATACTATAGAGGACACTTCCTTTTTAAACATGGAGTGCAGAGGTAAATCAGATATGAATGTACGAAAGCTATACCAGTCAGCCATAGAATATCGGTATACAGTACGGTGAAGGGGTACGTCTGGGGACTTCTTACATTTCGTTTTTATCTTAACTGATACGACGGAGTGGTCGGAGGATCCTAGAGGAGAATGAACGGAGCATGAACATAGCTCAGGGGAAGTTGAGAGAAAAAGGTCGAGGAGGCTTGCATATTGACCGGGTGTATCGGGCACACGGGTGGGTTTGCGAACAATCTGAGTGAGGTCATAAGCAATGGCAAAATCATGACAAAACCTCCCCTCATCGTCTGTCTTATTTGAATGGGTCAGCCATTTCACGTTATGGACGTTGAAGTCACCACAGATGTGGATGTTAGCCGAGGGATGTGCAGACAGTATGTGGTCTATTTTCTCAGATATGCTCTTAAAGATAGTAACTCCGCTGTTGTGGGGCCAATAGAGGGCAAATATAAATACAGTGGTGTTAGCAAGTGCAACCCTGAAGCACATATAGGGTAAATTAGGATCTTCTCTAGAGATATCCCTACCACACGGGAAGCCATCCTTAATGTAGGCACATATTCCATGCCCATGGCGATCTATATACCTCGCGAGTTCACGTTTAAATCTCGTTTTGTTTAATCCCCACCCCCGCGTTTATTTATCGGATGATGATGATTTCATTAACTTTAAACTTGGAATTATTTAAATTTAAAATCTAATTTCGAAAAAATATGTTTCCTCATATAAATCGATTTTAATTTGAACCCAAATTAATTTAAAAATCTAATTTTTCTTATGTATAAAAAACCTTAAAATTTATATTGGTATCTGTTAAAAACAAAATTTCGTTTAATTATATCGAATTACGTTTAAAAATTTCTAAACTACGTTTAAAGTTGTTTTTTTTTTAATTTAATCTTTCGTTTAATTATATCGAATAACGTTTAAAAATTTCAAAATACGTTTAAAAAACTTTCAAGGTTTGGGAAAGTGAGTATCTATCTATCCTAAGTGATTTTCCTAGTATATTAACATTATAATATTTTTCTATAGTTTTAAATTCGAAATAGATTGTAAATTACATTTATAAAGTATAATTTTTAAAAAATTATATATATATATATATATATATTTTTTACACAGTGATCACCACTTATCAAGGCCCGGAAGCCACTCAGGGATAAGGGTTATTGCAAGTACATTACGTTAGTGAGGAGATTTGCTGAAATGTTTACTTAAGGGGGCGGTTCATTAGGAATTTGTTTACATTGGACTTGAAAACATCCAAGTTGTAGTCCGGAGGGAAGCAGGCAGACGGAACAGAGTTCCACAGGCGTGCAGTTCTAAGAGAGAAGCTTTGTTCATGGAATCTGCGTTTTGATTTAGGCACAGATATAGAGTGGGGGAAATTTTTCACAGTGGATTCAGCTAGACGGGTGTTTTTCGTGAAAGATTGGCGAGGGGGGGACCAGAGATTGGAGTTCAGACGAGCATCTGCCATGGAAATAACGATAAAACAAGGACAGGCTCGCAACGTCTCTTCTGTGGGAGAGAGGTTGCAGGGTAGAGAAAAGGCCATCCCCCATATAATACATTAATTTAAAATCTATAATATAATTACGATTAAAATCCAAGTTTACCGACTAATCATTTTAGTAGTTACAATTTTTCTCTTTCCTATTACATATATATATATATATATATATATATATATATATATATATATATATATATATATATATATAATCAACATCTAAGTTTTGTTCTTTTCATTGATCCAGTTTATTAGGAGCCCCTTCCTTATGTATATGCAATTTTTCAAAGCTTCACTCGTCACATTTAAACATTTTATCTTTGGGTCATGAATTTCCCGGAGGATGTAGTATTTTTCTGCATTACAGAGCGAGCATTGACTTCATTCCGGGACGTATGCTGGTTTGTGCTCTATTTTCTCCATTTTATGGAAAAAAGGTGTATTTTTTTTAAGCTCCCACACCCGGGTAGCTAATGCTGTATCCATCCTTGTTTTAGCTCTAAAGGAGCTCACATGTTCGTAGTATCTTTTTTTAAATTGGCCTTTTGTCATACCTATATATTTTTCCGGTATATTTGTGGATTGATCTGTTATTGTGGCCTCATAAACAAGGGATTCAGCTTTACAATTACCCTCCAATGGACAGCTATTTTTGGTCCTGCAAGAGCAGCCTGCGTTATCTATCTTTTTTGGATCCTTAGATATGATCGACTTGATTGATGGAGCTGTTGAGTAACTAACTTTCACACTATTAAAAATTTTATGCAGTTTATGTTTTTCTGGAAAATGCTTGTCTAGGAGACTAAGAAAAAAATGGCATACTCTAGTTTTTGTATTCAATGAGAACGTAGGTAAGAACCAGATTATCTTCCATTTCCTCTTTCGTTTTTTATTTTCTCTATTATCCTGGGTGTGTTGAAATTTTACGTTTTCTTTGAACCCACTTTGGTGCAGTGCTTCGTTATAATATGGTGCTGCTTGCTCGAACACTTCAGCGTTCGAAGAAAGTTGTGAAATTCTTTTGCTAATGTTTTCTACTATATTTTAAGCACTGTGGGTGGGTGGCATTAACTCTTATTTATGTACATGAGTTTTTCATTTAGTTTGTGGAAGGGTTTATGCATTTTCTTCTCGAGATCTAGAGTGACATCTAAAAAATCTACTCTATTTAAATTTGTCTGTATTATTATTTTAAAGCCTAGCTCCTTGAAAAATTCAGTTAGGTCTTTCCTAAGCCTGTCTAGTGCACACCCATTGTAGTCACGCGATAGGCAAAGTCCATCATCTCTATATAACCCAAAAAAGTAATCTGCGAATTTATTTTTCATGGTATCCAGTAGGAAAAGTCCAACCAGATCGCAGATGTCCGCACTGTCATACGGCCACATCGCGACGTCAAAGGGGTCTTCGGGGTTTGATTTTTTGACCCATGTTTTATCGTCAAAAAATAAAAGGGTCTGCCTTGCTTACATGATTGTTTTCTTATCGAGCTCGCTTATCTTTCTATATTTTGATGCGAAGATCAATGATTTTCTAGGATTTCCTTAGTGATTGAGGGGTAAAAATCGACGATATGCAGTTGTGTAAATTTACATTTGTGTGGTTCAGTTATGCTTTTAAACCAGTCCAGTACCGCGCTCGTGTCTGCCCACAAATTAAGATTTGATTTTTGTTTTATTTCTTTTACTATTTTTCTAGTTACAGACTTGCTAGCTAGGCTGATCTCGCTTTAGGCCGGGTTTATTAGCCTGCAGATCGGCTTATTATTAAACTTTTCTTTGTGGTCTTTTAAAGTTATAAACACATTTTTCTTTGCTAACCTATTTACTCTGTATTCTATAAGTAATTTTGTGGCTACTTCTCTAGCCTCTTGGTTAATAGATTTATAAGTATCTTTTTCTGCTAATTGGTATTTTTCTGTAATAGAGTTTAGTACAAGTTGTTTTTACTTTTCTTTCCTTTTATATACATTTTTCGTTTTATCTGAGAAAACAATTGTCTCATTTTCTCTTTTTTTTTATATCAGCTGTTATTATTTTTTTTTAAATTGATTTGATCCTTGTTTCAATTCAAGCTTAGGGATAATGTCTAGTAAATCTTTTTTCAAAATTTTCTAATTCTTCAACTTTATTCGGGTATTTTATCGATTTTAATCCAAAATTGTTTTTACTTTCTTTTTACTTCGTTTATAATCTTCCATCTCATCCTCTGGATTACATCTTCAATTTTCGTTAGTAGAATTCTTGTATACAGCTGGTTATTTGGTGTTGGTATATTTTTAGTGGAGTAATTTAAGGTATATTTTTCCATCTCCGGTTATTATATATATATATATATATATATATATATATATATATATATATATATATATATGCATCAACAATGTCAGTAATAGTAATGTCAGCAGGTTGTATAAAATATTCTGATGAATTGTGTTTGGCTAAGTAGATTAGATTTTTCACAACAACTATTTTTTATATATGTAAGCGCATTCAATTTAAAAATTAATAAGGATTGATTCTTTGTTTTGAATTTTTTATACGAATCATTTGTCATTCAACAAATTAAACACTATTTACTTGCTATAATAAAATACACTAATAATAATAATAATAATAATAATAATAATAATAATAATAATAATAATAAATTATCAACGACAAAAACAACAACAATAATAATAATAATAATAATAATAGACGAAACGATAAACCATATAGTAAGTGAATGCAGTAAACTGGCCCAAAAGGAATACAAAAACAGGCATGACCAAGTGGGGAGGGCAGTGGTCTGGGAATTGTGCAAACGGCTGTATTTTGAGCGTACAGATAAATGGTACAAGCATAAACCCGCAACAGCACTCGAAAACGAGAACCAAAAAATCCTATGGGACATGGACATACAGACGGACAAACCTATCCAAGCAAGAAGACCAGATGTCGTAATAATTAACAAGAAAGAGAAATCCTGTCAAATCGTAGACTTTGCTGTCCCAGCTGACCACAGGGTGAGTATGAAAGAAAAAGTGAAACGAAGCAAATACACAGAACTAGCCAGAGAGTTAAAAGGGATTTGGATGATGAAGTAAGTCAAAATAGACCGATAATAATAGGAGCACTAGGAACAATCCCGGAAACCTGGAAAAAAGAATGCCAGAAATTGGAATCAGAGGAATAACTGCAAAAATACAACGCCTAACGATAAAGAAAATGGCTGAAATATTCAGGAAAACCCTTGAATGCGGAGAATAACACAAGACAATATAACGAAGAAGCGTTACAGGGAATGGAGAACACCGAAGCTGCAGATCTACTAATTCTACACCACCCCCATCATACATCTCTCCATTATTTCACCACCGTCCCCTCCCCAAAAAAGTGATACCAAAGAGCCGAGAAGGGTCAAGGAGGATGGAAAGACCGAGGAGGGAGCACTGGCCAGACCTCCGCTGGACAAGTGCGAAGAGAACTGGGACCTTGGGGAGGCTTAGTGCTACTCAAATTCCAGTATAAACCAATGACCACTGCCAGCAAGAAATCAATGGTAATAGGCTGTTGCGATGATGTAAATTTATTTGCAAATGCTATCGAAGGAGGAGGAGGAGAGAGCTGGACGTCTAAGGAGACTTGTTGTCACTCAGCTTCCAGAGAACACCACAGGTCTCCAATCAGAAGCTTCATGTGAGCCAATGATAATAAATGGGAAGAAAAACAGTTACACGGACGATTTATAAAGGTCGCCACAAGCTGGGACTAATAAAAACACTTGGACATGGCTACGAAAAGGACATCTAAACAAAGAAACTGGATTATTACAAACAGCCGCACGAGACAATGTGATTATAACCAACTATATCAAACCTAAGATTAACCGGAATAAGGCAAAAACAAATGCAGACTTTGTAGACAAAGGGGCGAAACAATAAACCACAGAATAATTGAATGCAACAAACTAACTCAAAAAGAATATAAGAATAGATACGATTAGGTCGATAAGGGAGGACACTGACTCTTGAACACCCAGACAAATGATACAAACAAAACCCGAAAGCAGTACTATCGGAATTAGCATACCGACGAGTAGGGGAGAGTGGAAGAAAAGACGGTTTAAGTCTTGCAACGAAATGTCGACGTTGCTTACAAGCAGTCTTTCCTTGTAAAAGTAACAAATGGGTAACGATGGTCGAAGTGTAATTTGTCTAAAAGACTACAACAACTACTACAACAACAGTTGAGCGACCACCCCTTTTATCTACTCCAACTCTCGGTCGACGAGATTCACGCGTGACTGAAATGTCTATTTAACTTGTAAGGAATAGGCACTCAGGTTCTTTGATTTACGGACCACCGGCCGTGTTGGTCACAGCTACCAGCACTCCTTTCTTCCCCACCGACCTACCCTCGGCAAGTCAACCAATTCAAAATTCTCACAATACTTAAAAACAAAATCTCATCAGCTCCTTTAGTACAGAGGGTATAAATGGATAAAACTATCTAAGGAAGGAAGTCATAATAGTTAACAAGAAGGAAAAATCATGCCAGTACATAGAGTGAACATCATGAAGACAGAGAAGCGAAGCAAATGCACGGAACTGACTAGATAACTGAAAGGAATATAGAACATGAAGAAATTCAAGATAACACCAATAATCATAGTAGCACTAAGAGCAATCCTGAGAAACTTTGAAAAAAGAATGGGAGAAATTGGAATCGGTGGAAGGCTTATGAAAATACAACAGATAGCAATAATGAAAAGCTGAAATCTTAAACAAAATCTCGGAGTAGGCTTCAAACGCTATTAATCTTTCCTTTCCTAGGACTACAACAACTGGCGACGAGGTATTCACACATGTATATATGCATGTTTCGATATGCAGACATTGTCAAATAAATAAGGGTATGTAGATTACCGGCTGTCTATATAAACTTGTTCTTAAAAATGGTAAATGTTCATACTGCTGTTTCTATAATGGTCATTTATTTAAACGCATAAACAGACACCAAGACTGTCTCTTGAAATGTATGCATAAATAGTTTATGCTCATTGTGATGGTGCGTGTGTGCGCATGTTTACACACACATGTATATATATATATATATATATATATATTTATATATTTATATGTATGTATAGAGAGAGATGGAGAGAAAAATATATATATATATATATATATATATATATATATAAAATTTTGGGGGTTTTCACTGTTTTAATATGAAAATTAGGAAGAGAAGACTATTTTTTATATTCATGATTAAAAACCATTAAGTAGAGAAAAAAAATCAGTTGACTAGTTAGAACTTTATTCACCAAGAGCTGTATCGAGGGATATTTTATTCAAAAGAAAAAACAATAAACAGGTGGGGAAATATATATAAAACAGTAGATGTATGTAAGTGTGTCTCTGTGTGAAAATATTTAACCGATAAACTCGTAAACTACTGAAATTAACAGGAAATAGTAATCGTACACCAAGGATGGTTTATAACGAGTAAAATCTTTGTTTGGATGGATGAATAACGCGTACAAAATATGTCGGCAAGCTGAAATGCAAAGCTAGTTTCAACTTGCTGACATATTTCTATTGCTTTTGCGCATGTGCAAAGTCATTTTTAGCTTGAAGTAGTTTAATGATAAATCCTTCTTATCTATTTGTCGATACTTCAAACGGTAGGGAACACGACTGGAGCATGAAATGTTTTGATTTTAACTGATGACACACAAGTCATGTTTTTAACTTAAACTTCGAACTATACAAATTTGTAAAAAACACTACGTTTTTTTGTTTTAAATTTGAATATATTATTTATTGACATTTTCTCTTCAATTTGTGATATAAACACTTTGGTGAGTAAATAAATTATTTACTTTTTAATAGACACTTGAAAATGGAGGGGCGTAAATTAAAAAAAAACTTTAATCTAAAATATTATATTCAGTTCATTGGAAAGAGCATAAAATTTCACATTGACCCTGAAGATATCGTAAAAATATAATTAATAGAAAAATTTTGATAGATTTTTAAAGTTTAAAAATTGAAAAATATTGAGTTCGGAAAATTCATCACTGTTTTTTTTTTTTTTAAATATTTCTATTACTTTTAAAACAACTTTAATAGTTTATTTTGGAAGTATATTCCATAAAGAAAATAAACAACTCACTTTTAAAAGAGAAATTACGAGTTTTTTTAATATTTTATTCGCAGTTTCGTGTTAGGGGTGTCTAAAATTCCTACAAAAATTCTGATACACCTAGAACATCACCTGATAAAACAAAAAAAGTGTTTTAAATTGGCCAGAATCTCACATAAGAATATATCGTGCTTTTAGTAAATGGTTTTTATTTGTTTTCGTTTTGCGATTCATATATATATATATATATATATATATATATATATATATATATATATATATATATATATATATATATGTAACAAGGACTATATCCATTCGGCTACCAAGACCCACGAGAAACGTTGTTGAATTTTAAATATGTATTTTATTAAATGTTTTTAACGTCAGTCAGAATGATCTAATCATCGTATGATGATCTATGCATCAGAGCTAAATTGACCGTCGGGTTAGGATTAGGGTTAGGCTTTATTTCAACTGAAAGTGCTCAATAATAACGAGTTTCTTAAAGGGGTTGACATATTTATTTACTAATTACATAATTATTAAATATATAATTTACTAATTACATAATTACATAATTTATATAATTTACTAATTACATAATTACATAATTAAATATATAATTTACTAATTACATAATTATTAAATATATTATTTAATTATTAAATATATTATTAAATTATTATATATATTTCCAAGGGGTCACCACTTATCAAGGCCCGGAAGCTAACTGAGGATACGGGTTAATAGGTGTACAGTGGTCAAAGGAAACATGTTATAGTCATCGTTAGCAGTGGAAATTTGGTAAATTGGATTAGTTCCTGTTGGACCTGAAGACATCTATATTATAGTCAGTTAGAAAGCATGGAAAAGGGACCAGGGTTCCAGAGGCGTGCATTTCTAAGAAAGAAGCTTTGTTCATGGAATCTACGTTTTGATTTAGACACAGGTAAGGAGTGGGGAAAATTGTTGACAGTGGTTTCAGATGGATGAGTCTTTTTCGTAAAAGTCATATATTTGAGCTCAGACAAGCACTTGCCATGAAAATAGTGATAAAGCTGAGATAGACTGGCAACGTCTCTTCTGTGGAAAAAAGGTTGCAGGGAAGAGAAAAGGGCATCTCGCACTAGGCTACAAAGTCTATTTTTAACTCTGCCGAGGCAGAATAAACTGCTTCTTGTAGATTCTGCTCAGATGTGGCAACAGCACTCCATCTTTGGACATACTTGGCTCTTATACAGATAGAGAATTGCATCAGCAGTGAGATATCTACTGGAGCGGTAGAACGATCCCACCATTTTCCAGCCGCCTTCACAACAAATTTGGTGTATGTGTTCCATTTCAGATCAGGAATAAAAGTCAGACTTAGAAGTTTGTCAAAACAGGGAGCCTCCCCAAGACGAGAGCCATTCATTTTGATTGATGTCAGATGGAGATTAGAGAGTTGATGATAGAAAGATAGAAGATTGGTCTTAGATGCATTAAAATTGATCAAGATCAGAAGAGAGAGAATCAGAGAAAACTTGGTCGTTTACTGCCTTTGAAGTGTTGCCATAGATGGTAGTGTCGTCAGCATAAAAAGCTTCAAATAATCTTGGATGTTATTTGGGACATCATTGATGTAGATCAGGAAGAGTTGGGCCCATAATGGACGCCTGAGAGACTCCAGAATTAATACTATGAGCTTCTGATTTATGCCTATCAGCCACTACTCGTATGAACCTACCAGAGAGAAATGATTTAATAACTGAAAAGACATTTCTAGTTATACTGTAGTTGGAGATTTTGTTGAATAGACATTTATACCATACCCTATCAAAGGCCTTTTATATGTCAAGGCCAATTGTCTTAGAAAGGAAGTTCCATGAAGAGATTCGCTAATTCTATGAGATATAACTATTAACACATCTGCTGTAGATCTAGCAGAACAGAATCCATATTACATGTCACTGAGGAAGTTATATTTGCTGAGGTGGTTGACTACTTTATTTAACACAAATTCTAGCAACTTACTCCTGTATTGAGAGGGAGATGACCGATCATCTGAACTTTTAAATACGTGACATACTGATGAGGTTTTCCAGGGTGTTGGGAAGCAATTCTCCTTAAGACAACGTTTTGTAAGTATGGGAGATAGTTCTGGTTTAAGTTTTTTGAGCACTATAATAGGAATGCCGACAGGACATGTTGCTTTCCAGGAATCTAGGTTTTTATTAGCACATATATTTGTAAGTCCCATAGCGTGTTTTCAGACACAGGAGGAAATACAGGAGCTTGGCGGCCCTGATCGCATAGGGTAGAAATAGCTGCAAAGTTTTTAGCAAAGAATTTGGTTTTGTCCGATGCTGACGAGATTACCTAACGTCCATTGATGATAGTTGGAAAAGAGAACACACTTCTATTTAGGATCCTGTTTGGTGTTTGCCAAAATTGGTGGGAACCAAGCTGCTGCTCAGCTACTTTGGACTTGGAGTATAGAACTCTCGCGCATAATTTATTATTCTTTTACGGCAGTTGCTGGCAGTCCTGAAGGCAGCTTTAGTCTCGGTTCATCAATTCGTTGGAAGAAATAAAAATAGTGATTTATGCACGTAATGGCAGCAGCACATTCTGAAGAGAACCACGGCTGGCTATTAGGTTTTTGCTGAAATTTTTGGAGGGTAATAATCGGTCTATATCCACAATTAACCATTGTGTCAGTTCTAATACTTTTGAGGACACATTCTTTTTAATCATGGGACATAGATGTAGATCTGATATAAATGTACGAAAGCTATCCCAGTCAACGACAGAGTATCGATACTGTGCGATGGAGAGGTATGTCGGAAGACTTATTACATTTTGTTCTTATCTTAACGGAGACAACCAAGTGGTCGGAAAATCCATGTTGAGACAGAGTGGAAGACGACCATAGATCATGGCAAGTTATGAGAAAAATGTCTAAGAGACTTGCATATTGACCACCAGTGTCAGGCACACGGTTGGTTTCGTGATCAAGCAATGGAAAAATATTAACAGAACCTGCCTTCATCATCTGTCTTGTTTAAGTGTGCTAACCATTCCACATTGTGAACATTGAAGTCTCAACAGACGTGAATGTTAGTCTTAGGATGAGCAGACAGGATGTGGTCAATTTTCTCGGATGTGCTCTTGAAGATAGTAACTCCACCGTTATTGGGGCGATAGAGGGCAAATATAAATGCAGTGGTGTGAGTGAGCAAGTGCAATCAGAAAGCACATATAGGACAATTTAGGGTCTTCTCTAGAGATGTCCCTACCACATGGGACGCCATCTCCAATGTAGGCACATATTCCATATGCACGTTCATCTTGGGGGTCAGATTTGAATGTTAAATTAGAATATCCTTTAATTGCGAATTCATCTAGGGAAATAGTCGGTCCAATGCCAGTTTCGCTTATGAAGATTTGGTTTAGTTTGGTTTGGTTTCCTGCAATAGAATTCCAACTTCTGGAAGGTTGGAACGTGGAACTCCGATGTTAGAAAAGGTGACATGTCTTTGTAGATGTACGTTGGAAGTTAGAGTTCTGGGTTTAATCGTGTATTCTTTTTGGAGACTTTTCATGATGGAGTTTTACGATTTGTGGAATAGGTCGACAGTTTTGGTTAGAGCAAGGCAGAGAGGGAAAGTAAGAAAGAAAAAGATGTAAAGAAATATTTTTTGTATACCATGATAAAATAAAGCCGTATATGGCATGAGAAGCCCCACCAGAAGCTACTTCATGGTCCAGAATCCATTTACCAAATGGCAATACAGCAGCTCCAGTAGTTGCATCTGCTGATAGGACGGCCTCCTTAGTGGTTAGTCTAAGGTTCGGTTCCTGACTATCAAGCGGATAACGTCAGCCTAGAAAAACGTTTACCTCCAGCATTCTTATTAGTTGCATAGTTACAAAGATAAAAATAGAAACAGAAAATTTCCAACATCTCTGGCTACTGCTAACGCAACAATTTTACTTTTGTCAGAAAAATCACTCGTTCTAAACGAGGAATGAGAGACAAATTAGGAGAAGCAAGAGTTATTGGAACTGCCGACAACGCATACACAATGTATTGTCTACTCCCCATTAAAAATGATAATAATAATAAGTATTCTACTTAATATAAGTTCAATTGATCTGTTATGGGGAAAGTATTGCGATAGGTTCCTCTCTCACTAACTGAAATAACGAAAGAATTAAATTGACAAATTTAACGTGAGTAATTCTTGAGCAACTCAGCTAAATTTCTTCGAGTCGTTCCCGACTTGATTTGAATGTAAATTGTCAACCTCTTTTGATTACATTCAACGCTAGGCGGCGCATTTATTAGTATGTCTATTTGAAAGTATGCTTAAAAATGGAATGGCGTCGGCAGGTATTTTTCTGCAAAGGGAATGTAGGAAAATGTTGAATTCAAAATTGGAGAACGCGTTTATTTTGAGGAAATTTAGTAAGTGAATGACAAATCGCAAATTGACAACAATAAATTTGAATAATAAATTGAAAAAAAAAATAGTATTTAGGGGAGGGGTTATCGGGGCTAAGTGTAAAAAGAAAAACAATTGTGTAAATAAATCAATACATAACTGAAAGAATATATATATATATATATATATATATATATATATATACATATATATATATGTGTGTGTGTGTGTATATATATATATATATATATATATATATATATATATATATATATATATAGTAAATTATAAAATGTATATAGCGATTAAGCTACATTAAGCTGGATATTCCGCGTTTCATCCACTCTAGGACTAATCGTCATATACATTTTATAACTTACTAACTAGCTCTACCTACGTATTGAGCACTTTTGAAGTAAATACTTAAAGTTTATGCATAAATCTATACTTTCGTATATTAATTTATGTGAGTAAATTAAGTAGTTATATATATATATATATATATATATATATATATATATGAATAAAAATCAATACGAAAAATATATAAATGTTTATATCTTTTCTGTATTTATTTCCTATGTGTTGACGTGTAGGAATACAAAAATCTTTTGAAAAAATAAAAAAAACAAGACTTTCTTTCAAAAGCACATAATTTTTTACCCATCCTTCGCTCTTCCTCAGAGTGAATGATGGAAACATGAGGGTAGGGCGGGCAGGATTAGCAGCGAGGAGGGGGATACGGGTACAGCAAATAAGGTTAAGATCTGTTTGAATATGACCCTTCCAACATTTTAAATATTGAATGGTCAACAACTTGTGTGGCCTCTATTCAAAACCAAGTCTTTCATAAAACTTTGAATTGGACACCCACGCATCCCACGAACACCCTCGCATATGTAAACATAGTATTTAAAATAAAACTCGTGTTATGATATACATATACAATAACGATATCTTATATTCTAATTAAGTTCAAACTCAAGAGACATCTGTTCTGTTTACAGAGGGAAAGTCTCTTTAAATAAACGTGAACAGTCTCTAAAATCCTTAAATTATGTCAAAATAGAAAATGAGTCATTGTTGACATTCGCTGTGCATGACAGGTTTTTTAATAAATGGTCATTATAGAAGACTTGGGTGTATTAATTAAAACGTCCGTTGGTTGGTAGACCCTATTTCTGATTTTGCTAGATACGTGTACTATTGAATTTAAACGTCGTTCTACCCACTTCGTCGGCACTGCAAGTGCATTTGAGTGGATAAATTACATTATTATTATGGTGGAAGGTAGAACATCTTTTCGTGAAGACAACATTAATGGTTTACTAGAAGACACCACAGTACATTAGAAGCAAAATATCGGTTTTCAACTATAGAGCTTAATTTCTCACTTACTGTGCCTAACTAAGCAAACAAATGTAAATTGAACATTTAGTCAGTTTATTAAGTTTTATTTGGGAAAAATCAGGTATTTTTGTTGTTGTTGTTTTTGTTATTTTTGTTTTCTTTTTCTTTTTCAATGATTGACCTCTTCATCCAATTTTAAATGTGAACAAATCATAAGGGCACAGTGGGTTAAGGTCGAAATTAAATTATACTTTCGTTTGTTAGGACAAAATGAATCCCAGTATGTATACGGTCTCGTACACGTAAGTTTATGGTAGATAGATGTAGGATGACTCTGAGGAATTTTTGTTACCAATGCATAGAGGAAAGTAGAATTACGCTCTCTTTCGTAAGTGTATCTTGACGCCGGATCCATCTTATTAAGTAAGAAGAATTAATTTAACTCTGTCTGATCATTGAAATGACAAAATGTGTTGTCTACAAAGCTGAATTCGTTTCGCAACTACGGCAGTTGATTAACACACACGTCGAACTTCTAATCACACTGATGAAGTTGATACACACTGTCGTCGATCTTATGAATATACTCCTTTTATTGTCCAAGCGTTCGTCATCAGCCAATCGGCGGCCAGAAAAACAGTCACGTGAGGCCTGACGTCATCGTTCAATAATCTGACAAAAACCACAGCCGCCATTTTTAATTTCTGTCCTCCCTGTGATCCTCTTAGCAGGTAAGACAACACGCGCAGACACGTGGTCGCTTCTTCCTTCATTCTGTTCGACTTTACACTATATTTACACTATGTTTTATTGGTCTTGTTTTTTTTTTTTTGTTTTTTTTGTTCACGTTTATTATAATAAATACGTTTATTATAATGAATACGTTTATTATAATAAATACGTTTATACAACAAAAAAATCTCCTTTTTTTACTCACGTTCACCCCATAACAGGCATATCGCCACTTGGACATAAGGGTTACTATTTGGGACCATATCCTGGAAAGATTAGCAAGATGTTGGTTTCTGCATATCAGTACAGTCAGGGAATCGGGTAGCAGGAAAGGAATTCCAAAGTTTAGCTTTTCGAGAGGAGAAAACTCTCAGAGTGGAAATTTTCTAGTATTTAGGGACCTCAACAGTGAAGGGGTGTGGATTTATTGCTAACAGGTTTGTCGGGAATATGTACGTTGAAGAGGCACAAGTTTAACGAGTTCATCAGAGCACATTCCATTAAAATATTTGTAAAAAAAAGGCACAGAAATGAAACATTGCGACGATGGGACAGGGGCTGGAGCCTAATTGACAAAATGGGACCTATTAGATGTAAGACTCTTTTTTGCACCCTATCCAAGAGGGAGAGACTAGTGGTAGATGAACCAGCCCTGATGTGGCGGCAATACTCCATGCATAGAGGAATGGTGGCCTTGTAGAGTTGCAGGATACTTTCAGGTGTGAGTAGTTTTCTAGCTCGATAGTGGGAACCCACCTTCTTTGCAGCAACCTTCGCAATGTCCTCAATGTATTCGTTCATATTGTCCGTGAATGTTAGCAGAGGAGTGCGAAGGAAGAATTCTCGAGTAGGGTTTGGGTTTGTCATGGATGTCGATGGCTGAAGAGACATCTTGTAATCGTTAAAGGTGAGCAGCTTAGTCTTACTCGCATTGAATGTTACCATTAATTTGTGGCCCCATTCCACTACAGTCTTAGAGAAACGCACAAAACATGTTCGGTCCTGAATATGATCTTAAACTATATCCGATAGTGCGGCCCCAGCTTGCGGGCTTTAGGGAGTGTGGAGCCACCCTTTAATTGGCATTGCTCCCAGGTCCACTCTGACCCGGAGTGGCAGTACCCTTTAGGGTCCAAAATATGGGTTAAATAGAAACCGACTTAAAAAAAAAAGATATACTCTATTAAAAAATAGTTCTTCAAAATCACTGGATTTGGCATTAAATAACCTGAAAAGGGTTAATGCCATAAAACAAACACAACTAACCAACCAACAAAACATGTTCGCCATTATTTGTTTTAGATGTGGATACTCCATCGCCTTGCTTATACATTACATCGTTAAAACTAAATTCAACGGATGCAGTGGCAAATTTCATCAGCTAAACAAAATTTCTTTCTGCAATAGAAAGGAGCGATAACTAGCTACGATTAAAAAAAACGGCGTAGATATCTATCGTTTTTACAATAAGGGCACAAGTGAATAGTTTACTAATATCGTAAGAGCACATCATTTTTTATGAATAAATTTTGATTCTTTAAATAAAAGTAGCAAAAAAATGACTATTTTATGCAGTATTTACAATGTCTGGCGGCCAAATTCTAACCCAAAACTCATTAAAAAGTTTGCTGCATGTCTGAATACACTTTATGTAAAATTTCAAATGTTTAGACCAAAACTTGGCTGAATAGTTTTCTAAAGACCGCACACGCCAAATCGTTTTAACTTGTACCCCTTACCAAATGTACCAAATGTTCGGCCAAATTTAATTAAAAAGTTTGCCCTATGTTTGCAGACAACTTTTTTTTTGAATAATTTGAACTCCCAGCCAATTTTTGATCTAAATATTTGAAATTTCAAATATTTAGATAAAAAATTGGCTGGGAGTTCAAATTATTTTTATTTGAACTCAATATTGACCCCTTAACATTTATTCTTTTGGGCTTAAATAAAGGTAAAAAGTGTGATCCATATCCAAGAAATCTACGTCTAAAATTTCAAGTGTTTAGACTCAAAATTGTCGAAGGAGTTTGTTAGAGATTTACCCGGTCAATTCGTTGAACTTTTACTTCTGGACAGGCAAATTTTGGTCGAAACCCGATTAAAAAGATTTTCCAAAATTTCAATACCCGTTATGTCAAATTTCGAGCCTGTAGATTGATAATTGACAAAGTAATTTGGTAGGGAAATGTACACAGGCAGACAGGTACACATGCAGACATTTTCACTTTTATAGATATATAGACTAGCGGTTCAGCCTGGCTTTGCTCGGACCCTATGTACTGTTCATAACGTTATGTGCATATGTATATATTAAAAAGTGTGCATATGTACGGTAATGCCTTTCTATATAATAGGTTTCCTTATCTACCATAGGGAAAAGTTGGTAAGGACCGCAGAGGTCAACTTTTTAAACTTTGACTCCAGTTTTGACCCCTTAATATTTACTGTTTTAGTCTCAAATCGAATTAAAAAATTTGATCCATGTCCAAGTAACTTATATCTAAAATTTCAAGTTTGTAGACCAAACATTAGCGGAGGAGTTTGGTAGAGTTCTCAAAAGTCAAATCGTTGAACTTAAACCCGTTAACAGCAAAATGTCTGGCCGAAACTCAATTAAAAAGATTTTCCAAAACCGCAATGCCCCGTATGTCAAATTTCGAGTATGTAGACTACAAATCGACAATGTCATTTGGTAGGGAAATGTACACACACACACACAACCGACATTTTCACAGATATACAAGCGGGGGTACCCGGCGTTACCCGAGTGTTTGTAGGTGTGTGTGTTTGGGGGCTGTGGGTAGATCCAAGTCCTGTGTTAAACTTCTTTTGAAACATTGGAAAAAAAAAACGATGAACATAATGTAAAAGGAAGGAAAATGAAAATAAAATACAACAAATTTTGGTGTAAAATCGAACCCAGAACGTTGAGGCGAAAAACTGGATAAATTACTCGCTCTCCCACGAAAGGAAAGTAACTCAAAGCAGTTTCAATTTAACGTTTATAAATGGCAGGTGCACGGCGAATGTAATTAGATCAAAGGAAAGTGAATTCCGCACTTAATTTTAACTTCTAGATAGTTCTTTTGGGTTTGTTTTTAACCAACTTTGTCTGGTTTTGTTTTCCCAACGTGTTAGGAAACCCGCTCTCCTGTTTATTAGGGGAGTGTGTCCGAATGTGAGCAATTGTGTGATATGGGGGTGAAAACCGATATTGACCAAACGTTTATTGCTTTCTGGACGCTCCCGGCCCGTAGCCGAGAACCGCACCTTAGTTTGGCCAGTTTCACTTTTATACGAAAAGGCCGAATGAACACAAGAGGGGCTGGATAAGCAAGAATTGTGTAAAACTCGATGTAAATAAATCTAGCTGCGACGCACGTTCGCAATTCGTACATATTATGATCTACACGGTATATAAGAAGTTCTAAGCGATAGTAACTCCCACCACCGAGAACCCACCCTCAAAAGCCTTTGTTGGACATACAAAAACTCTCGCGCACATTTTGCCTATTATATATATATATATATATATATATATATATATATATATACATATATATATATATATATATATATTATATATACATATATATATATATTATATATACATATATATTATATATATATTATTATATATATATTATTATATATATTATATATATAGATATATTATATTATTATACATATAGATATATTATATTTATTATATATATATATATATATATATATATATATATATAGACAGAAGAAGACTAGCAGTTAAGCTCGGCTTTGCTTAAGCCCTATGTACTCTTCATAACTTTATGTGCATCACGTTGTGTGTATATATATAAAAAAGTTTTACTTATGTCCAGGTAACTTAGATCTAAAATTTCAAGTATTTAGACTCCAAATTGGCGGAGGAACTTGGTAGAGTCTGAAAATGTCGACTCTTTCAACTTTGAACTTTTGGCAGCCAAATTTTCGCTCAAAAACTGATTTAAAAGTTTGATGCATGTCTGAATACCTTTTTTGTAACATCTCAAATGTTTAGATCAAGAATTGGATAAATAGTTTGCTAGAGACCTCAAAGGTCGAATCCTTTGAATTCTAACTCCTAGACAGCCAAATTCTCAAAAAAAAAAACGATTAAGAGGTTTGCCCTATGTCTTGATACACTTTATGTAAAATTTCAAATGTTTAGATCAATTTTGACTTCTTAACATTTATTGTTTTGGTCTCAAATAAAATGAAAAAGTTTGATCCAAGTCCAAGTTACCTACATCTAAAATTTCAAGTATTCGGATCCAAAATTGGCGGAGGAGTTTGGTAGAGTTTTAACAGGTAAAATCGTTGAACGTTGGCCCCTTGGCAGTTAAATTTCTGGCTGTAAACCGATTAAAGTATTTTCCCAAATCTCAATATCCCCTAATGTCAAATCTGGAGTCTGTAGAAAATTCACAGAATAGTTTGGTAAGGAAATGTACACACACAGACACACAGACAGACAATTATACTTTTATATATATATATATATATATATATATATATATATATATATATATATATATATATATATATATATATATATACTAGCAGTCCAACCCGGCCTTGCTCGGGCCCTACGTACTGTTCATAACTTGCCCTATGTGTGAATACCCTTTATGTAAAACTAGCCTGGGTGCCCGGCGTTCCCGAGTGTTTGGCGATGTGTTTTGAGCAATATATATATATATATATATATATATATATATATATATATATATACTAGCAATTCAGCCCGGCTTTGCTCGGACCCTAACTTGCCATATGTGTGAAAACACTTTATGTAAGATTTCAACTATTTAGACCCAAAATTGTCTGAGTAATTTCGTAGACACTGAGGAAGTAAATATTTTATAAATTGGACGCCAATTTTGACCCCTTAACATTAATTATTTTGGTCTCAAATCAAAATACAAAGTTTTACCCATGTCCAAGTTATCTACATCTAAAATTTCAAGTCTTTAGATCCAAAATTGGCGGATAAATTCTGTATAATTGGCAAAAGTCAACTCTTTCAACTTTGACATTTTGGCCGCTAAATTTTCGGCCCCAAATTGATTAAAATGCTTGCCGCCTGTCTGAATACGCGTTATGTGTAAATTTTTAATGATTAGACCCAAAACTCGCCGAGTAGTTTGTGAGACACAGTAATGGTCAAATCTTTTGAACTTTGACCCCTCGGAAGCTTAAATTTTCGACCCAAACCGATTAAAAAGCTCGCCCCATCTCTGAATACCCTTTATGTAAAATTTCAAATGTTTAGACCAGAAATTGTCGGAGTAATTTGGTAAAGACCGCAGAGTTCAATTTTTTTTTAACTTTGACCCCTATTTTGACCCCTTAACATTTACTTTTTGGGCTCTAATCAAATTAGTTAGATACATGTCCAAGGGACCTATATTTAAAATTTCATTTGTTTATGCCCAAAATTGTCGGAGGAGTTGGGTAGAGTTCTCAAAGGTCAAATCGTCGAACTTTGACGCATTAACAGGCGAATTTCTGGCCGTAAATGAATTACAAATATGTTCCCAAATCTCAGTACCCTGTATATCAAATTTCGAGTATGTAGACTGAAAATTGACAGAGTTATTGTGTAGGGAAATGTACACAGACAGACAGACACGTTCGCTTTTATAGATATACTAGCATTTTAGCCCGGCGTTGCCCAGATGTTTGGAGGTGTATGTTGAACAAAAAAAAAAAAGCGGTCAATTTTTTTTAACTTTGACCCCTATTATGCACCCTTAGCATTTATTGTTTTGGTCTCAAATCAAGTTATTAAGTTAGATCCATGTTCAAGGAACCTATATCCAAATTTTCATGTGTTTAGACTCAAAATTATGGGAGGAGTTTGGTAGGGTTTTCAAAGGTCAAATCGTTGAACTTTTACCCCTTAACAGCCAAATTTATGCCGAAACCGATCAGATAGATTTTCCCAAATCCCAGTACCCGTATATAAAATTTCGAGTCTGTAGACTTAAAATTGACAGAGTTATTGCGTAGGGAAATATACACTAACAGACACACACACACACACACACACGTTCACTTTTATAGATATACTAGCATTTCAGCCCGGCGTTGCCCGGGTGTTTTGAGGTGTATGATGAGCAAAAAAAAAAAAAAGAAAGAAAAAAAGCGATCAATTTTTTAAACTTTGAACCCTATTATGACCACTTATTATTAAATGTTTTGGGCTCAACTCAAGTTATTAAACTAGATCCATCTCCAAGAAACCTATATCTAAAATTTCAATTGTTTATACCCAAAATTGGCGGAGTAGTTAAACATAGTTCTCAAAGGTCAACTCGTTGAACTTTGACCTCTTACCAGCCAAATTTCTGACCGAAAACAGATTAGAAAGATTTTCCGACATCTCAGTACCCTGTATTTCAAATTTCGAGTCTGTAGACTTCAAATTGACACAGTTTTGGCGTATGGCTATGTACATACAGAGACACACAGACACGTTCACTTTTATAGATTAAACAAAAATATATACCTACTAGCATGGGTGCCCGGCGTTGCCCGGGTGTTTGGAGGTGTATGCTGAGGAAAAAAAAAACGGTAATTTTTTTTTTAATTTGAACCCCACTATGACGGCTTAACATTTATAGTTTGGGGCTCAAATCAAGTTATTAAGCTAGATCCATGTCCAAGAAACGTATATCTAAAATTTCAAGGTTTTAGACCCCAAATTGTAGGAGAAGTTTGGTAGAGTTCTCTAAAGGTCAAATCGTTGAACTTTAACCCCTTAACAGCGAAATTTCTGGTCGAAAACAGATCACATCGATTTTCCCAAATCTCAGTACCCTGTATATCAAATTTCGAATATGTAGACTTAAAATTGACAGAGTTATTTCGTAGGGAAATGTACACAAACACACAGACAGACAGACAGACACTTTCACTTTTATAGATATATAGATACATAAACATATATGGAATCAATTTTGTGTTTACTATAAACTTTTTACGCAAATATTATTAAAGTATAAATCATATAGAATATCTGCATGAATATAATTACACGTAATTACTAGAGTATCATCCCATAAGAAAACCGAAAAAAGCTAATAGGGAATTAATTAAAATGAATATTTAAAAGAATATGCAATTTAGCTAGATCTTTTGCTAGTGAATGCAATTTCACAACCTATATATAAGAAAATTGTATGCCGCTTGTCTAAATACTCGCTATGTAAAATTTCAAATGTTTAGACCCAAAACTGGCTGAGTAGTTTGCTAGAGAATGCAAAAATCATTTATTTTTTTTAATTTGATAACTTGGCAGCTCAAATTTTAGACACAAACCGATTAGAAGGCTTACCCTATCTCTCAATAATGTTTATGTAAAATTTAGACCAGGAATTGGCTGAGTAATTTGGTAGACACCGCAAAGGTCAATTTTTTTAAATTCAGATCAATTTTGACCCCATAACATTTTGTAGGGGGAGGGGCTCATATCTAATCAAAAAGTTTGATCCATGTTCAAGAAACCTTCAAGTTAAAATTTTAAGTGTTTAGCCCTTTTACCTTTTGATAGCCAAATTTCTAGCCGAAAACTGATTTAAATATTTTCCCAAATCTCAACACCCTTTATGTCAAATCTCAAGTCTGTAGACTGAAAATTTACAGTTATTTGGTAGGGAAATGTACACACAGACACGCGCAATTTCGCTTATATATATATATATATATATATATATATATATATATATATATATATATATATATATATATATAAAAAATAAAATTAAAATTAAAAAAATCTATCTACACATTCATATGCTGTATGTATATTTACTTATATTCTACTCTATGCATTTACTTACATACTTACTTGCTTTACCCGGAATTTGCTGATATCGGCCATTCTCTCCCCTATTTTTTTTGTGTCTTTTAATAATTCTTGCTGATATTTTCTGAAGTAATAACTTGTACATTTCAGTTGACCTCTTTTTTTTCTATATATTTTTGGCGCCTTTTAACGTCATCTTGACATTGAATTAAATTTAAAATAGAATAGCCAATCACCATTCAATTTTTTTCTCTTCTTCACTACTTTGTTCTCTTCATCTTCTTCACTCATTTTTCTTAATTACGCTTTGCATCGGCAGCCGAGTATAACGCGTATCTTATCTTTCTTTTAATAATATTATCGGAATTCTTTTCCCATTTCCTTGTACCTATTTGTGAATTTTTCCACGGATTTCTGCCTTTTGGATTATTTTGGACCATCTTCTAATTACGGGATTCCCTTGGATTTTACTTGTGCGAATGGAAATTTAACTAATTTTCTTGGATTTGCATCTTTGGATTTTTATCGTCATTGGAAATTTTACCCTTCACCAGCCAATCCATTCACGTGAAATCACTTTTTTCTTCATCCTATTCCCTCTGCTTCACTTTTCGTTATCAAGTAAGGTCTTTGACTTACTTGCAGTTTCATTTAATACTTCTGCAAGCAAAATCCGATCCCGCATTTTGCTAAATCCTACCCTCTTATGAGAAGGGAAGCATTTCTTCGAAACTCCGCGGATTAAGGACTACCCACTTATTTAGTGTTTCCTTTTCAAATTAAATATGTTTTTAACTCTTTTTCACAGTGTTTTTTAGCATGTTTTATTAATATATATATATATATATATATATATGTGTGTGTGTGTGTGTGTGTGTATGTGTGTGTGTGTGTGTGTGTAAATATACACGTTCACTTTTGTTCGCTTTATCTATTTCTTATCCAACTGACATTAGCTCAAATAATAACAACTAAGACTGGGCGCTATATGTTTAGATTTGTGTTCTGATTGTAGCTGATGATAGCAAAGTCAAATATATCTTTTTCACTTCTGAAAACAGTACTATATATTGGGTACAATATAATATATAATATCTGATAGAGAATTGACTCTATAATAAATATATGCGAAATCTACGCAAATTATGTCATATTTAAGCGTCTTTTATAACCGGATAACGCCGGGTGTCCCTTGCTAGTATCGTGTAAACAGCTTTTTCTTTAGTTAAAAGTCGCCAGAAAGATGAAGAGGCGAGTACGGTTTATCGTAAACTAATTTATCGCTACAAATAGATTTGTTTTGTGTGTGTGTGTGTGTGTGTGTGTGTGTGTGTGTGTGTGTGTGTGTGTGTGTGTGTGTGTGTGTGTGTGTGTGTGTGTGTGTTTTGTTTGTTTGTTTTACAAGGTCCGCTACCAACTTTTCATAACTCTGTTTGCATAGTGCTTAAATTTCATCAAAAGAAAATTAACCATTCAGATATATATATATTTTTTTGCACGAGCTGAAACACCTGTCGACTGTAAATTACAGAACAATTATCTCAAACGTACTTATTTATATGTATACGCTTTTCTAAGCCAAGTTCTACTATTTACGAATTATATCTGAAGACACTCTTGCACGTTTTTCTGACGCATATTGTTTATTTTTCCATGTTGTGAGCGTTACGTTTTCACCAATGAACAATAAATCGACTAAAGAATAGTCTTTACACGCGGGAATGTGTATGTATGCATATATGGCACAATTACGTTGACACACCGGTTCTCATCAGGTCACTGAAGTTAAACAACGCCGAGCCTGGCCAGTATCAATTGGGTGACCATTTGGGAAGGCGAGGCACTGTATGACCCTACGAGGAAAATATCAGGTTGGGAAACTGGCGCGGTCTATCCTTCTCTCGAGGGTAGCTGTGCCTTTCTTAAGCCGTGACAGGCAACCCATCTTGTGATGGCGTCGCGATAAAAAAAAATCCCTAGATAGCCTTAGTGCAAGTATTAAGTATTCAGCTACGGACAAGATTTGAATTACACTCCAAACTTGTGTAGTTAGTTCAATTTCGGCTGCGGACGCATGTTACATGTTTACATTATTGCGCGCTGGTTATTTTATTCTCTTCGCCGTCACTGTTTTTCATCGTCTAGTGGTCGGCGATCGTCTATCCAACTTATCAGGTTGACAAGAAAGTTCGTGCGTTTTTAACTTTCAAATTCATTTGAAGATATCTCGGCTTAAACAACGAAATTATTGATCGAAATAAGCGCCACCAGAATCAACACACTTTTGCCAACGAAAAACAAGTGTATTTATGTCAGTAACGTAAAAAAAATTGTGCTCTGGTAGCAATAAAGTCGCTGAAGGCGTTCTTGATATCGTTTAGATTTTTTAAGACTTTCTCACGCAGAGAGTTGTCGAGATGTTTGAAAAAGTGGTAGTCGGCGGGTAAGAAGTTTGGAGAGTATGGCGGATGAGACCAAGTTCGCATCTCAATTCGTTCAACTTCTGCAGGGTCGGTTTAGCAACGTGCGGGCAGGCATTGTTGTGGAGGAGAATTGGGCCTTTTCTGTTGAATAATGCTGGGTGTTGTTGTTGAAGTTTCTGATGCATTTCAGCCATTTATATTTTTCTGCCGTAATAATTTAGCTTGCTTTCAAAAATTGGAATGGATGAGACCAGTTGCAGATCACCAAACAGTCAGCATAACCTTCTTTTAGTGCAACTCTGGCTTCTAAAAGTGTCCTAGAGTTTTGTTGGTGTCTTACTACTGAGCTGAGCGTCGCTGGTTGTCATAAAGAACCTACTTTTCATCGCTTTTCTGTCTGGCTTGAATGAAAAAAAAATTGTGCGAGTTCAACGATTTGACCGTTGAGAACTCTACCAAACTCGTCCGACAATTTGGGGTCTAAACACTTGAAAGTTTATGTATAGGTTCCTTGAACATGGATCTAACTTAATAATTTGATTTGAGCCCAAAACAATAATTGTAAAGGAGGTCATAATAGGGGTCAAAGTTTTAAAAAATTGACCGCTTTTTTTTTCTGAACAGACCCCTCCAAATGTTAGAGAATGGAGAGACAGACAGAGACAGACACAGAGAGAGAGAGAGAGGGGGGAGATGTGTGAGTTGTATTAAGACACGTTGACCGGAAGTCAAGATCAGCTGATTGGATTGTGTGTGAGTCATGTGATCAGGTTAGCTGAATCGATGAGATTTGTTTGGGACTTGGAAGAGAGGGGACGACTTCGCCGTTGTCTCCTCCCCTTCGCTGGGAGGGGGGGGGGGCGAACGCTGACGTGGTAGAAATAAGACCTAGAAGAAAAACAACGCAGGCCAAATTCACTTTCCAATCTTCTGCGAACAAACTGGAAGGTGAATAAAAAAAACTATAGAACCATTTTCTTGTCTTGGAGTGAAATAAATCTTCGTCCCCAAACACAGGTATCAAGTCTCCCTCCCAGACGAGAATTTTCAGATGGACCAACGAAATGGCAGAAGGTATGTTGAAGATACATGTCATGTCACAAACATATTCACACTTAACAGCATATGAACATATGTAATAGAAAGACCACTAGATGATCACACACACAACGACATTAACTCTGATAAGATAATCAAACAATCAATCCTTTATAAATAGACAATATAACAAACGCTCATTTTATGATACGACAACGTAACACAAACACCCGGGCAACGCCGGGTTGAAATGCTATTATTCTATATAAGTCCGTTTTCTTAAAAATTATATTTATATTTTTGATCGACTTCAATATCTCAATCTGATCGCTACATTATTTCATGAGTAATAAATAAAGGATGGCGATGAAGTTTTCCCATTCAGATGTGTTTTCACTCTGTCGATCGACACCAGAAAATTTTATAAAATGCACTTTTCCAGCATTACCGATATTTCAAGCGTTTACTTTGTATACAGAAGAAAGTATGCAGTAAATTAATAAATTAGTAGATATGTTCTTTCTTAAAAATAATACGACGTTTTTAAAGATAGCAAGGCAGTGGGGTCACGCTTTAACTGGAAATAAGTGATTTGCATGTGTGTGTATGTGAGTATGTTTGTAAACATCTTGCTAATTTAGCATGCTGCGGCGGTGTGTGTTTACATTGTTTATAATTTGGGCACTGCAATGTCATCATAAAGATAAATAGAGGGCCAGATAGATAAGGAAAAAGACAGTGAGAAAGAGAAACAAATAGAAGGTCAGGGGTTATGATAAAAAGAATTAACCGCTTCAAATAATTAAAAGAAACTTTTTAAAAAACCGTAAGAATAAATAAACACGTGTCGTCATCATGTTTATGTTTTTAAGTAAAACATATATTTTTCCTGTGTGACCATTATAAAGGCTAATAGCAACTCGAGAATAAGAGTTAAGGCGATTTATGGATTGTCATTTGATTAGTGAAGAATGTTTTGAAAGGATTGAAAATGATTAATAGATTAACAAAGTTGATTACTTATGGAAACGGTTCATTAGATATATGTTTGGGTATTGGAGACGACTAGAATGCAGTCCATAGGAAAGAAGTATCATGGAAATAGTGTTCGACAAGCGAAGGGAGCTCTGAGAAGTCAGTTGATAAAACTTCTGCTTGACGCTGGGGACACAGTGAATGAAATGAAGGTTTTTCTTTTCATTGTCGTAAAAAAACGTGTTCTAGCTATAAATAGCTTATAAGGAGGGGCCAGCGATTAGCTGTCTGGGGCTAGTTTGTCATTGAGTGATATAGCGTTTTCTTTTCTGTTCATGAAATGTAAGATTTACTGATTTCCTGATTTTTTTTATTAGCTTAGCTTTGATATGGTTTGCTCTGATTGTATTGTTCTGTGCGATTCCTTTTCTCTATTCAAGTGTCATTTTTCGTACTTATGTCCATGTGTTTTGGCATGTCTTGTAAATCGCCAATTTAGCTGCTTTCTTCGCATTTTTCTTTTCTTTTTCTCTTCTTTTTGTTTCTAGTTTCATTGCTTCGTGTACGGCACAATCACGTTGACACACTGGTTCTCGCCAGATCACCGAAGTTAAGCAGCGGTGAGCCTGGCCAGTACCAGATGGGTGACCATTTGGGAAGGCTAGGCGCTGTATGTACCTTCTGGAAAGGTTGGGCGTGGGGCCAGCGCCCTCACCCTGTAAAAAAGAACTCCTCGCTACCAAAAGCATCTACAAAAGTTTTAGATGGCCTATGCCCCTCCAGGGGCTCAAGGCTAGGGGGTAGGGGTTTCATTGCTTTATGTTTATTTTATTTTGTGGATACTTCTTGCTGCGATCATCAGAAATGTTTGCTTCTGTATTATGGATTTTCTAGCTTTGCTTTGCATCATACTTGGATCTCTTCTCCCATATTCTCTATTTTTATCACAGAGTATATCAGTGTCAGACTTCAATTATAGTGTCCTGTGCATAGTCATTAGTTTTCCAGTGTTTTGCTAGCGTTTTGTTCTAGGTGGTTCAGTTCTCTTTTTTAGCCTATGAAGGCTCCAGAATATCTTAGTGTCGATGTATTGCTTTTATCAGTTTTTTAATATATAATTTAGTGTAGATGTCTTTTCTTATTCGATCATTATATATATATATATATATATATATATATATATATATATATATATATATATATATATATATATATATAATGACCGAATAAGAAAAGACATCTACAATTATAATTATAATAATTATAATAGTATTTCCAAAAGTATGTAGCTTCCAATTTAAAGAATTTATAATTCCGCACCCATCTACTAACCAGAAAAGGAGTAAAAATTCCCCATTGCAAGGTAATCTCCAGATCCGTACGTATAAACAAGAAAGAACTATACTCATTGATGCGTCATCCCTGTTGGTACTAGGTCAATTAAATTCTATAACCATAGTTACACAATCCCATTTTTTTTTCATCTTATTAATGTTAAATTAGCAGAGGAGGGGTTAAAAAATTATAGCAAAATTAAAAAATAAAAAATATCTTTGACAAACTTAGGTAAGTTACATACACTAATTATTGCTATAATTTATGGTGTTAAATAATGGCATACATTTTTATGTCTAAATACATTTTTGTATATATGAGGGTATATCTATGTATATATGGAACACCTGTTATTTGTGGGTATATATGGGCTTAGATGTAAGTATATATAGAATAAGTGAGCGTATGTGTGCATTAACCGTATGGTTGCGAGTATGTAAAAAAATATATATTGTACACGTTCATGCATGTGTACGTGTGTGTGTATGTATATGTTATGTGTGGGTATATATATATATATATATATACATATATATATATGTGTGTGTGTGTATGTGTGTGTGTGTGTGGGTATATGTATGTGTGTATGTATATGTATTAATGTATTTATAGGTAACTTTGTGTATATTGGAATGCAGTTGTAGAAAATTTCCCCGGTTAAATATTATTAAATAGCATAAGGTTATGGATATACTGATTTTAAACGTTTTTTTCAGTAAGGTACTATCATTACTTTATTACCTCTGTTTTAACTTATTTAGCATTGAACTATTACCGTAAGGACCATAAAATAAAGATAAAACGTTCCATCAATAATATTAGAATTAATTTCACAATTAGCTAATAAACATTAGTATATTCTAAACTTTATGTCAGTCCTCTTTCTAAGGGAAATATAGATACGTATAAAATTAATAATAATTAGAACCTGATGGGCAGTACATATAACTTGAGTTGACAGAACAAATACGATTTAAATTGACAATGAGGTTTGAGATTAAACTAGGAAAAATCAGGAAAAAAAGAATTATTCCATTTACGTATTTGGCCCATCTTTTTATTTTTATTTTTTTTATTTTTAGTTTATTTTGGTTTTTGTTCTTATATCTATATTATTCTTGTTCATCCTCCTTTCTTCCCCTCCCCACCCCCGAACCAAAGTCCCTATATCTGGTACACGACCTGACCTCAATTAAGCGACCGGTCAAACTTTATGATTCTTAGACTCTACTTGAAGAGATATCTATTTATATAGATGTATGTATGTTTATGTGTGTATATATATATATGTGTGTGTATATATATATATATGTGTGTGTGTATGTGTATTTGTATTATATTATATATATTTATATATATTATTATACATATATGTATATTCTGTGTATGTGTGAGTTTTTATATGTGTGTTCATGTGTATATTAGGATGAATATGCACATATGTCTCACCCCACCTCCTACCACTTACCATTACCTACTCTCCCTAACACTTCGCCCCACTAAAAATAATATAAACTTCTAATGAAAAGGTTTCCACCAGACTTTGAATTATTATCGGCTGGACCCAAAACAAATTTAAACAAGCACTTGCCCGATTCGGATATATACACAGCTATGCGGATTACCCAGTATATAGCTTTGAAATTATTACCAAACGGATGTAAAGAACGTATAATATGGATTTTACCAAGCAAGTTGGATCAACAAAAACATTCATATCCTTTTTCTACAAATACTCCTGCTACAGGACTTCTGATAAATGTATTATTTTCATTTTGACTTTCCATGTCTTACTGACTTTAGCAAATAGGGTGAATACCTTTATAACTATTTGCTAAGATTTTTCTCTCCTCTGATAAGATGGTAGACATCGAAACCCTATAGGTTAAGGAGATTAATTTTCTAAAGCATTCTTTGTTTTGCTTAGAATAATAAAAATTCTTTGATATGAAACTCAACCACTTCATTTCATTTCAATGAGAGTTTTTTGAAATTCATTGATTTACAATTTTAATATATATATATATATATATATATATAACTACTTCAAATTAATATACGAGAGTATACATTTATGCGTACACTTTAAGTATTTACTTCAAAAGTGCTCAATACGTAGGTAGAGCTAGTTAGTAAGTCATGAAATATATATGGCGATTAAGCTACACTGAATATTCCGCGTTTCATCCACTCTAGCCTGAAGAATCCTAGAGTGGATGAAACGCGGAATATTCAGTGTAGCTTAATCGCTATGTATATTTTATAACTTAACGTCTGTGTGTGTGTCTGGTCACAAATAGGCTCTTTGATATCACCAAATTCGAAGCTATCTCTTTACAACCCTTCCTTTTCATAACCTATTATACTTTCATAAATCAGAGTCCATTTTCTGTAGGCTGTTTTTGAACCCAGTCAACGACGGGTACTTTTTCTAGTATATATATATATATATATATATATATATATATATATATATATATATATATATATATATATATATATGAAAAGGAGGGGGTTTTAAAGAGATAGGATTTGATATTCAAAAGTTTTACCCTAAGGAAAATATGATGAAAGTAAAGATGTTACATGATAAGGGCTGTCCCCTGTTCATGTAAGTATAAAAATAGAGAGATTAGTTAAAATGGAAATAAGAGAAAGCAGAAATCGAACCCTGGACATAAGTTTTAAAGAACAATAGGTTTAAATGGAATGTCCAGTAAAATGTTAATTCGGATGAAATAAATAATAAATAAACTATTCAATTGTTAAAAGAATGTGGATAATAAAATATGAGTTAAATAAATTAGATATGTAGGTTAAATTCCTTTGTGGAAACAAACAAGGAAAATAGGTTATTGGGAAATCAATGTCGAAAACGTGCAAAGTCGCGCATGTTGAGACACGTGAATTTTGCTCACGTGGCCGGGATGCATGGAGTTCTCAATATAGCAGGTGGGAGTTAGTTGGTGGAGAGAGTCGGAGAGAGTGGAGAGAGTCAGAGACAGTCAGTGAGAAAACTCAGAGACAGGCGGACGTCTGAAGCGAGACGTCACTTCAGAAACTAAGATGTGAAACTTTGAGTTCTTAATGAGGAAGTCGACCGGTCGTCAGAAAATAAATTCACCATGTGTTTTGGATAAAGCTTATCTTTGTGTTGTGATTTCTACAAAAAGGTAAATTGTATTGTTATTATATGTCTGTGTATAAAATGTCATTACAACAACATCTCTCTCTCTAAGATACAACATCATATGTAATAAGACAAGAACTCTCACTAAGAACTCACGTAACATACGCGCACAAGTGGTATCGTCTAATAATAATAATAACTATATAACAAAGATAATTTTCGCGAAAATATATTTTTTATATCAACTTTGATGTTTCCTTACAAAGAGAAATTATTATATATATAATAATATAAATATAAAAAAAAATCAAAATGGCAGCGACTTTGAAATGGAGAGCCCCGTTTTTAATTTGAAGGAAAGGCGCGTGAGCATTCTGTGTTAACAATTTAACAGAGTTCCGTCAACGTAAGGAATATTTATAAACATACTTTAATGTTTTCCGTTATTTTGTGCTTGAGGAGTATTCGATTATGGCATGTGTAGTTCATATAAAAATTCATTTAAGTAGTTATCGCCTCAAATTTTGTTTTAATTTCGGTTCGCTGAAATTATTTCAAGTAAAGAGCATTAAAAACAATTTCAAAACAAAAAAAAAAGAGCTGAACTTTTATTGACTATGATAACATTTATTTCTTGTATATTTATATTTTCGGGTAGTCGTTTGTTGCCTTTTCTGCTAATCACTTTTACTAAATAATATCGACGAAATATCGAAAAACAAAGAAACAAAAACAGTTTTGAAAAATAATGAAGCTTTACTTACTTTAGTAAAATAATCCGAAACAGCAAAATGGGATATTAAAAAAAGTAAACATGTAATTACTTTAGATTTTTAAAGCAAAGAATCGATACAAATATGAATAAGAAGAAAATGGCGCCCTTTTCAAGCAGAACAGCTTCGTTTCAGTTTACAGTATTGAACGGTGTAGTATTGCGTCGTCGGATTCAGAGTTGTACACTTGTAATGTAAAGAACACGCAGAAAGGGTTGTAATCAACTGAATTCCTACTAGTAAACTGACATAAAAAGGCTTAAACCGATATATAAATATAAATAAAGTGGTTATGTAAATGTTTTTAAAAAGACACGTAATCACATGAGCAGGATTTTGTCCTTCTTTTGACACGATAACAAGTAACGTTCTTATTTTTTATTATTTATCTATTTATCTATTTTCGAAAGAGTGCCACGTGCAAGTAGAGAAGGAAAAAAAACAGAGTTATGCAAAATTCGTGTCGAGAATTGTCTAAAGTTATGACGTTTTTGTTTTTTTTAGGGGGGGGGGCTTTCACTTTTATAAGAACATGAACTTATGAGGTGAATTTATTTGACACAATATGATTCAACTCAAAAAATAAATAAAAGCTAACGTGAATTAAGTTAAGGTTTCATTGTGGACCCTCGCCCCTTTTAAAAAAGCTTCTTTAACTTTGTGACATATTTACATTGTATGGAGGTCAGGCGCGAACGAATACCACATAATTTTATTATACCATATTTCTTCAAACTGAAACATAATTATCAAAGTATACTTACGCAAATATATATGAAAAGTCTTTGTTAAAGGTTGTGCCATATTTCCATGGAGTACAGGCGCGAACGCAGACCCCACAATTTTATTATACCATCCCTATTTAAGTTGAAACATACTTATTAAAGTATTCTTATGTACATCTATATCAAAAACCCTTGTAAACGCTTTTTTTTTTCATTTTTTATTTCCATACTTTGGCGACCAGGCGCGTACGCAGACCCCACCATTTTTATGAACCACCGTTCTGCCAGATCAAACAAATCCATTCCTGATCGTCGATACATCTTCTATCATTATATGTAATCGGTTTTTTAAAATAGTCAACCATACAGGAGCCTATTCGTGACCAGGCACACACACACAGACGTTCAGCTTTATATATATATATATATATATATATATATATATATATATATATATATATATATATATATATATATAGCGTTCGTGCTAGCTTAGATAAATACTTTCTTTTCAGAGAGTCTCCATTTACACTGAATATCTACAGAATGTCAACATCAATATATTACATATGAATCAGTCCCTTATGGAATTTGCACGGGTCCCTCTAGTTATTATTATTATTATTATTATTATTATTATTATTATTATTATTATTATTATTATTATTACATCAATATATGTTCCCTCCTTTCGCATATTTTTTCTAGCTTGAGAGTAAGGTATCACAACAAATGTATGCTATAAAAAGAAAGCGATAATGCTTATTTCAGTGGAATTAAGACGATTGAACATACGCTATACATCTCCCAAAAAGAAGGTAATGCATGGGATGGTGGACATATGAAAATAGAACAGACGTTATCTTACCTCTCCTTTCTAAAGGAGAGTTAATGCTTTGGAGGGTGGTATAATAATAACAATACAGAAATTACATGAATCCCTTAAATTGAGTATTTAAAGATAGCATGTTTATCTGAAATAGTATAGTAAGTTAAATTGAGTCCGTAACACAATTAGTAGAAGTAATAGAATAATTTATGCTTCAGACATACAGCTACTAAATCTCTATTAATAAAAATAATAGTATTATATCCGTTTCAGATAGGTACTGTACGTCCTTTATTCATAGAAGTAATAATATAGTTTCTGCTTAAGACATACCGCTTCCAAATTTCCATTATTTATAGAAGCAATAGTATAGTTTCTGCTCAGACAGGTACTACATCTCCATTATTAATAGAAGTTCTGCTTCAGACATACAGTTTCCAAATTTCCATTATTTATAGAAGTAATAGTATTGTTTCCATTTCAGACAGTTACTACATCTCCATTATTAATAGAAGTTCTGCTTCAGACATACAGTTTCCAAATTTCCATTATTTATAGAAGTAATAGTATTGTTTCCACTTCAGACAGGTACTACATCTCCATTATTAATAGAAGTACTGCTTCAAACATACAGCTTCCAAATGTCCATTATTTATAGAAATAATAGTATTGTTTCCACTTCAGACAAGTACTACATCTCCATTATTAATAGAAGTAATGCTTCAAACATACAGCTTCCAAATTTCCATTATTTATAGAAGCAATAGTATTGTTTCCACTTCAGACAGGTACTACATCTCCATTATTAATAGAAGTACTGCTTCAAACATACAGCTTCCAAATTTCCATTATTTACAGAAGCAATAGTATTGTTTCCACTTCAGACAGGTACTACATCTCCATTATTAATAGAAGTAATGCTTCAAACATACAGCTTCCAAATTTCCATTATTTACAGAAGCAATAGTATTGTTTCCACTTCAGACAGGTACTACATCTCCATTATTAATAGAAGTACTGCTTCAAACATGCAGCTTCCAAATTTCCATTATTTATAGAAGTAATAGTATTGTTTCCACTTCAGACAGGTACTACATCTCCATTATTAATAGAAGTACTGCTTCAGACATACAGTTTCCAAATTTCCATTATTTATAGAAGCAATAGTATTGTTTCCACTTCAGACAGGTACTACATCTCCATTATTAATAGAAGTACTGCTTCAAACATACAGCTTCCAAATTTCCATTATTTATAGAAGTAATAGTATTGTTTCCACTTCAGACAGGTACTACATCTCCATTATTAATAGAAGTAATGCTTTTGTTCATTCTCCATTACGAATAGAACTAATAATATAGTCTTGCCGTCAGTCGCTAAGATACCAAATTTCTATTATGAATAAAATAGCATACTTTCGACTTAAGGTAAGCAGACACAAAAATTCCGTTAGTAATAAAAAATATAAATGTAAAGTTTCGGTTAAACTAACAATTTATCCGGTAAATTCGACACTCCTTTTTCCGAAACTTCCAACTTCAAAACTCGACACTTTCAAGTTGACTTGTACACGACTACGTATGAACGCACCTTCTTTACAACTCATTTCACTGTTCGCTTCAAGTTCGTTTTTATTTACTTGTCTCATTTGCATAGAAACGGCGACAGTCTGCGTCGCTCACATGACCGTCAACCATAAAACCAACTGAATGTCGCCATTTTAGCCTTTCTTTCCTTCTCTTTTTTGTTACACGTGCTGATGTGCTTTGAAGCACGCACACATACTAGCCAAGTAAGTTACGATTTTCCCTACAGATAGATACGAAACCTGCATTATAAAAGTAATAAGATAGTTAAGTCTTCAAATAAACCGAAACCAGATCTTTGTTTTTTATGGAATTAATGGTACATTTTTGGCTTCAGATATACGGACACAACATCTCGACTAGCAAGATATTATTATTATTATTATTATTATTATTATTATTATTATTATTATTATTATTATTATTATTATTATCATTGTCGTTGTTATTATTATTGCCGTTGTTGTTATTATTATTTGCTTATTGAATTTTATAGGAAATTTTAGTTCAATAAATAATTTAAAATAAATGGTACATTTTTGGCTTCAGATATACGGACACATCTCGACTAGCAAGATATTATTATTATTATTATTATTATTATTATTATTATTATTATTATTATTATTATTATTGTCGTTGTTATTATTATTGTCGTTGTTATTATTATTGCCGTTGTTATTATTATTTGCTTATTGAATTTTATAGGAAATTTTAGTTCAATAAATTATTTAAAATAAAATTCCTCTTGCGTAATTATTTTTCAAAACCTATCGTCTTGTTCGAAGACTCAAATAGATTTCAATTACATATTGCTATGCTTTCATATAAAATGACGATATGATTTTACAAATCCATAGACGTACTTTGATATGATTGGCAGATAATGGCCTTCGAGTTAAGCTGCTACCTGACACGATACAAGATATCTGATTTGTTATTTTAATTGGCGGCTTAATCATGTCAGATGAATAGACGATGGGGTGATCTGAAAGGATATCATTCATTGTAAGCTCGCAACAAGACCTATGAAACATGAGGGATGATAGTATAAATCGAATAAGTTTAGAGTACATGGCTGAAAACTATAAATACTAGCGAAAATCTGTAAAAACATTCCCAAAGAAAATCAAGGAGAGACAAGACGAATCAGTGAGGTAGAGGATAGGGTACAGACCACAGGCGGATGCAACAGATCTTCCGCAATAAGACATCACCCATATCTATGGAATTGTAACAGAGCCAGACAATACCGGATAGGCTTGCTCAGTGAAAGTGTAACGGGAATTTTATCGTCACGTTCAACGAATTTTATCCTGTTGCACGAGACTAAGTGTTCGAAAGAAATGTAATCACATTAAAAAAAGGGGGCAAGGTAAACCGGTATAAAATTTATCAGAAAGAAAAATAGGAAAGGAAGGAAATGTATAGTTCGGGTGGGCTGCCAAATCAGTCCCTCTCGCGGTTCATAAAGAACACTTATGACAAATATACTTTTTACTTGCTTTTTTTCTTTTGGCATATCAAAGTTCGCAAAACCACTCTGGTGCTTTAGTTCGAAGGTCGCAACACCGCTCTGGTGTAAAGCAGAGGCCGCAAATCTACTCTGTCGTAATTCCAAAGTCGCAACACCACTCAGGCGTTTTCAAAAAGCCTAACACCGCTCTGGCGTTTTCCTTTTCTTCTGCCAGTCTGTTGTGTTTTTTTTTCTTCTTCCTTTTATCGAATATCGCGAGACACAGCACCAGATTCACCGAGAGAGGGGGAGAAAAGAAGGGGTGAAAGAGAGAAGAAAATACACCAATTAGAGGGGGGAAAGGAAGGGGAAGTAAATAAAGAAAAATAAAAACAAAATTTCTACAAGTGTTGAATACGTGACCGACAACACCGAAAATATCGAAACCGGGCAAAATCAGTTGTAAATCACGTGACGTCAACTCTGTATTCCGATCGAAGAATCGAGATCATGAAAAATGAGAGAAGTATCTAACTTTGGATTGGAATTGCTAAAAGTATTTCAACTCGAAAGTCAAAATGAGAGAACATTTAAATTCCAATCAAGGTATGTGGGGCGATGAAAGTGTAAATAAAAGTCACAACAAAGACAATGAAGACAGAGAGAAGAGAGCAAAAGCACTTCGACCGTCGTCCGATCGACCGCCACACATCAGCGCCCCATACTGACCCGAACTCTCTTGCTTGTCAGATTATCATTTTGTGAAATAAATAAAACTTTGTTGATTCAATAAGTTGTTTGATTACAAAAACCATGGCGAAAAAAAAAGTGTATATGCAACTAGCGGGGGTACCTGGCGTTGCCCGCCGGGTGTGGTGAGATGTGTGTGTGGGGGGGGAGAGTAAATCAAAACAAAATGCAAAATAAAGAATAAGCGAACATAATATCCCTGTTTAAATGTTATAACTTTTTTAAATCGGAAAAACAAAAACAAAAAACAGCGAACGTGATGCAAAATAAAGAATAAACAAAAACAAAAAATGGCATAAATAACCTTGTTTGAATGCTAAAACTTCTTTTAAAAAATCGGAAAAACAAAAACAAAAAAATGGCATAAATAACCTTGTTTGAATGTTAAAACTTCTTTTAAAAAATCGGAAAAACAAAAACAAAAAAATGGCATAAATAACCTTGTTTGAATGTTAAAACTTCTTTTAAAAAATCGGAAAAACAAAAACAAAAAAATGGCATAAATAACCTTGTTTAAATGTTAAAACTTCTTTTTAAAAATCGGAAAAACAAAAAACAAAAAAAAATAGCGAACGTGATGAAAAAATAAAAACAACGAACGAAAATATGGCATAAATGACCCTATTCAAATATCAAAACTTTAAATATCGAAAAAATATATCCGATATCTTGGCTTGAACGTTCAATCTTAAGATATCGACTCTGCCACTGGTCTATGATCGCGTGTGTGAAGTTGCATCGTTTTTTGTATTTTTGTGTCATTTTTTTTTCTATTTAAACTAATTCAAGAAAGAATTGTTTTGCGCATCCGTGTTTGGCTAAATTGTCATGAATGATTGATCTTTTTGCTACCCTCGTTGTGAACGACTATTTCTATAGGAAATAATTGACCATTTTTTCTAATTATCACATATTATTCGACCATGACATCGTCCTTTCAGCCGGTATCGTTTTCTACCAGGTCTGATGCCGCTGAGAAAAGTTTTAGGCAGACATAAAAACATGCATACATACATTTAAACAGGCAGGTAAGATTTACATTATAGAAGATGGCACGCATTTTATAACAATGCGTCTATAAAATACATAGACGAAATATAACAACAGCAGACGTTGCAATTCAGCAACGTTATAATTTAAGACGCGGAACTCCACTGTCTCCTGAAACATAGGGATGCTAGCAATTCTAATCGTGTGACGTAGTGAACATCTGGCATTAAGCTTTTCAGTAACAGAGTAGACTTGGTGAAAAAAATATTTGTAATGTGACGTCCAGTTGAATAGGGGCGTTTGGGCAACATATGAAGGTGGTCCCGCCAGAAGAGACTCTTAATGGATGTGCATATTTATTTCGCTATCAGTCACCGTTTATGAAGGTCAAGAAGGACTAGAGGATACGATTAATGGGATGAATATATTGCCCGCTGAAGATGATGAAAACTATCAAAAATAAGCCATACTCCTTTAACTCACTAAAATCTCTTTAGAAAAGAAAATCAACGCATTTGTACACCATGCCAAACAGCACTTATAATAAAGCACATTCTAATTGATTGAGAAAAGGGTAGAGAAAAGGGCCTCCCCCACTAAGCCACTAAGTCTATGTTGTACTCTGTCAAGGTAGGAGAAGCTGTTTTTAGCAGCTCCTGGTCAGATATGGCAGCAGTATTCCATCCTTGGACGTACTTGGCTTTTATATAGATAGAGATCTGTTCTGATGACAGAATCAAAGGGTATATATTCACCCGTAGGTATATATTTCTCTCCCACTTCTAGAAATATCACACTAAGGTCGAAAAGTGGGATTGAGAAGTCAGCGCCCCAGAATAGAAGCACTTTGACGTGTGAAAAGTGCCTGGACAACCCTGTTGGCATTCCTCAGTAGGGGCATCTTAGGTAATTAGATATAAAATAATCCCTTCTCAAAAAGAGAAGGCAAAGCCTGGGAGAGTTGACTTCCTAGAACTTACGGGACTCAATCAATATGGAAAGGTTTATTACAGGAATGGTCTAGACTTTAATGGTTTTGATACTGAAGTAAAAACCTCAGTGAGGTTTCTTAGCGGAACGTGTGGTTCATTTAAGGAAATGTCACGACTAAACAGGAGTTAGTTTTAACGCACGCCTGGAGCACGGCTTCTACGCCTGTATTAAATAAAACTAATCTTAAGTCTAGATACTTGTTGAATGCACTTCGTATTTGCGATTAATCTAATTTATGCCAGTCTTGCGATAAGGATAAAATTCTGGATTAAGCGCTGACATTTATAATTAAGCTACGCATAGATACGTGTTATTCGCCCGCATCACACAACCTGATTTAATGCCAAATAAATGCGGTATCTCCTTTTATACCCCCCCTCCCTCAAATTCTGCTCGTCGTTATCGCACTCTTATCTCTGGCAGAGAAATGAAAGCAAGGAGTAGAAAAGATGTTATCTAAAAATGTAACAGAATATTGAGCTGTTGTTGGTTACCTGCTTTACCCACGAGGGTAGCATGTGAAAAAAAAACCGGTGAAGGTTAATGTGGGTGTATGGCCAATACTTACCATCACAACGGCGCCCAACAATCACTAATTAATAATTTTTTTTTTCCAAAAACATAATACATGTATGCAATTCTGGATTTTGGGGGGATGAAATGTGGATGCTTGCGTTATGTTGATTAATCGGAGTATTATTCTCTTCTTGGGTGTTATTAGCACAACGTTTCGGTCGCTGCAACCTGCGACCTTCTTCGGCTGTCGAGTACATGCTTCTTTTCCTAGCAAAGAAAAGGAGGGTTGGCTCTGCATTACAAGAATTCGAACCGTTTGTTTGAGAGTGGGTCCGTAGAAGCATGTTCTCAACACCCGAAGAAGGTTGCAGGTTGCAGCGATCGAAACGTTCTGCTAATAACACCCAAGATGAGAATAATAGTCCGGTTAATCAACATAATACAAGCATAACGCATGTATGACCCTTACAATACACAAGACGATCTGCTTGATCAACGTTTGTACATTGTACACCAGTATTCACATTTAATGCCCCTCTGGCTTTCGGGCCAAGTTGGCATTGTGCCTGAATTTTTTGTTCATTTTCCCGTTATTTATTCCTGTGAATAAAAAATTTAATATCTCAAAGTGTAGTATCTGTTCCATCAGATGCTACAATCAAAGATCATTGTCCTTGTGACAATGGGCTTCTGGTCCATGTAGGGGCAACGCTATATACCAAGAGGCTCTCACTATCCAGCTCCCATTTCCCACATCTTGCGAGCCGGTCCCCTTTTTCCTTCCCCCTACCCCCTCTACACATTAAAAAACGGCCTCATGCCTTATTTTCTCTCGTAGGGAAGCAAATAAAAGCAGCCCCTAATCGATTATGGCCATCAACATATATGCAAATAAAGTGTAGGTGCTCTACTTACTGGTTCCATCCTTGTAAAATATTCACAGTAAAAACTCGTTTAACTACAACACCTAATTTTCCTTTCTTTGCACACTTGAGACTAAATGAGACTTCCATGAGCAAAGTTTCTTTCCAAGGACTACAACATAATACCATGGAACTGCTTCCCAGCTGAATACAGCATGATCTTTTGTAAGGTTGAGTGGTCTTTGGGCCTTGATACACCAGACAGATTTCTAAAAAAAAAAGAGACTTAGCGGTGAAGATAATTAAGGTACCACTTGCTTTCAAACGCTGCTGCTATTTCTCAAGAGTGTGAGTTCCGTTATATAAACGTTGTTTTAATTTGAATAAAATAAAATATGCATCAAGTGCGCTTGAAAGCCAAATCACAACGTAATATTAACAAAATAAACAAATTCTCGCATTGCCTACGCACTGTTCCAATAATTCAGAACACAACCGCTGAGATACAACACGTGGCTCTTTACAAGCAGACTTTTCTTTCTCCAACTGCAAGAAAGAAGAAAAGAAAAGAAAGAAAACTGAGGATGGAGTTTAACTCCGAAATATTTATGTGATAAATTTAAAACAAGTAAAATATTTGTTTGTTTTCCTAATATTACATTGTGATTTGGCTTTCAAGCGCACTTAATGTGTATTTTATTTTATTGCTACTGATATTTTTTTTATGTTTTTGTTTTTTTAAACAAGTCGGACTATCGCAGTCAATCCGACAGAGTAGAGACTGCCTTGGTAATATCATATTCTTCTTTGTTTATTTGTTTGTTTAGTTGTTTTTTTTTAAAGATAGTTAGGCTTCTGCATAGAACTAACAATGATCATGCCTCAGGGGTGTCTTGTTTGCATGAAACCTTCATTGTTGGTCGCCGCTACTCGTTAACCTGTAGAATCGCTGAAGTTTACCCACGACACAGGTAACAAATAAACTCAGTTTTTACATGCGAAGTCGGGAAAGGTTTGAGCCAGTACGTAAGAGTTTTACACTATATTAGACAACAATACGTTATTGATTGCTTTGATGTTATATTTTCGTCTTTTATGTTTTTCAAACGGTTCCATCGCTGACATCATATTTTTCACTTATGATTTTAATATACCATAAGTAAAAATTAGAAAATTGTATCTACGGAGAGGAAAGATAAAACTGTCGCCCTAGAAAAGACGAAATGATTCTATTTCCGTTTGATGAAAATTGTTTCTCTCTTTATGTTGAAGACCATCTACTAGTTGACCAGTTGTGTACAAATCCCAAGAGCGATACAAGCCTTCTATTATTAAACGAGCGACATAAGTTATGACAACAGGATCATTGCCAGCATTATTAAATGTAAATTCGGAAGATTCAACGCTTGAGTGCACAGCTCAACGAAGTTTCCGGCCACGGTTATGGTGTTTGGTGTGGTTTTAAATGAGAGCTACATCGTGCCACTTCACATCTAGGAAGACGGCTTGAAAATCAACATCAAAGTGTACCTGGATATGCTTAAGAGTGTGGTGATACCCTGGTGCAATCAGGTGGCTACTGGTAAACCGTGTGTGGCAGTAAGACTCGGCGTCGACCCACAAGTTTAAAGAGACCCAGGTTTGGCTTCAAAAGGAGTGCTACGACTTTGTATCTTGTTCTCACTGGCTCGCCTCCTCTGCCGACATGAACCCGCTGGACTACTTCGCTTGATTATACGTCGAGAACATTACCAACAATACCAAAACCAGCTTGATCGCCGCCGTCCACCGAGCTCCCGCCGGCGCTTGTGGAAAAGGTATGCTTTCAGTTCCGGACACTATTGGGGTGCTGATTGAAGCTGAAGGCGGCTACATTAAATAGATGTCAGCTCTACTATAATAATCAAGTTACCTGAATTGATGTTTTCAATAAAAGTTTTAAAATAAACGTAGTGTTGTTTTCATTTAGGATAACAATTTTATCGTTCCACTTTGTATTTGGAAGTATTTTCGTTTGATTTCTAGCCGTTACTAATGCCTTCGATTCCGTCTATTCAAAAAGAAACCCATCTCGAGACGGACATATTGTATCTAGTAAAATATGAAACCTTAGAAATCTCAAAATGTCTAGGTTCAAATAGTTGTATTTCGACAGGAAGTTGTTTTGGGCAGATATTTAGACTTTCAGGTGCACACGTTATTATTAACCTCAGTTTCCTTTGTGATCGTGATTGACCGTTATATAAGGTTTTGTTCCAGACAGTAAATGGATGGTCAAGTTAAGAATCCGAAATATGAAACCACGTCTTACACTATACAATACTACGGTTGAGAAAAGTTTTGGAAGATCAATAAAATGTGATCAAATTGAAGTTTAATTTACTAATTAAACGTTTTAGGCAGTTAAAAACGAGTAAACTTTATCACCCGTTGACTTAGAATCACTGCTTTATGCCTAATCCATATAAATCCTTAACTGCACATCAAACACATACCGTAATACTTATTCCTCTGCACCTTATTACAAATGTCCATGCAATATGTCGATCAGATCGGCCAAGTAGTTTCCGAGATAACTTCTAGAGTAAATGTGGTATATGTTTAAATTTGTGCTCATTTTTGCATTAAATACTGATCCCTATTAATCCCTAATTGTGCATCGAAAAGATACCATAATACTTAGTTGGCTGCACCTTATAATAACAAAGGGTCATACAAAATTTCAGTTTGATCGGTTCAGTAGTTTCCGAGAAGGAGTGGAACGGACAAACAGGCAAAAAGAAATATAATATAGATAAGTCAGGGTTTGTTAAGTCCAAAAGCTACTCTAGAAGCCGTTATCGAATTGCTGCAAAGTTGCATCCATATGTTTGTTTTACAAGTACTTTCCTGGAATTTGCCCCGATGAACTAGACATGTACCTCCTTAACGTAAATATACCTGACCACTTAACTAACTGCGAAATGCCACGTTTTCGTTTTAAAAGTCGATTGTACTAACCTTCAAAATATTAACTGTGATATTAGAAACAATTATAAACACGATTATAAAACTTTTTAATTGCATGTTTCAGAAGACAAAAAAAATAATAGCACTACCGGGGATCTCTTTAGAAATTAAAATTACTGTTTTAGAAATTAGATTTCATTCAGAATAACGGAATACGCTTCCGTTTCTATTTTTCCTAACATCTAGCTGAAACCAATGTCAGTAATTTTTCCCATTCTTTATCTGTGCCTAAACGTAGATTCCATGAACAAAGCTTCTTTCTCAGAAGTGCACGCCTGTGGAACTCTCTTCCGTGTGCCTGTTTCCCACCTGACCACAACTTGGATGTCTTCAAGTCCAACATAAACAAGTTCCTGATAAACCGCCCCTTAAGTAAGACACTTTATCAGATCTCCATTACCAACGATTACTACGGTAGTGTCCCATTGATTACTGTACATGCAATAATTCTTATCCCCGAGTGGCCTCCGGGCCTTGATAAGTGATGACTTCCATGTAAAAAAAAAACATCAAGCTTTTTTTTCTAAATCGTCAGCCTGCATTAAAAAGCCGAAGAACTTTAACTGTCTGGCATGAACGTTATTGAGTAGTGATCTGTATGACTCCTTTGTCTTTTTCTGCCCATTAGTTTCATAGAATTCTCCTTAAAAACCATATCTCTGATGCTTTCAAACGACTTTAAGCCACTTTCGTTAATATCCAACATTTGTAACAGTAAAAGAGAAGTGACCATATGTATCTCTTCAAGATTATCGTATTTTGTGTTCAATTTTATGTTTCTGTTTTGTAAAATGGAAGGCGGATTTTGCCATCGCGGTTCTTTTCTTGCTTTTTCATTAGATGTGATAGTACAAGCCAGGTACTTGAGTGTATCTACCTGTCTAATGGCCTCACTTTGGTACCTAAGCCTTTTGTAGGGAAAACAATGTATTCTGTCTTCTTAGCATTAAGCTTCTGTCATTCCCCCCACTTTTATTCGTCACTGTTCTCAGTATTTGTTGCAGTTTGTCCTTGGAGTCTGCGATGAGGACGGTGTCATCTGCATATCTTAAATTGTTGATGTTAAGACCGCCTACAATAACACCTTGATTTTCAGTTTTGCGTAAAAGCATTTATTTCGCTGTAAACATTGAAGACGTCAGGCGAGAAAACACACCCCTGTCTAACTTCTCTGCGGATTTTCTGTAGCTGCTGCAATCATTATCAACCTTGCAATCCGCTTTCTGCTCCCTTTCGGTCGATGTTAAGCCAAGTCAAAATGTCTAACAAATCCCGGTCAAAAGTTTTTTGTTTTTTTTTAATAAAATAGTCACCACTTATAAAGGATCGGAGGCAACTCAAGGATAAAGGATGATGGAAAATTATGGATTAATCGTTAGTAGTGGAAATTTGGTAAATTGGATTACTTAATGCGATGACTCATCAAGAACTTGGTCACGTTGGACTTGAAGACGACCATATTGTAGTCAGTTGAAAAGTAGAACAACATGGTTTAGTAGAAAGTAGAACAACGATTTGTTCGTAGAATTTACGTTTAGGTTTAGGCACAGATAAAGAGTAGGGGAAATTATTGATAGTGGTTTCATTTAGACGAGTGTTCTTCATGAATGTTTGGCAGGGGGCATAGATTGGAGCTCAGACGAGCATTTGCCATGAACATAACGATAAAGTAGAGAGGCTGGCGACGTCTCTTTTGATGTGGAAACAGTACTCCATCTTTGGACGTCTTTAGATCTTATACAGGTAGAGAATAGCATCAACAATGAGATATCTATTGGAGCGGTAGAACTATCCCATCATTTTTCCAACAGCGTTGGCAACGGATTTGATGTACGTGTTCGATCTCAGATCAAAAGTAAAGGAGACACAGAAGCTTGTCAAAACATGGAGCATTCCCAAGACGAGAGGCATTCATTTTAATTCATGCTAGATGAGGATCGAGGATCAGAGCGTTGATGATGTAAAGATAGAAGTTTGGTTTTAGACGCATTAAAATTAACAAGCCACCTCTTTCCCCTTTCACCATGTGAACAAGATCAGAAGAGAGTGAATCACAGAGAACTTGGTCATTTAGGCCTTTTATGTGCTGCCATAGATGGTAGTATCATCAGCATAAAGTGTCTACGAATTATCTTAGGGACTTATTTAGGGGATCATTGATGTAGATCAAGAAGGGAGTTGGGTCCAGGATGGACTCTTGAGGGACTCTAGCATTAATACTCTAAGCTTCTGATTTCTGCCCATCAACCACTACTCTTATGAATATATCAGAAAGAAATGATTTAATAATTGGGAAGATATTTCCAGCTATAATGTAGCTGGATATTTTGTGGAGTAGACCTTTATGGCATAGCCTGTCAAAGGCCTTTGATATAAGGAATCATATGAGATGTAAATGTTAGCACATCTGCTATTAATCTAGCAGAACTGAAACTATCCTACATGTCACTGGTGAGGTTATTTTTGCTCAGGTGGTTGACTACTTCTCTATTTAACATAGATTCATGCAAATTTCTTATGATGCACTGTATTGAGAGGGAGACGACAGATCACATTAATTTTTAATACGGGATATACTAATGAGGTTTTCCAAGGTGTTGGGAAGCAATTCTCCTTAAGACAACGCTTAAACAGTTTTGTAAGTATAGAAGTTAGTTCTGGTTGAGGCTTTTAGAGCAGTATATTAGGACTGCCGTCAGAAACACTTGCTTTACTGGAATGGAGGTTTTTGATTAGCTTGGCAACATCACCCACAGATAGTTGTATATCGTATAGTGAGTTTCCAGATACCGGAGAAAATACGGGCAGTTAGCGGCGCTGATCGCATAGGGTAGAATTAGTCGCAAAATTCTTGGCAAAGAATTTGGTGCTGAGGAGAATACCTCGGGACCATTGATGATGGTTGGGATAGAGCACACACTTCTATGTAGGACCTTGTTTGTTAATTAAAAAACTGGTGGGAACCAAGCAGTTGTCCAGCTATTTTGGACTTGACAGATTGAGCATACAACTCTCTCACGTTCTTCTTAAACATTTTTACAGTGGTTGCTGGCAATCCTGAAAGCAGCTTACGTCTCAGTACATCTATTACGTTGGAAGTAATGGAAAAAGGTATTTCTGTGCGCAGTGGCAACAGCACATTCTGGAGAGAACCACAGCTGGCTGTTAGGTTTTGCTGGAATTTGTGGATGGTATAAAACGGTATATACCTACAATTAACCATTTCGTCATGTCTTGCGCTATAGAGATTATGTTCTTTTTAAACATAGAACACAGAGAAAAATCTGATATAAATGTACGAGAGCTATCCCAGTCAGCCATAGAGTATCGATATACTGTACAATGGAGAGGTATGTCGGAGGACTTATTACATTTCGTTTTTATCTGAATTGAGAAAACCGAGTGGTCGGAAGATTCCAGTGGAGATAGCACAGAAGACGAACATAACTCGAGGCAAGTTATGAGGAGAAGGTTTAGGAGACTTGCATACTGACAATCAATGTCGGGTACCCAGATGGGTTCGTAAATAGTCTGAGCGAGGTCATAAGCAATTAAAAAATTGTGACACAACCTCCCCTTATCATCTATCTTGTTTAAGTGGACTAACCATTTCACACACGGAGGCGATAGAGGCAAATATAACCGCAGTGATGTGAACACGTGCAACCCGGAAGCACATATAGGATAAGTTAGGGTCTTCTCTGGAGAATTCCCTACCACATGGGAAGCCATATCTAATGTAGGCACATATTTCATGTCCATTGCTATCTTGGATGTTAGATTTGGATGTTAAATTAGAATAGTGTTTAATTAAGAACTCATCTGGGGAAATAGTCGGTCAAATAACAGTTTCACTATGAAAGAAGAGGTCTGGTTTGGTTTCCTGTAATTGGATTCCAAACTTTGGAAGGTTGGAATGTAAACCCATGGTGTTGGAGAAGGAAACATGGTAGTGGGGGTCTACGTTGGGAGTTGGAGTTCTGGGTTTAATCGTGCATTCTTGCTAGAGACGTTTACATCGTGAAGTTTTACGATTTGTGGAATAGGTTGACAGCTTTGGTTAGATTTTATAGACCATGATAAGGTAAAGCCGTATATGGCATTGAGAAGCTCTACAAGAAGTTACTGCATGGTCCAGAATCCATTCACCAAATGGCAATACAGCAGCCCCAGTATTTGCACCTGCTGATAGGACGGCCTACTTAGTGGTTAGTCTAAGGTCTTATGTACTTAAAATACTTTGGGCTTAATCTTGTTCGTCATTTTGTTCATGAGCACATATGTGACATAATCGCCTAGCTACAGGAAAATAAACCAAAAATTCGCGACCTGAAGTTAAAACTGACAGCGAATCAACCCTATTTTGTGCAAGATTGTGACTATTCTAAATCCAACTATAGATAACGTTAAACCATTTTATTTATCTTTTATAAACATTGTTGATCGGTTGAAGTTCTCACATACTTTGGGAACATATAATTGTGTTTGGTTTCGCCAAATCCTAAATCCAGGTGCAGATGGAATTATTATTGTTAAAACCAGTCATACTGACAGGTTAATGTAAAGAAATTATATCAAGTATGGCCCCAAGCTAAGCAATGTTCTCTTTTCATGAGAATAGGGGAATCTCACAGTGAAGGTGAATGCACATGTTTGATTGGGATTGACCAGTGTTTGATGGCCAGAAATGAGGATGGACTTCTCTTATCGGTTTTTGATAAGATTTTGCTCAAACCACTCCACTTACCTTAGTATAAAGGGCGCTACTCAATCAAAAATCACTAAATATCACGAGCACAAGAATGAAAACAAGACAACGCTGAATAATAGAACGAACTAGAGAGATACCCAGTACGCCAGAATATTCCGGCCGAGTAACTAAATCCCTTCAAAACCAAATCGCGATTTGTGTGCCAGAGAGAAATTTTTCTCTTGCTAAGATTTTTTGTTTAAAAAGAAAAAGCGTACATAAATGAAGCCGATAGCCCAACCCGCAACTTAGATGCAAGGACACGAGCATTACTGCATACGAACATTGAAGTCTTATTCTATCATTTTTTCTTCATCCTTCCTAATAGCGACACTGTCAACTGTTATGAAAGACCCTTAGTACGCCGACATCCATCCCCAAAACGACAAAAAGACAAATAGGGGGACACTAGACTGACAATATTTCATGGGAATTGCCCGAGTTTTGAATAGTGAATCTTACTAGGACTCTGCGACCTGGGGGGGGGCGGAGTTCTCAGAACTTCATAACTATCTGAGTTCGACCTCTGACATGATCTAACGAGAGAGGTCACGGCTTGGATAGGTGTGTACACGCAGAAGAAACTTTGTTATGCGACTCATTAGGCTTATTCTGCGATGTTGTTCACATTCTGTTGTACCTGGTTTCTTAAGGTTAACAATATAAACTGACTTTTTCGTATCCTCCGGAATAGTGCTTGTTTCATACATGTACTGTTGATCAGTTTCGTGACCCATTTTAGTCTCAAGTCATCAAGAGCAATAACAAGCTCGATTGGAAAGTTGTCGAATTCTAGTGCCTTCCCTCTTTTCATTTTTCTGAAAGCACTGTATACTTCATCTAGGAGTATCAGAAGACCTTCATCACTTTTTTGTATTTCGAGTGGTGAACCCTTTTCATCGTGGTACAGCTCCTCTATATAAATGGATCATCGGTTCAAAATACTTTCTTTTTCCATGAGAATATCCCCATCTTTGGATTTTTTGAACTGTGTCCTTTTTTTCCACTCAGTTCTTATACCTTCTTGTGCACGAGTTTTCTGTTGATTTTTGTGTTTTTTTTTTTGTTTTTATTTCAGCGCAATGAAGATTTGTCCATTGTTCCTTTGTTGTGTTTTTTTCGTCAGCCTGTCCAGTCACCTTTCGCTTTCTTTCTCTCTTCCATTAGATTTAGCATTTCTGGTTTCATTCATTTTTTGTCTTTTCATTCATAAACTGCCACATTTTTTCCAGTTCAAAGCTTTAGGTAGGAGTAAAAAAAAAAGGTCAGCTGCGGGAGATTTCCACAAATCTACAGTTCTTTGCAAAGAACCTACTAGAATATGAAACTGTATTATAACGAGGTATCAGAACAGCGAATTGATGAAGACTAAGAGACCAACAAGCTAAACAAACTACAACAAAGGAAGCAGAAAACAAATCAGGAAATTCTGAAGATCAAGCCAGGGCCGTAGAGAAAGAACAATATAGCCTTCAAAAATGCCTGGGCAGACCCAGCAGGGGTGCCTCGGGCAATTAACAATAAATTGACCTCTTGTCATAGTTTGAGAAGGCAAAGCCTGAGAGTGTGGAACTCTTAGAGCTACACATGACATAGGACCATACATATCAGTCGACAGGCAATAATCCACAACCATGACCTTGACTCGGGTGGCTTTGGACTGGATAATCAATTCTTCTTAAGTAATCCTCTGCTCATTCCAACCATTGTTTCTAATCCTCTCGTACTAGCAATCGTCATCTAACTGACAATCTGTTTCACTTTTATTCCCGAGTGGCTTCCGAGTCTTGATAAGTGATAACCCATCAAAAAAAAAAAAATCCAGAATTAACAACATGTACTTACGTTTGTTGTGTGATGTGAAATGCTAAAACGAAAATTAAAACATACTAGCAGGGAGACCTGACGTTGTCCGGGATTGAATGATAATCAACGAATTTTTCACACTCATATATCTTTATTTTCATCGAAATCGGCTAAACCGACCCCCCCTTCTTTTTTTTTTACAATTAAATCGATTGCGGTGTACCGGGGGGAAGATTCATATACCTCTCCGCAGTTACTTAGTTCACAATTCATTTCATTTTAATGTAGAGAAGAAATAATCAATATGCCAACAAGTTTTTTGAATAATTCAGAGCATCAATAACACATATATTCTTATACAACTTATACAAGTAAAGGTCAATATACTTATTATACAATTTATTTTATTATTATACCAGCATTTCAGCCCGGCGTTGCCCGGGTGTTTGGTGTATGTTGAGAAAAAAAAGCGGTCAATTTTTTAAAATTTGAACCCTATTATGACCCCTTAACATTTATTGTTTTAGGCTCAAATCAAGTTATTAAGTTAGATCCATGTCCAAGAAACCTATATCTAAAAGTTCAAGTCTTTAGGCCCCAAATTGTCGGAGGAGTTTGGTAGAGTTCTCAAAGGTCAAATCGTTGAACTTTGACCTCTTAACAGCCACATTTCTGGTCGAAAAACGATCTCATAGATTTTCCCAAATCTCAGTACCCTGTATATCAAATTTCAAGTCTGTAGACTAAAAATTGACAGAGTTATTGCATAGGGAAATGTACACAGACGGACACGGACAGATACAGACAGACACACAGACACGTTCACTTTTATAGATATACTAACATTTACGCCCGGCGTTGCCCGGGTGTTTGGAGATGTATGCTGAACAAAAAAAGGGTCAATTTTTTTAACTTTGACAAGTGTTTAGACTCAAAATTGTCGGAGGAGTTTGGTACAGTTCTCAAAGGTCAAATCGTTGAACTTGACCCCTTAACATCGAAATTTCTGGCCGAAAATCGATCACATAGATTTTCCCAAATCTCAGTACCCTGTATATCAAATTTCGAGTCTGTAGACTAAAAATTGACAGAGTTATTGCGTAGGCGAATGTACACAGACAGACAGCCACACAGACACACATAAACACATAACCATTAGGCCATTTTGACACGTTCTTTAAAAAGCGTTTTCAAATCTACGTGTTCTTGACATAATGTAAACGATTCGCGCATGGGCAGTCGTGAAACAGTTGACAAAGATAAAAATCCGATGACCCCAAGTACCATTTTTTTTTTCAATTTAGACCCCTTTTTTCGGATGAAAACCGATTAAAAAGTTTTCCACCTGTCTGAATACCCTATATCCCAAATTTCAAGTCTGTAGATAAAAAAATTCGTGGACTATATAGGTTGAGAAACATCCTTACACACGCATTTTCCCTTTCATAGATATATAGATTTAAATGGGATTAATTACGCCTGAAAGGTTAAACGTAACTGTACTTTATGGATCCGCGGCTCATATGGAGAACACGCGTTTCGTCTTTATGTGCACTTATTTCATTTAAATATTATACGTTTAATTGCTTTTCTAATGTTACGAGGAATGATCCCTTTGAACTGTGGTGCGTGTTACTTTCTTTAATGGGAGATAATTTAGGGTTTTATTTTTTAAACACACCTTAGTATTTGTTGTCATATAATTGAATTCGTAAGATGTGCAGAGTGCACATTGCATATCTTTCCATTGGAAGGATGGCCTTTTAGATGAAATAAATCTCGGAAATAATATAATAAAAAATAATATTTGGCGATATTTTGTTCTAAACTCTGTTTCTTTTAATTAATTATTCCATAATTAATTAAGGCGCCAATCTTTTTAACAAAGAAAAGTTATATGCCAAAGTGATGGTGAAATATGATTAAATGTGCTTATTTTAACATTATTATTCCCTAACTTTACATTATAATACCTTAATACTTGGTTCTTTAAACCTCATAATAACAAAGGTTCATACACAATTTCAGAGAAATCGTTCTAGTAGTTCCATAAAAAAGTCGAACATTAATGCTAATCCCTATTAATTTCTAATTTTTAAATGACAGCCAGATCGACTCAGTACTTTCCGAGAAAAGTGGAACGGACAGACCTACAAACAGAGAGATACGCTAAGTGGAATATAATATAGATATTGTTCCAGTAAAATTACTTCATTGTCTCACAGTACCACAGATGAGTCGAACATTAATCCATAATTTTTCATCGAACCAATACCATAATAGTTAGTTCTCTTCATCTTATAACAAAAGACCGTACAAAATTTCAGTAAGATCGGCACATTAGTTTCCGAAAAAAAAGTAGCGCTTAAACACAAATCCATATTAATTCCGAACTGTGCATCGAACGGATGCGATAATACTTAGTTCGCTACACTTTATTATAACATAGGTCAACATAAAATGACAGCTAGATCGGCCCAGTAGTTTCCGAGAAAAGTTGAACGGGCAGACCTACAAACAGACAGATACACTAAGTGGAATATAATATAGATATTGCTCCAGTAAAATTTCTTCATCGTCTCACAGTATCACAGATGAGAATTCTTCGAAAAACAAACTCTATTCATGGAAATCCTGCTTGGTTTTAAATATATGAAGAAAAGAAAATTATTTGCAATAGTGGTAGAAAATGAGTCTTTGCTGCGGATGCTTCACAGAGTGACCAGTGAGTTCGTCTTACTCGAGCACCTGTTATGGAAATAACGATAGAATGTAGAGACTACTCACGTCTCTTCTGTGAGAAAGAGGTTGTAGAAAAGAGAACAGATTATCTCCTCTTTTGCAGGCAAGAAAAGTTCATCAGGTCTAGACTAAGAAATACGTCGCCGACTTTTTAGGAAACGAAGTTTTCGTCTAAGAGAAAAAGAAAAAAAAACATAATTAAGTGTGCAATGCTAAAAGTTTTTTTTTTTTAATCGTCAGTAAATAAACGTTTTAAAGTTTAGATTAAAAGTCTGCGTCTCATTACATATGCATAGAAATAAAAAGAAGAATATTCCGAATGAAGATCACGATCATAATTATTTTAAAGCCATTGAAAAGTTACATTTTTTTTTCAATACTTTCTCAAATATTTTAGACAATAAACTATTTTTCGTGTGATCTGAAACTATTTCGTGATTCAAACTGCAGTTGTAATGATGAAAAATGGGGAAAAAAAGAGAGAAGTTCATTTCATCAGTACGTGATGTAATAGAGCGCAAACGCGCGTATGGCAGTTGTATGCAAATGACTGAGCCGTATGCGAAGTGACGTCGCGACAAGGATTTTTTTTTACATATAGAAATAACATGTACGCAGATGCTTACGATCACGTTTTATTCGAGAAAGTATCTGAAAATGTTATTTCAATGGAAAAAAGTGAGTCAAGTTATCCCTTGTCTTCATATCCTTGCGACGAGTGCCTACATGTTAACACGTATGTAAACGTGTGCAATGTTACAAGTAGCAGTGTTCTTAAATGACTCCTCGTTCTCTCTTCCTCTCCCTCTCTCTCTCTCTCCTTCTCTCTCCCTTCTCTCTCTCGCTTCTCCTCTCTCTTTCTCGCTCTTTCTCTTTCTCCTTTTTTTCTATTGCAAAGACGTACACGAATAACGGTTAAATTTTTCTTGGGTAAAATTTTACGAGCAATTAAACGGTGGTATTATTTCATATTAGAATTTTTTTAAATAAAATTTTCCATTCGCGTAAAATATCAAAAACGCTGTTTTTATATATTACGTTAAGAAATGCAAAAAGAAAATGGTATTTTGAGTTCTTGGATGGAATCAGAAGCGTGACAGAGCGCGGACGCGCGTATGGCAGCTGTATGCAAATGACCGAGCCGTGTGTGAAGTGACGTCACGGCAAGGCAAGGAAAAAGATTATAAAAAGAAGAACGGGTACGCAGATTGATGATCAGGATCACGATCACGTTCAGGATGACCACGTTAGAGACGTGTGTGACGTTATGCGTGACGAGAGATTGAGAAATAAGGCTCTTTTCTTAAAACTTGAAACAGCGAGTTGAATTCCTTTCCTACTCCTTGTCTTTATCTCTTTTCTGATTGTTTACATGGTAACAGGTGTGTAATGTTACAGAAGTACACGGTGATAATTATTCAAGCCAAGTAGTTCTATCTTCTATTATATTTCTATTTCTACTGAGCAACTATATTTCCGTTTATTTATTTATTTTTTTCTACAAGTTCTATTTCCAACTAGATTACTTGTTAAAATAAGTGCATGGGTTAAATAATCATCTGCTTCTAACATTGATATAAAAAAGAAAGATTTCTACATTTCGTTATCTATATAAGCTTTTTTATTAAATTTATATTTGTTTAATAGAAATACTAAATGTTAAAATATTTCTTTCATTCAAATACTTGTCTATCATAATAGCCAGGAAAAGATGTTCGATTACAACGCCTAATTACATTGCTGTTTTACTGATATGATATAAGCCGCAGTTGTTAACTTGAACGTCATTTACCACAGTGAATGATTATTCCACATCTGTTACATTTCATTTATTTTTATCTACTTCATTTATTCTGAAACAAATTAGTTTTTAAAATAATAAAAAATAAATGTGTTTTTCTTACATGAAAAAAAAAACAGGTCACCACTTATCAAGGCCCGGGGGCCACTCGGGGATAAGGGTTATTTCGTGTACAGTAATCAATGAGATAGTATTGTAGTAATCATTAGTATTGGGGGGTTTGATAGAGTGTCTTACTTAAGGGGACGGTTTGTCAGAAGTTTGTTTATGTTGGACTTGAAGACATCCAAGTTGTAGTCAGGTGGGAAACAGGCAAACGGAAGAGAGTTCCACAGTCGTGCACTTCTGAGAAAGAAGCTCTGCTCATGGAATCTACGTTTGGATTAAGGCACAGATAAAGAGTGGGGAAAATTATTGACAGTAGTTTCAGCCAGACGGGTGTTTCTCGTGAAAGATTGGCGAGGGGGGACGAGAGATTGGAGCTCAGACGAGCACTTACCATGGAAATAATGATAAAACAAAGACAGGCTCACAACCTCTCTTCTGTGGGAGAGAGGCTGCAGGGAAGAGAAAAGAGCATCCCCCACTAAGCTACGAAGTCTATTTTGTACTCTGTCAAGGCAGGATAGGTTGTTTTTAGCAGCTCCTGCCTAGTACTCCATCCTGCATTACACGGACGGCGCCATTGTTAGGAGGGGGCGATAACTCCAATTTCTTCTTGGTCAAATTATACGGGAACTAAATAACAAACAATATTTTTTTCCGAACACAAAAATATTTGAAAACACAAATATTTTTTTCTATAAAAATGTATCAATATATAATTGTACAAACATTTATTGAAAAAATTGCCTAAGAAAACATAATTTTAATAAAACAATTTTTGAATTAAAGCAACGTTGGATTTTTTCCTCCGAAATTCTTTTTTAAAGGAAAATCGGCACTGTAACAAGTTTCATTTATTTATTTATTTATTTTTGGTTTCATGTTGAAGGGTCTTTCAAATAAATTAAACAATTTGAATGAAGAGAAGCGCCACCTGGCAACACTTTAGTGAAACGCACCAAAAACCATGGCGTCGTCGGTGTAATGCAGAAGTACCATGATTTCATCCGGTAGAAAAAGGCAATACTATTTTCATCGTAAAATAAATAACACTAAGTATATAACGTTTCAAGTTATTTTTAGCTCTTTTCGTATATTCGTATATGGTCATTTATTTGTTATTACTAGGGCTACGACAACAGAATATTCTTATCATTGTTTTAACTCTCGCGTATATATCCGACACAATTAGACACAGTTAATCAACCGAGAACCACATCACTATATAAAAGCATATAAGATATCAATGGATACATACTCGAGAGTCAAAACAATGAAAAGAATATCCTGTTGTCCTAATCCTAGTTATAATATACAAATGTCATAAATTATTTTAAAACCTTTAAACTGCCGAATCAACGTTAAATTTACCTCCCAACTGTTATATATATTTATAATATACTAGCGTGGGTACCCGGCGTTGCCCGGGTGTTTGGAGGTGTGTATGTAGGTAAGGACGACCCTGTTTTAACATTATAAAAAAACATGATGTCAAAAAAAATTGGAAAAAACAAAACAAAGCAAAACAGCGAACAAACTTTTTAAAAAAAAAAGGAAAATAAAAAAAGGTGTAAAAGAGGAAAAAAAAGTTTAGGTAGAAAGACAAGCTCGAACCCGAAGCATCGAGGCTAAGGCAGAAAAAAATATCCGCCACGTTAACCCTACTCCAAAGTGACATACACTTAATAACGGATAAAATTAAACCTTTTGAAAACACTTGCAGGTGGTTGAAACTAACGTCAACGTTTTCTAGGTCAAACATGACGTACTGTCGTAGTAGCAGGGTGGGAGAAAATGAAGGAACGATTTTTTGGGCACCCCTCCCTGTACAAAACTGATTATTTTATGGTGAAGGAATTAATGTTTTTGGCAAATTTTTCGATATTTGTCGGGCGATGGTTGGAGCTTTAAAATGATACCTGTCTGGCGAAAATCCGTGGCCCGTGTCAAAAATGTTTGCGAGACATACAAACGCACATACATACATACATACATTTTCGCTTTTATATATATATAGATGTATATTTAAAATATATGTATATTTAAACGTGAACATTTGTCCGTTACGATGCGAAAATTTAAAATGTATTTTATGCCTTTAATCTTTAACCTCTTGATTCAAATTCATTTTTATTGACTTAGAAACGTACCAGTAACGTATCATAAAAAAATGAGGGAACACTGACAGGAATGCTTATTAAAAACAAATATACGTACAACAAGACTTGAGCAACGTGGTCATCTTTATAAGAAGCGATTCCGTAATTATTGTGTATCTGTGTGCGTGTCTACATTTTCTAGCTTATTCGTTGCATTAGGCGAGATCAAACCATCATCAACAACAGCTGCCAAATAGCAAACAAGCGCTTGGCCTTCGGGCCAAGATCAAAGTGTAGCATCTGTTCCGGCAGATACTGCACTTAAGATAATTTGTACCAGTCAATGGAGGGGAAACCCTCTATACTGGGACAATTATTATTTTTGGTAACCAGAGTGCCCCCTTTTTGTCCTACTTTTAGGGGAGCTGGTTTTTACCTCACATTAAAAACGGCCTTGTGCCTAATTTGCTCGGTGGGGGAGCAAATAAATACCATCTGTTCCGGCAGATGCTGCACTTAAGATAATTTGTACCAGTCAATGGAGGGGAAACCCTCTATACTGGGACAATTATTATTTTTGGTAACCAGAGTGCCCCCTTTTTGCCTACTTTTAGGGGAGCTGGTTTTTACCTCACATTAAAAACGGCCTTGTGCCTAATTTGCTCAGTGGGGGAGCAAATAAATACCATCTGTTCCGGCAGATACTGCAAGCTATGACTGGCTATGACTAGCTATGACTAGCAAAGACCGGATGTGGGGGCAACCCCACATGCCTGACCTTTAACCAGCTCCCATTTCCCACCTCTCGGGAGCTGGTCCCCTTTTTCCCTTCCCCCTCCCTTCACTCCTCACATAAAAAATCGGCCTTGTACCTAATTTGCTCGGTGGGGGAGAAAATAAATACCATCTGTTCCGGCAGATACTGCAAGCAAAGACCATATGTGGGGGCAACCCCACATATAAGACCTTGGTCAATGTAGGGGCAACCCTTCATACCAATTGCCACTATCCAGCTCCCCTACTCCCCGGAGAGTTGGTCCCCATTTCCCCTTCACTCCTCACATTAAAAATCGGCCTTGTGCCTAATTTGCTCGGTGGGGGAGCAAATAAATACCATCTGTTCCGGCAGATACTGCAAGCAAAGACAATATGTGGGGGTAACTCCACATATAAGACCTTGGTCAATGTAGGGGCAACCCTTCATACCAATTGTCACTATCCAGCTCCCCTTCTCTCCGGGGAGTTGGTCCCCATTTCCCCTTCACTCCTCACATTAAAAATCGGCCTTGTGCCTAATTTGCTCGGTGGGGGAGCAAATAAATACCATCTGTTCCGGCAGATACTGCAAGCAAAGACCATATGTGGGGGCGACCCCACATATAAGACCTTGGTCAATGTAGGGGCAACCCTTCATACCAATTGCCACTATCCAGCTCCCCTACTCCCCGGGGAGTTGGTCCCCATTTCCCCTTCACTCCTCACATTAAAAATCGGCCTTGTGCCTAATTTGCTCGGTGGGGGAGCAAATAAATACCGTATCTGTTCCGGCAGATGCTGCAAGAAAAAACCAGCTATGACTAGCAAAGACCATATGTGGGGGTTACCCCACATATCTGAACTTGGTCAAGGTAGGGATCACCCTACAACCACAGTTACTATCCAGCTCCCATTTCTCACCTCTCGGGAGCTGGATCCCCCTTTCCCTCCCCCTCCCTCTCTCTCTCTCCACATTAAAAAAACGGCATTGTGCCTAATTTGCTCAGTGGGGAAGCAAATAAATAAATAAATACAAAGATCAAAGTGTAGTGTCTGTTCTTCAGATGCTGCACTTCAATTTCTTGTTTTCTCTCAGTGAAGCAGAAATCCTTCACGACTGAGCCAATTTTTATTTTCGTTCCTTTTCTCCACATTAAAAAACGACCCTGGTGTCTAACTCTGTCCCGTGGGGAGAAATTGTAAATAGAAAGCAACACCTGCCAAGAAACATTTCACAGCTAAACATGTTACTACATATGCTAGGTTAATTTTGATTTTTTTTTTTGTTTTTTTTTTGTTTTGTTTTGTTTTTGTTTTTTTCGACTACTTCATCAACTATCATCTTAAAAAAAGGTATTTATGCAGGATGTAAATAAACAAAGTACTTGTACAGTTTAATCAACACATTAAAAAATGAAAATACTGAAAAAAAAAAAGGTTATATTGTACGTGTCCGTTTTGGACTGAAGTTCTCCAAAAATATTCCACTTAATTTCATCAAGTAGTTTTTTTTTTTGTTGTTGTTTTGTTTTTTTTTTGTTTTGTTTTTTTGTTTGTTTTTTTTTTTGTTTTTTTTTACAGCGAAGAAACACGTTTTTTTTATGACAGCGTGCCCAAGGTAGAACACACCACGGGGAAATAACTTGGTCTAAAGCTCCGACATCCCTCTCCCCATCTTAAATAACAGCTTTTCTTCCTAAAAATCGAAACATGGCTACCTTTTGATTGGTATCATAGCAATCTGTTTTTTTTTCGCTGTAAAAAACAAAACAAAACAAACAAAAAAAAAACTACTTGATCAAAATTAAGTGACATTTTTTTCGAAGAACTTCATTCCATAACGGATACGTACAATATAAATTTTTTCGATATTTTCGTTTTTTAATGTCTTAATTAAACTGCACAAGCACCAAACTTAGAATTTAAAATGTCTGCGTTAATGAATCCCATGCCTTTATCTGGTTTAACTCGAACGATACATATACTACCTCCGGCTGCTTTTTTTTTTGGGGGGGGGCGTTTTGTTTACATGTCGCTCGATCTATATTTCTCTCTATACGTTTATACCGTTTATTGCTATATGTTTGTACCGTTTATTGCCATATGTTTATACCGTTTATTGCTATATGTTTAGACGTTTATTGCTATATGTTTATACCGTTTATTGCTATATGTTTATAACGTTTATTGCTATATGTTTATACCGTTTATTGCTATATGTTTATAACGTTTATTGTTATATGTTTATACCGTTTATTGCTATATGTTTATACCGTTTATTGATATATGTTTATACCGTTTATTGCTATATGTTTATACCGTTTATTGCTTTATGTTTATACCGTTTATTGCTATATGTTTATACCGTTTATTGATATATGTTTATACCGTTTATTGTTATATATTTATACCGTTTATTGCTATATGTTTATACTGTTTATTGTTATATTTTTATACCGTTTATTGCTTTATGTTTATACCGTGTATTGCTATATGTTTATACCGTTTATTGGTCTATGTTTATACCGTTTATTGCTATATGTTTATACCATTTATTGTTTTATGTTTATACCGTTTATCGCTATATGTTTATACCGTTTATTGCTAGATGTTTATACTGTTTATTGCTATACGTTTATACCGTTTATTGCTATATGTTTATACCGTTTATCCCTATATGTTTATACCGTTTATTGCTCTATGTTTATACCGTTTATTGCTATATGTTTATACCGTTTATTGCTATATGTTTACACCGTTTATTGCTATACGTTTATACCGTTTATTGCTATATGTTTATACCGTTTATCGCTATATGTTCATACCGTTTATTGATCTATGTTTATACCGTTTATTGCTATGTTTATACCATTTATTGCTATATGTTAATACGTTTATACCGTTTATCGCTATATGTTTATACCGTTTATCGCTATATGTTTATACCGTTTATTTCTATATGTTTATACTGTTTATTTCTATATGTTTATACCGTTTATCGCTATACGTTTATACCGTTTATCGCTATACGTTTATACGTTCATACCGTTTATCCCTATATGTTTATACCGTTTATAGCTATACGTTTATACCGTTTATCGCTATATGTTTATACCGTTTATCGCTATATGGTTATACCATTTATTGATATATGTATATACAGTTTATTGCTATATGTTTTTACCGTTTATCGCTATAGGTTTATACGTGTATACCGTTTATCGCTATAGGTTTATACGTGTATACCGTTTATCGCTATAGGTTTATACGTGTATACCGTTTATCGCTATACGTTTATACGTGTATACCGTTTATCGCTATACGTTTATACGTTTATCGCTATATGTTTATACCGTTTATCGCTATATGTTTGTACCTTTATTGCTATATGTTTATACAGTTTATTGCTATATGTTTATACAGTTTATTGCTATACGGTTATACCGTTTATCGCTATATGTTTATACAGTTTATTGCTATATGTTTATACCGTTTATTGCTATATGTTTATACCGTTTATTGCTATACGTTTATACCGTATGTTTCAATTAATAATATAATAATCAATGCTAATGGGAACAAATGATGGCAAGAGAACATAAATTAGTATATAGATTTAGCAATGTTAACGAAGTTATTGAGTTTCAAACTTGTCGCGAAAAAAGCTGCAAGTCTGTTTTGACAAGTTATCTCACTAGAAAAAGGTTGACGAGTACTCCGTACACATGGTGTGATTTATCCCCAGATTGTGGTATCACAAGATCGGGTGACTGGGGACGATTTGGGATAAGTTAGGCATTGTCGTGAGCCGACAGGTTTCCTCTTTAATATATGAAGAAATTACAATTTCCTATGTTAATAATACTAATATAAAATCTATAATATAAAATGTAAACTATGTGTGTGGTTTTATGTCTGCCATAACAAAATTTGACCTACACGACGGATTCTGACGAGACCGGTATTGTTTTGAAGCTCAGCATCGCGAACGACAAATATCGAAAAATTGGTCGAAAACATTTATTCCTTCACCCTAAACTCAACCGTTTTTTAGAGGGAGTGAGCCGTTTATTTTTCGTCGACATTTTCGCGAATCATCGTCTCCTTTCGATTTACTAACCTTAATTCCAACACTGGCGACTTCCGGTTGCGGGCATGGACGCATCAGCTAAGACGTTACGGTTTGTCTTCTTTTACTTTGTTTTTCTTTCTTTGCGTTTTGGGTTCGAGCTTACCTGCCTATTATTACTTATTTTTAACACCTCTCTCCTCCCCTTGGTAAAAAAGAAATATTTATTCTTATTAAAATAGAAAATAAAAATAAAATAAAAACAAAATAAAACATGCCTTTTTCTGTAGAAGACGTTTTACGTTTAGCCAAACTGGAAGAAGAATTTAACAAATTACGAAAATACGAGCTCTTACAAATTTGAGACTACTTCAAGTTAGATGCAAACTAAGCTATGAAAATAGTGGAAATAAAAAGAATTATAGCTAAACAATTAATAGAGACATTGTCGTGACTCAGTCTTTCTTTATTGCCTCACATCTTTTCCTTTCTTTGGAGGGGACAACTTGCGACCCTTCACCGCAAACACCGGAGCTGGCCTTTTTCACTTTTCCACGGGTTAACGGCCACGAGAGTTTAGTTGTCACCGCCTTCACCTTCCCCCCTTTATTTACATTGGGACTTTGGACTTATTCAATTTCGACGTATTTTTAAGCATTTTCTGCTTCCCGTTTCCACCCCAAGCTTCACGCTAATTCTGTTTTAATCTTTCTTTCTGTTTTCAGTTTTTATCTTCTTCATTTTTAATAAATCTGTTGATTACACGACAAAATGTCTTCAGAGTTTTAATTTTGGAGAAGTGTTTACGCTTTCCGTCGTAAGACTTAAAACACTCTAGGCAATCGAGCACGTGGTCTTTACAGGATGGAATGGTTAAAAAGCGAAGTCGACTGAGCAGGATTGAAGCAAGCTCCAGAACTTTTTACCGTCAACGCTACAAGAGATACTGGCCTCTTCGACAACGTAGAATAGTTTCTCACGGAGCGCCCCCCTCCGGGAAATAACAGTATATCTACACCGCTATGACCGCAGTTACATCACTCTCTCTTAGAGCTACTTAGGTGTACCCAGGCGAAGCACAGCCCCTAATCTTATCAACCGTGCCGAACAGCAAATCCAACCGGTCTTACAAATCCCACCGGTCTCACTAACCCTACAATTCGCGGTCTTCGAGTAAAGCATTTGCCGCCATCTCTGCAGCCGCCGCTGCTGCTGCTGTTGCTACTGCTGCTGCTGCTGCTGCTGCTGCTGCCAAAGCTAAAGCTGAGACAGCCAGAACACGACTCTTCTTTGCAGAAAGAGTAAAAAATAAAAATGGAACTGGAGAAATTACAGCTTGAAAAGGAGACCGCTGCTGCTGTGGCTAAAGCAGAAACTCTAAATGAAGCCGCCGACGAACTAAATGAATGGTCTAGCTCAAAACTCGATTGTATTCCTGCTGACCCCAACATAGGGATTAGAGAATACTTAGCCGACCAGGCAAATCAACCAAAACGAGAGACAACCGAACACCATTCACCTCTTAACGAAGAAATCGGTCAAGGACACCTCTATGGTCAGTTCAAACGTGGACACCGACTTCCCCCTCATAGGTCACAGAGCTCAGACGGACTTATGCAAACAGCTCCCCTCCCCCGATTATAAGTTATCACTTAGCCACTTCACATCCTGAAGTAAACGAAACTTGCTCTGGAACGACTGACTACAGCTTGATTAAACCCGATTCAAACACCGAAATTTGGCCACAGGTGTTCACGCTTATGACTTCCTCCACAAAAAAGCAACTCGGATCCCCGTGTTTTGAAAGGTTCTCTACCTGGTTATCTTTAACTAGAGCTATAGCCTAACTCATCCACATTGTTTTACCTTTTATCGAGCACGAGACACAACAGAAGATGGGTGCACCAAGTGGCACCATTGCCAACAAGCACGTTCTGTTATAGAGCTCCTGCAGGCAAAGAACGTGGTAATCCAAGCCATCCAATAGGACGTTTTTACCGAGGATCTAACACGAATAAGCGACAAGAGAGAACTTTCCAAGGACAGCCCCCTCAAAAGCCTCAGCCCCTTCTTGGACGATTGTGGCCTTCGGCGAGTTGGAGGACGCTTAACCAGACCAGACATCCCTTCAGATGAAAAACACCCCATCATCATTCCTGGCAAACACCATATAGGGTTGCTGCTTGTGCGACACTATCATGCACAGATTAAACACCAAGGGAGCCTCTTTACTGAGGAGGTCATTCGCGCAGCCGGATTTTGGATTGTTGGCGGTAAGAGGTACGTGAGCAAATCCATCAACCATTGCGTTATGTGCCGAAAACTTCGGGGCACTACCCAAACCCAGAAGATAGCTGACCTTCCTGCTGATCGCCTCCTGATCAACCCACCTTTTATTAGCATCGGCCTAGAGGTTTTTGGCACCTAGACAATTTCCGCACGCAGAACAAGGGGTGGCTTTGCCAACAGCAAACGTTGACCAGTGATATTCATATGCATGAGTTCCAGAGGTGTCCACATCGAAGTGATTGGATCATTAGAGCTAGGTATAGAATCCAACCTAGATTTTAACACCATCCAAAGGTTTTTGGGGGAGCAAGGCTGCACCTGATGGTTCACCCCCCCATGCTCCCCACATGGGAGGGGCTTGGGAAAGGATAATCGGCGTGACGAAGAAAATCTTGAAATCCATGTTGTTACCTCTATCATGAATGTCAGACCTCTCTTAGAGGTATCTACAGATCCAAATGACCCCTGCATACTCACTCCTGCCACCCTCCTAACTCAAAAATCACGAGAACATTTCATCCATGGACTTGAATTTGGGCCAAAAGATATCATAAAAAGCCAGTGGAAATACATTCATCATCTGGGGGAAATGGCGGAAAGCCTACATAGCTTCACTCCAAACACGGACAAAATGGACTTCAAAGGAATGTAATCTTAAGGAAGGGGACGTAGTGCTGTTGAAAGACAATCAGACAGAAAGAGGTTCATGGCCCTTAGGGCTTGTCACTCGTGTTTTCCCTAGTGCGGACAGGCTCGTCAGGAAGGTGGAGGTAAAGGTGTCCAGGAAAGACGGCACTGTCCTTCCCATGCCTTAAAATTGATTATAGTCGGGCCCGTACCATTATGGGTCTTCCTCATCACAGCTTCAGTGACGTGTCGAACGTCAGGCGAGGAGTGTCGTGACCCAGTCTTTCTTTATTGCCCGTCATCTTTCCCTTTCTTTGGAGGGAACAACTTGTGACCCTTCACCGCTAACACCGGGGCCGGCCCTTTTAGCTTTTCCATGGGTTAACGGGCACGAGAGTTTAGCTGCTACCGCCTTCACCTTCCTCTCCTCGGCGTCAGACCTTCGCTATAAGTCTTTTCTCCCTTTATTTACATTGGGACTTAATTTCTTACTTTCTATTTCGTTAATATTTTGGACTTATTCAGTTTCAACGTATTTTTAAGCATTTTCTGCTTCCCGTTTCCACACCAAGCTTCACGCTCATTCTGTTTTATTCTTTCTTTCTGTTTTCAGTTTCTACCTTCTTCATTTTTAATAAACCTGTTGATTACACGACAAAATGTCTTCAGAGTTTTGAATTTGGAGAATTGTTTACGCTTTCCGTCGTAAGATATAAAACACTCTAGACAATGGAGCACGTGGTCTCTACAGGACGGAATAGATATATTTTACACTCATGTAGTGTCGAAACAGATAGACACGGTAACTTACGTCTCCATCTAGAAATAAAGAAAAAATAAAATATGCAAGAAAAAATCGAATTAGAAAAAAATCGAGTTGGAGAAACTAAGATTACAACTAGAAATTAGAAACCAAAATGCAAATGAATTTTCTGTTAATTTAATTTTTCGATTCCATATATATATATATATATATATATATATATATATATATATATATATATGTATAATAAAATTATCTCACTTTTCCCCGCCACAACAGTTTCAACAAGAAAATAACTGGACACTTCGAAAACAAATATTTAACATTCAACGCTTAAAACACTCCGCGAAATAATGTGTACATTTCATCCCCGTTAAAAAAATTACATTAATTCTGATTAAATTGCACATCTTAAAATCGTATTTCCTCAAAAATGGTAGCAAACACTTTTATTCCCTATTCAACATGTCCTCCGATTTTTCTCACGTCACTGGTCGAACTTTATTATTTAGTATCAGTATTCGTATAGCACCGTTGCTTCTCCGAAGTAGAGATATCAAAAATTGGATAAACAGTCTAATCGAAGCCTTCTGTTTCCATTACAATATAAGAACAACATTATTATGATACATTTATTGCGTTACATAATTAAAATTACATTTCTTTACATAATTACAAAACCTTTAATTTCTGCAAATATAAAAATACAATAACGAAATAACGACTAGATTTACCCATAGAATTAAAATCGTAAACTGGTCCTGGCGGCATTTCAATTATATTGCTAAAAAAGATTCAACCAAAACTAGCTCCCATACTTACAAAGCTGTTTAAGCGTTGTCTTTAGGAGAATTGCTTCCCGACACCATGAAAAACATCATCATATGACCCGCATTTAAAAGTTCAGGTTATCGGCCATCTCCCTCTCGGTACAGACCAATAAGTCTCCTGTGCGTCATGAGTAAGTTGCTGGAATCTGTTAAATAGAGAAGTAGTCAACCACCTCAGCAAAAATAACCTCCTCGGCGACATGCAATATGGTTTCCGTTCTGCTAGATCTACAACAGATGTGCTAACAGTTATACCTCATATGATTAGTGAATCTCTTGACGGAAGGTTCCTTTCTTGGGCTATTGCTCTTGACATATTCAAGGCATTTGATAGGTTGGTTGGTTGTTTTTGTATTACGGTATATCAACCCTTTTCGGGTTATTTAATGCCGAATCCAAAGATTTTTAAGAAAAATATTTTTAATAGAATATATTTGTTATTTTCACGTCGGTTTCTATTTAACCCATAGTTGGGACCCTAACAGGTACTACCACTCCGGGTCAGAGTGGATCTGGGAGCAATGCCAATTAAAGGGTGGCTCCACACTCCCCAAAGCCCACAAGCTGGGACCTCACCTCTGGATATAGTTTAAGGTCATATCCAGGACCCCAATTGATGGACTTTTACCCTCTGCAGGGGTGGGGGGGGCAGTTGGCGTAATCTAATGCCCCACCGACAGGGCCCGCATTTGATAGGATATGACATAAAGGTCTACTCCGCAAGATCTCCAGCTACGGTATAGCTGGAAATCTCTTCTCAATTATTAAATCATTTCTCTCTGATAGGTTCATAAGAGTAATGGTTGATGGGTAGAAATCAGAAGCTAACAGTATTAATGCTGGGGTCCCTCAGGTATCCATCAAGGGTCCATCCTGATTGCATTTCTCTTCTTGATTTACATCAATGATTTTCCAAATGCATCCTAAAATAATTCGTAGACATGTTAACGACACTAGCATCTACGGCAACACTTAAAAGGCTGTAAATGACTAAGTTCTCTGTTATTCTCCCTCCTTTTATCTTGAGTACTTGGTGTAATGGAGAAAAGGGTGGCTGGTTAATTTTAATGCATCTAAAACCAAGCTTTTATCTTTAGATCATCAACGCTCTGACCCCAGTTCTAATTTTAGTAGCAAAGGTGGGGAATTACAGATTTACCAAAAAAAAAAAAAAAAAAAAGAACACGAAGCGTAATGGCCGCATTTTAGTCAACAGTTAAAGCGACATTATTATGCATACATTTTTTACATTACGAAAACAATTTTAAATTATTGCAATTCTTTGCCCTATTACAAAACCATTCATCTATAAACAGTTACAATTAGTACAACAAAATATTATGGCGATTAGGTGCCTTCATATTTTCATTAATGTTGACATTCAGGTTATTTTCATTTATATAAATTAACGTGCTATGATGGTCGATTCAGCTCTATAGCGTGGTGGGATATGATGCCATTGTTCCTTTACGGTTGGTACAATTCCTTTCATTTCAGCATCATTAGATTTTAAACAATATGAAATATTAACACGTTGATAAAAAGTAATTTTTCGCTACTTCTTTAGGATTACATTTAGAATTTTGGTGACCCAAAATAAACGGGCCCCAACTCTAATTAATCACGTGTACACGGGGCCTGTTTGGGGGGTTACCCTTTATATATATATATATATATATATATATATATATATATATATATATATATATATATATATATATACTGTGTAAGCAAAATCAATACTTCAAAAAAGGTGTTGATGGCAGCAAAAAGTGTATTTCATTTTACGTTACAATTGTTTCCATGCCCAGTCGACAATTTCAAACATTATATCGTTTGAAAATTTTCAAACCCCAGCATTTCTTCAAACTTGACAATAGAACATTGTTTGAAGAGAAAGAAAATGAAAGATAAATTCCCTTAACGGAAAAAGCATGTGAGAAACATTTACCCTTGAGGTAACCTCCACGGAAAGCTCATTTAAATATTAATATATCACCTAATTTTCGCATCCTTATTTAAGAACAAAGTCATAAGAATCTCCCCAAAAACCCTTAGCCGTTTAAAAGTTGCCAGGAGATATAACGGTGAATTGTGGACTAGAAAAAATAGAGAGTGCCTTTTTGACATCATAATGGGTGCCCCTGACTCCTTTTGGTTACTGACTTGGTGGGTCTTTACTTACTAAAGGAGATAGACAAGAAAATTCCAGGTTTAAATTGGGGACTTTATAGGGATGACGCACTTTTCGTAGTTAATTCTAGCGATCGTATTACGGAAAAATCAAGAAAAACATTAGAAGTTTTTTTTTTAAGGAATTTGGATTAGAGATAACAATTGACAGTAATTACAAGATAGTTAACTTTCTAGACGTTACCCTCAACTTAAACGAAAATACATACGAACCTTATCACAAACCTAACCAGAAAACATTCTACATAGATTACCGATCGAACCATCCGAAATGCATGCAGATGGCGTTGATCCCTCAACATTTCTAAAAAGAGTTTCAGAACTTTCTAAGAATGAGAGTCTTTTTGATAAAAACAAGGAATACTACAATGATGCCCTTATGAGATCGGGATACAACGGATGTATTGAATATAATAGGACCAATAATAGTCAGAACAGCAAACCTAACTGCACAATCTCGTATAACATGGTAATGAAAGCTAGAAAAAAAAACAAAGATCAATAAGGGAAACGTTGAAAGTGATCAAAAGAATAGGAACGGTGGGAGGTAATAATAACAGCAGAAAAGGTAAGGATGAGGGTGGTACCATTAATAAAAGAAATAGATGCAAGAGACAGGTTTGGTTCAATCCACCATTCAGCGAGCATATCAAAAATAATATACCTAAGGAATTCTACAGAATGATAGACCAAAACTTCCACCCGGATAATAAATCAAGCAAAATAATAAATAGGAACTCTGTAAAATTACCTTTCCCAATGTCCAGCAACTTAACTAACATTATAATGAGCTCCAACAAAATAAGGAATAATAACCAATTAGCATCAAATGAAAGTATTTTATACAGAAAATGTAATTGCAGAATACCTGGGAATTTTCCGTTGAGTGGGAAATGTCTAACCTCGGAAATAGTGTGTAAATGCGAGATAAAAACCGACAATACCAAGAAGATATATCTGGGGGGCACGGGAACCGTGTTTAATGACAGATATAGCAACAACGTAGTATCCTTTAAAAAGAAACCTGAGATAGAAACTAATAGCGATGGCGTTAACGATAGCAGGGGAGGGGTACAAAAATCAGCATTAAAAATAAAAACAAAAAGAGGAATACAACTGCATTAGGTGATTGGGTTAGGGAACTTAACAGAAATAATGAAAATTTTTAATTAAAATGGTCAATAGTGGACAGGGGGATGAAGTACAGCCCTGGAAAATCAAAAAGGTGAAATCTGTGTTTATTGGAAGCCTTTTACATAGTGAATTCTAAAGAGGAAATGTTGAGTAAAAGACTAGATGCCATACAGGGATGTCTTCACAAGAATAGGTTTCTGCTATCACGCCTTAAATGTAACTGAGGTATAACTTTTTACAACAGTAAGGATCCTCGGATGCTAAGATTAAATTTTAATGTATAGTTAAATAGCTGGGAATGATAAAATCTAAATGAAGGATCCAAATCTAACATGCAAATATAGTTTCTATTATTCTAAACTGGGTAAGAAATATTTATAAAGTATAAAGCTCATCTAAGAATACAATTTTTGTATTCAGTTGTAGCAGTATTGATGGATAAATAAGTGATACCCTCTTGAAATCAATAAAATAACTTAACAATAAACTAGCAATTATCATTAAAAAATTAAATTAGCAATTTGGGGACTTGAAATTAATTTAATTGATTTTGTCATCTGACATCTTAAGTTTGTAGAATCCAAGAATGTTTTTATTCATAAAGTCTGAAGAAATGCTGGTTTTTGAAAATTTTCAAACGATATAATGTTTGACATTGTCGACTAGGCATGGAAACAACTGTAACGTAAAATTAAATGCACTTTTTGTTGCCATCAACACCCTTTTTGAAGTCTTGATTTTGCTTACACAGTATAGTAATGCTCAATTATGAAATATGATAATTTTGTAGCTTACTTTTTAGGTCATATCTTTTTGGCTTAAAACTTATTGGTATATGAAAATGTACTGGATTACACAAACTCAGTATATTATATACACGTCTATATATATATATATATATATATATATATATATATATATATATATATATATATATATACAGAAAATAATTTATAGTGTACGGACTAGTCATGGAACGAAGATGTCACATTCCAAGAATCACGCCAGTAGTAGTAGTAGTAGTAGTAGTAGTAGTAGTAGTAGTAGTAGTAGTAGTAGTAGTAGTAGTAGTGGTCCGAGGAGGAGGATTTTTATTTAAGGTTATCGTCAAAATTCGCATTACAAACGCGTTCTGCGGTTTAATCTACGAATGCCCAACAGTGTACATATGTAACATAGTGCGATTATAAATGCGTGTGGAACGACGTCACCGGAAAAGAAAAAATAACAGACTATAAAAATAGAGAAAGAGAACGATTATGTGGACAACGTTCGTGAACACATGCGAGACGTGAAGGACACTCGAGAAGAGGATCACATGCGGTAAAGAGAGAACGAAGAAATAAATGTCGTTGCTACAAAGTACAACCGATTTTCTAATCGCTGTCTTGGTCTCCTTCGTGACAAAAATTGCACTCATCATATGTTGGTTCCCAGAAAAAATAGAGTACAATGAGACTGAAAAGTTTTCACTGCTAAATTAAATAAAAACAATCTTTATTTGAACTTTTAGCACATACCAAGTATAATATAAAATATATCTATGAACTTTTAGCATATACCAAGTATAATATAAAATGTATTTATGACCTTTTCGCACATACCAAGTATAATATAAAATATATTTATGAACTTTTCGCACATACCAAGTATAATATGAAATATATTTATGAACTTTTAGCACATACCAAGTATAATATAAAATATATTTATGAACTTTTAGCACATACCAAGTATAATATAAAAAATATTTATGAACTTTTCGCACATACCAAGTATAATATAAAATATATATATGAACTTTTCGCACATACCAAGTATAATATAAAATATATTTATAAACTTTTAGCACATACCAAGTATAATATAAAATATATTTATAAACTTTTAGCACATACCAAGTATAATATAAAATATATTTATGAACTTTTCGCACATACCAAGTATAATATAAAATATGTTTATGAACTTTTCGCACATACCAAGTATAATATAAAATATATTTATGAACTTTTCGCACATACCAAGTATAATATAAAATGTATTTATGAACTTTTAGCACATTCCAAGTATAATATGAAATATATTTATGAACTTTTCGCACATACCAAGTATAATATAAAATATGTTTATAAACTTTTAGCACATACCAAGTATAATATAAAATATATTTATGAACTTTTCGCACATATCAAGTATAATATAAAATATATTCATGAACTTTTAGCACATTCAAAGCATAATATAAAATATATTTATGAACTTTTCGCACATACCAAGTTTAATATAAAATATATTTATAAACTTTTAGCACATACAAAGTGTAATATAAAATATATTTCTGAACTTTTCGCACATACCAAGTATAATATAAAATGTATTTATGAACTTTTAGCACATACCAAGTATAATATAAAATATATTTATGAACTTTTCGCACATACCAAGTATAATATAAAATATGTTTATGAACTTTTAGCACATACCAAGTATAATATAAAATATATTTATGAACTTTTAGCACATACCAAGTATAATATAAAATATATTCATGAACTTTTAGTACATACAAAGTATAATATGAAATATATATGAACTTTTAGCACATACCAAGTATAATATAAAATATATTTATGAACTTGTTCTTTTTTTTACATTAAACCGGTTATTTTTTTCATTAAAATCAGTTGTTACTTTTGTTTATTATTTTCTTCAAACATCATATTGGTGAGTTTATTTTTTTTGATCGCATAGACATGATACAACTTTGAATCATACCCTTTTTATTTTAATATTTTCATGGACTGTTTTTTCATCAAACATCACAGGTTTTGGTATATTCGTATACTTATTCTTTTAGTCAAATATAAATATAGACCTTTCATAATAAAACTATATTATGTACTGCTTTTTCTGCAAACATTTTTATAGTACGTACTAACTGGAAGCCTGGCGTTGCCCGGTCGTACAATATGCTTAACGTGATATTTTTCATATATTTATTTATTATAGAATCAATCATTCATTGAATATTATATATTACGAGGATATATTTGCCCGGTGGACTAATTCGCAAAAAAAAAAAAAAAAAAATAATAATAATAATAATAATAATAATAATAATAATAATAATAATAATAATAATAATGATAATGATAATAATGGCGTTTATCAGATTCCGTCTGTGTTTGTTTACAATATCACGTCAGTTGATATTTAGGCTTGACGATGAATGCCTTGGAAATGTCATTTCTCATTAATGTTTATTTTTAAAATATGCAAACAAAGAAATGATTTCCGGTGATTTTAAATGGTAACTCTGTGCGTGATGTTGCCAAGCTAATAATGATAATAATGGCGTTCATCAGATTCCGTCTGTGTTTGTTTACAATATCACGTCAATTGATATTTAGGCTTGATGATTAATGCCCTGAAAAAGTCACTTCTGATTAATGTTTAGTTTTAAAATATGCAAACAAAGAAATGATTTCCGGTGATTTTAAATGGTAACTCTGTGCGTGATGTTACCAAGCTAATAAAAAAAAACTCGATTCCAATAAAGCAACTGGCTCTGTCGGCATTCCTTTTATAGCGCCCCAAAGCTTAAACCAGAACTAGTTCACATACTTACAAAGCTGTTTAGGCGTTTTCTTAAGGATAATTGCTTCCCAACACTCTGGAAAACATCAGTATCATCTCCCTTTCAATACAGTCAAATAAATATACTGTGCGTCATGAGTAAGTTGCTGGAATCTGTGTCAACCAGTTAACTAAAAATAACTTCCTCAGTGA